>NW_012115821.1:15699391-15752830 GCF_000951035.1 Colobus angolensis palliatus | reverse complement strand
AAAAAAAAAAAAAAAAAAAAAAAAAAAAAGAGTTCGAGACCAGCCTGGCCAATATGGTGAAACTTCGTCTCTACTAAAAAATAACACAAAAATTAGCCAGGCGTGGTGGTGGGCACCTGTAATCTCAGCTACTCAGGAAGCGGAGGCTGCAGTGAGCCAAGATTGCACCACGGCACTCCAGCCTGCCTGGGCAACAGAGCAAGATTCTGTTGCACAAAAAAAAAGGAAAAAAAAACTTAATTACTTTGAAAAGATCTCCATCTATAAGTGATTGAAAACACACACACATGTCAATCTATAATAATGCTTTTGTTGTTGTTTTTTTCTTAGAGTCTCACTCTGCCACCTGGCTGGAGTACAGGGGTGCGATCTCGGCTCACTGCAACCTCTGCCTCCCAGGTTCGAGCAATTCTCCTGCCTCAGCCTCCCGAGTAGCTGCGACTACAGGTGCGAGCCACCACGCTCAGCTAACTTTTTTATTTTTAGTAGAGACAGGTTTTTACCATGTTGGCCAGGATGGTCTCAATGTCTTGACCTCCTGATCTGCATGCCTTGGCGTCCCAAAGTGCTAGGATTACAAACATGAGCCACCACATTTTTTTTTTTTTTTAAACTTACTGCCATTAAATAATTGCAGTATTTTAACTTTTAAGTGAAAGGGGAGTAGTGAATTCTCTAAAGGCACCACCAGTCAGATGTCTACACTTTAGCTTACAAAATATAAAGATGGTATCCCCAAATAAAACGAATGTAGGTGCTGATGGAACATTCTGAAGCATAAGAAAGATAACTACTAGCCGGGCACAGTGGCTCACACCTGTAATCCCAGCACTTTGGGAGGCCAAGGCAGGGAGATCACGAGGTCAAGAGATCGAGACCATCCTGGCCAACATGGTGAAACCCCATCTCTACTAAAAATACAAAAATTAGCTGGGCGTGGTGGCACGCGCCTGTATTCCCAGCTATTCGGGAGGCTGAGGCAGGAAAATCGCTTGAACCCAGGAGGCAGAGGTTGTAGTGAGTCGAGATCACGCCACTTCACTCCCGTGCAACAGAGCAAGACTCTCAAAAAAAAAAAAGATAACTACTATTCTATTGTTCTTAATGAGAAAAGAATTATTGATAGATGCAAACCATTGATCACGTCCTGACATAATATTGCATGAAAGTACCAAACATGAGAGATGACATGAGTAGGCTCTAATTACCCTAAGTTCAACAGCAGGCAAAACTAATATATGGTAAAAGAAGTTGGATTAGTGATTACTTGGGGACAAGGAGAATACTAACTAGGAGAATGCGGAAGAAAATCTTCTAGGATGCTAGAAACATTCTATACCTTGATTTGGGTGGTGGTCATATACATATGTAAAATTTCAAAAAGCTGTACAATAAAGATCTGTGGCCAGGTTCAGTGGCTTACTTGAGGTCAGGAGTTCCAGACTAGCCTGGCCAGCATGGTGAAACCCTGTCTCTACTAAAAATATAAAACTTAGCTGGGTGTGGTGGCATATGCCTGTAATCCCAGCTACTTGGGAGGCTGAGGCAGGAGAATCACTTGAACCCAGGAGGCACAGGTTGCAGAGAACCAAGATCATGCCACTGCACTAGAGCCTGGGTGACAGAGAGAGATTCTGTGTCAGAGGAAAAAAGAAAAAAAAATTTGTAAACTTTCCTCTATGTTATGTATCTGTTGTTCATGGTTTCTTTTCTAAACCATAATTTTCCTAGGAGATGGTAAAGATTTTCTTGAAGGAAGCTAGTAACTTTAATTGGGGGGGGGAGGGGGCAGGGAGAAACAACTCCCAAAGCAAAGAAATTACTACAAAGATGTAGTAAGAAAATCATTTCGTATTTCTTTCAAATAAAAAAACACTTTAATTTCTGAGTCAGATACAATAAAACCGAAAGAAAACATAAAAAATATCACCACCAAACTATAAGCAAGAGCATCTGCAGAGAAGCTGAATCCACAAAGAAGCTGAATCCACAAAGCTCAAAGATTATCTCCTAGGTACCCACTGCCAACTAGCTAATCAGTAACATCTGCAATTGTTTCTGAAATCCAAGTTTCTTAATCTCTTATTTAAAGTACCTGCAGAAATCAGCTTTACAATCAGAACAACTAGGTTAAGACTATGAACAGTATACCTAAAATATAAATGGCTTCCCCTCCTGGCTATTTTTTTAAAATTTTAAAAAAAGAAAACCAGGCGCGGGGGCTCAAGCCTGTAATCCCAGCACTTTGGGAGGCCAAAGAGGGTGGATCATTGGAGGTCAGGAGTTTGAGACCAGCCTGGCAAACATGGTGAAACCCCGTCTCTACTAAAAATACAAAAATTAGCTGGGCATGGTGGCATGCGCCTGTAATCCCAGATACTTGAGAGGCTGAGAAAGGTGAATTGCTTGAACCTGGGAGGCAGAGCTTGCAGCGAGCCAAGCTCACACCACTGCACTCCAGCCTGGGTGACAGAGCAAGATTCCATCTCAAAAAAAAAACGAAAACAAAAACAAAGAAGAGTTTCTCGTAAGATATACTGCACAAATGGTTTAGGTATGTATTCCGGTCTTTCCAAATCATACTGTAAGATAGACTCTACTATGGGTGAAGAAAACTTAATCTATATAAATATTCGGTGACTTATTTGAACACTCTTTATAGTAAGAATATTGGATACAATTCAAGTAATGATTTACATACAAATAAATATGGTAGTGTCCAAATTTTCTGTAATTAAAAAAATTTAAGTCAATGCCCTTATTGATGGAGTATCAGAAATGCAAGTAGCAATCCTGAAGAAGGGCACACTGGGAAGAAAAGAAAAGCAAGCCTTCTCACCTGGTGTTTGTTTCTCACCATGTTTCCCCAGCTGGTCTTCTGGGCTTCTTGCATTCCCTCCTGAGGGAAAGCATCCATTAGACTCTCTTCAGACATTAGTGATACCTACTAATCACCTTTCAGACAACCCCAAGTGATAACAAATGCAAGTATTCCTTCTTCTGCCTAAAATAATCTGAAGGGTCATACTTGTGATGATGGAATATCAACACTTAAGACACTGTACCTTCAAATGACCCAACACCAAGTATGGAGGTGTCTAAATGAGAAACGGTTAGGATAACCTTCTTGTATCAACTACTTCTTTTGTTTCTCCCACTCAAGCTGGTATTTCCACCTCATAAAACAATACTAGGTTCCCTCTATCATCACCTACAGGCCGCCTGCCCTCCAGAAAGGTGTTAAGTAGAAGATGGTGCTAAAGCCCATGGGAACTCATAAAGTTCTATAAATTCTTCTGAGTCCTCAGAAGTCTCAGCAGGTTCTAGTCTAGTTCACAGGCCAGTCTACTTTGTAACAAAAAGTTGTTTGCTGCTGCTATTGTTTTTAAAAGGTTAAAGATGTAGGACTGGAAAAGACGTATACCCTGAAAATATTTCCAAAAATATTTAAGAGAAAGAACTTGGTATATTAAGTGTATGTATTTCTGTGTTTGTATGTGCGTGTTTGCACGGAGAAATTAGGATGCTACCAAAAAAATAATATTTCAACATCTGCTAAACTTTTTGCCTCATAGTTGAATAACATTTACATGTGATCATTGAGGCCATTCTCTAAGATAATAATCCAATTTATTTAAGATAATCCAGCATTAAGAAATCAAATTTCTAATAGATGAACCTCAACATTATCACTTACTAGATGACAGCTTGTTACAGTGAAGTTTAATAAGTTTGAGAAGACAACATTGTCCAAAGAGCACCATTTTATCTCTGCAGCTACCTAACCTTATCAAAAACTCAGTTTCTGCCAACAGTCTTCATTCAGCAGTCTGCATGCTAAACTCCACAGAGACAGTATGTCTTAAATCCCTGTTTTTAAGGTGATTTTGCCGGTGCTTGCTGATGCTGACCAAGAACAGCAACACTCAGTATTACTTCGTATTACTTAAGTATTACATCGTATTACTTAAATAAGACACTGAAGGTATCAGCGCCAAGTAAGATGAAGCACCTAGTGACCCAAGAGTGAAATCCAGAACAGATGGAAACTTTTCAGGAAACTGGTCTCAAAGTAAAATGAAGCAAACCGAAGTCCAAGTATACTTTTCTTACCTGTAATTGGTATCAGTTTCCAATGTATTTCAGTCTCTTCAACATTATTTGACTTAGACTGTTGTCTACGAAATCCATGTTCAATGGGAACATTGGGACACAAACTGCAATCTTCAAAATTATTCACGCTAATTAAATTTGGATCCTAAAAATCAAAGTACACACTCAATAGCTTTCTTTTCATTTCATTTTAGTGTGAAGAATAAACTTTTTTTCACAGTAAATTCACGTGCTTCAATCTAAACATTACAAATGTGTAAAAACATGGTAAAGTTACACTCTAGTCTCAAAATTAAAACATAACTTTTCTCTCAAAACTTAATTTTATGTTAATTTAGAACAGGGATTGGTCAACTTTTATGCTAAAGTGCCAAACAGTAAATAGTTTAGGCTCTGCAGGCCAGACTCTCAAGTCTACCACAGGCAATACCTAAACAAATGGACATAGCTGTGCTCCAATAAAACTTTAGTTATAAAAATGGGTGGTGTGCTAGGTTCGCCCCGTGCCCCCGCCCCCGATCAACTTGATTTAAAATACAAAAGTTATCAGGAAAATATTAATACAGGTTAGTTCCTCAGTGCCTACCTTACATACCCCAACAAATAAGCTTCCTGTCATCATCTTCCCCTTGAAATAAATATCCCCAAAACGACATGGAGAAAGAATGGGGACATGCATATAACTTTTAAACAAAGGCAGGGAAAGAAAATGGAGACAGGAAATGAAGAAGTAAGCCCATAGGAATATGGTGCCATCCTAGAACTATTCCCCAGTGACGCAGCGACTACTTAAGGGAGATAAGGCTACTTCTCAGCTACAAACCAGCACTCTGAACATATCATAAATATACTGAACACTCCAATAAGCAAAGCTGCGAGTCACTTCAGAGGTAATCCTAAAGGCTACTTATGTCCCATTCCTATTTGCGTAAGAAATACCAAGTACCTAACTTTGTTACACTGCTGTATTGAGACTGGTATCCTCACCTGTCTCACCTTTGGGTTCTCTGTTAGTGCCGGCAAAAAGCCAATGTTTTGATAATTCAACTTTATTATGAAACAATAAGGAATTAACTCCCAATAAGCCATTTCTGACAAATATTAATAGATTGTTCCACCTTAGCTTTATCACAAGTAAACTGTAGACAATATATTAAGCTTCTAAGGAAGGAAGGAAAACTATTTCAGCATTTATCTCTTTGTAACAAGGAATAACTTAGGAAGTACGATCCTAGACAGGCACCTTTACTCAAAAGTGCATTTTATTTCTTTTTCAAAGAAAAAAATCATTCCCTGAAGCATACTCACAGCACCTCTTTCACACACACACTCACAAACACAAAGACAACCAACAGCTATATGCTTACTTCTTTCAAATGTAGCTTACGGTCAGTGCCCACTTCGGTGGTAGAAATAGCAAAAGAATACTTAGATGTTCCATCAACTTCTAGTAATAAGCTCCGAGTACCCTTAAACTGTGCATTTTCAATTTTTCCACCAGTAGGCTGCTCATATTCTTTCTTATCTGGGTTAGAGTTCAACTCATACTCATGTTTTTGCCTCAGCTCTTCATAGGCATCCTCAGTGCTCAATCCTAAGGCTTTGTTGACTGTGTCTGTCAGAGATGCATCAGAATGGCGTGCATTTGCTAGTGTTTCTGATAACCAATTAAACAGCCTATGGATGTCAGCAATGCCAGAGTTACAGGTATCCTGCTGCTGCCGCCTCAAGTCGGCATCATGTCCAAGTGAGCCAATAGGCTGTGGAGACTCTGAGAAAAAGTAAAGAAAAGTCATTGATTGAAGTTAAGTTTAAAAACCAGCATAAAATTTTTGAAATCAAATATACCTAAAAAACTATTGTAAAGCATTTATGGTCAGGAACTCAACCAAACAATTTGCTCAGACTTTACAAATATTCGCATCACTTTACAAACAGAATTGTAAAATTTTGCACATAGTTCAAAATTGCTATTAAAGTTTAATTTTCATTGTAATTTAAGCATTCTATCAATAGGAAAATAAGCTCATGCATCAGGTTTTAAATGTGTGTATTAACTCTACCATCAAAATCTCAAAGTCAACCAGATGCCTGACAAGAGATGAAACATTTGTACTTGCTATTTTGCCAATTGTTAGGATTATATGCATATTACATTAGGCTAATAAAAAAATGACTTAATTTGATTTCTATCTTTTCCATACCTACTATATTTTGTCCTTAAGGCACTGGCAGACACACTTATAATCTACAACTTATCTTGAATGACTAGATTAAATTCATAATGAAGCTAGGATATTACAGACATAAAATCATCTTGAAAAAATCTCCACAAAATTTGCATCAAGAAAAAGCATTATAAGAGGAAACACGTTAAGATATGGTTCCATGCACACACGTTAAGACATGGTTCCATGCATGCACTATAAATCTGTATAATCTGTAACAACCAATGTATCTTAAAACTTGTAAAGGGAGCAAACATTCAGAAAGTCATGTGCTTTAATGTTGTGTTGGGGTAGGGATTGGGTGAAACCTGAGTTAGGATTTCTAATTTGAGTGTAATGTACCACAACAAAAATAAATGTCAGAAACAAAGGAGTGCATACTGTATGATTCTAATTATGTAAACTTTTTATAGAGCAGGCAAAACTAATCTCTAAAGACAAAAAGCAGATCAGCAGCAGAGTAGGGTGAGCTACCTAACAAAGAAAACAAAGCAACATATAAAGATGTTCTGGCCAGGCACGGTGGCCCACACCTGTAATCCCAGCACTTTGGGAGGCCAAGGCGGGGGGACCATGAGGTCAGGAGATCAAGACCATCCTGGCTAACAAGGTGAAACCCCGTCTCTACTAAAAAAATACAAAAATTTAGCTGGCCATGGTGGCATGCGCCTGTAGTCCCAGCTACTCGGGAGGCTAAAGCAGGAGAATCACTTGAACCCAGGAGGCAGGGGGTGCAGTGAGTCGAGATCGTGCCACTGCACCTCTGCCTGGGTGACAAAGCGAGACTCCGTCTCCAAAAAAAAAACAACAGTTCTATAGGCTCATGCCTGTAATCCCAAAACTCTGGGAGGCCGAGGAGGGTGGATCACCTGAAGTCAGGAGTTCGAGACTAGCTCGGCCAACATGGTGAAACCCTGTCTCTACTAAAAATACAAAAATTAGCTGGGTATGGTGACGCACACCCGTAATCCCAGCTACTCGGGAGCTGAGATAGGAGAATCACTTAAACCCAGCAAGCAGAGTGAGCTGAGATCGGGCCACTGCACTCCAGCCTGGAAGACAGAGTAAGACTCCATCACACACAAAAAAAGTTCTATATATTGGAGTGGTGATTACACAGCTATCAAAACTCATCAAACTGTGCACTTAAATAGGTACACTGATATAAACTGTACCGCAAAACAGTTTATGTTAAAAGTTATAAGGGGTGGTGGAAATGGGTTAGGAGGTTACCTCATAAAATGACTGGGCTCACCACCAAATCAAGATCAGGGTGTTTTAAAAGTTAGAATACAGCCGGGTGCAGTGGCTCACGCCTGTAATCTCAGCACTTTGGGAGGCCGAGGTGGGCGGATCACGAGGTCAGGAGATTACTATCCTGGCTAACACGGTGAAACCCCGTCTCTACTAAAAATACAAAAAAGTAGCCAGGCATGGTGGTGGGCACCTGTAGTCCCAGCTACTTGGGCAGCTGAGGCAGGAGAATGGCGTGAACCCAGGAGGCGGAGCTTGCAGCGAGCCGAGATCGCACCACTGCACTCCAGCCTGGGCGATAGAATGAGACTCCGTCTCAAAAAAAAAAAAAAAAAGTTAGAATACAACCTTGAAATCTCTACCTTCAGAAACAAAGTACGCAAAATTACTTGAAAAGAAGTGAGAAACACCTAAAAATGCAAGTCTGACAGTCACTAGTTTCAGTTAAGCTATATACCCAGAAATCTTCTGCCCCATTTCTCGTTTGACCTATTATAATTAGTACGGCTTTCTCATCATTTTAATTATTGATGAAGCCTGATTTTTACCCACAACTATTTTTTCCACATACACAGAATTAGTTACGAACAAAAACAGTACCAAAAAATAAGTATTTTATTTATTCAGTGCATATTATGTGCTCAGTGACAGGAAATGCAGCAGTTTGTGAACAATGCTTTGGAGTCAGTCAGAACTGACTTGGATTGTGCCACTAACTTCATAACTTTTGGTAAAGTTATTTAGCTTATCTGAGACGATTTTCTCATCTGCAAAATTAGGATAATAATGCCTACTACTCAATAACTATTAATAAATGAGTTCATATAAAGTACCTAGTACACAGTAAACAAAACTCTCATGACATGTCAACAAGACAATTAAGTGCTAACGGGGTTCAGCACAGATTGCAAATCCAGCATAAACTAAAGGAGGAGACCATTAAGGAGGACAGAAAGCTGAGGAGAAATATGAACTGCAAAGATATAAGGCTTGAAAGAAATGAAAGTTACTTCAGGAAAAAAAAGAGGGAAATAAAAGACTGACCATGACACACTCTAGGCAGAGAGAGATGACCCTTAACCAAGACATGTGAGAGAAGAGTGGGAAACATGGGTGGACATGGCTAGTCTATAACAAAGCTTCAAAAGGCAAGTATATAAGATGAGATTGGTAGTAAATTAGCAAAGCAATACTGAGAAGAACATGATACTGAAACGGGTGCAAGAAGGTAGTAAGTCAGGAAAGCCACCAAAGAGATAAAGAACACGGACAAGGAATAATAACACTGGAAAGAGAGACACACAGGTTAACTAATGAAAAAACCATGATAGTTACAGCAAAGAACAGTAATGTCAAACACAACTTTCTGCAATAATGGAAATGTTCTCTCTCTATACTAATACAATGGTGTGGTTGTTGAAATGTATTTTTATTTCATTTTAAACTTAAATAACAACATATGACTAGTGGCTACCATATTGAATACCATATAACAATAAAAAAGTTAAACAACAGCAGGCTGAGCATGGGGGCTCACGACTGTAATCCCAATACTTTGGGAGGCCAAGGCAGGCGGATCACTTGGGGTCAGGAGTTCAAGACCAGCCTGGCCCATATGGCAAAACTCCGTCTCTACTAAAGATACAAAAAAGTAGCCAGGCACAGTGGTGCGTGCCTGTAATTCCAGCTACTGGGGAAGCTCAGACATGAGAATCATTTGAACCAGGTAAACAGAGGTTGCAGTGAGCCAAGATGGAGCCACTGCACTACAGCCTGGGTGATGGAGTGAGACTTTGTCTCAAAAACAAATAAAGAGAGCAAGAAAATGAAAAGTGAGGATACAAATACAGATTGCTAAGAGCAAAAGTGTAAAAAGACACTGATCTGACTAACCTAGACTAAGACACACTGAATTTGAAAAGACAAGTTGCTTAATAAAAAACGTAAGAATACTCAGTTCTGCCACAATCACTCAGAGGGGCAACAGCAGCAGGAAGTGTGGACTGTTAGGTCAACTTTCTCTGAATACAAAAGAACTCATTTCGTGCTTATGAACTAGTAGTGTTAAGATCTTAAAAATCTAGATAAAAGTGTTTTAGCTGACTTGCAATATTGAAACAAACACACTTAAAACAAGCACCTTACATGTCTTATCTTTTTCTGTCAACCAAAACAAAACAAAGGAAAAAAGAACAACAAAAAAAGAAAAACCCAAAGATATTCCTAGATTCTTGGGGTATAAAAGAATATGTGTATGCATATTTTATTTTCAAATTCAGAAGGTTCCTTTTCATTATGCAACAGCCTAAAAGATACTAATATTCTAATACTATTCAACTATACTTCTTCAACTAATACTTCTTCAACTATAAAAATAAAGGAATATGGCCGGGCGTGGTAGCTCACGCCTGTAATCCCAGCACTTTGGGAGGCCAAGGCGGGTGGATCACAAGGTCAGGAGATGGAGACCATCCTGGATGACATGGTGAAACCCCTTCTCTACTAAAAATACAAAAAATTAGCCGGGCGTGGCAGTGGGCGCCTGTAGTCCCAGCTACTTGGAAGGCTGAGGCAGGAGAATGGCATGAACCTGGGAGGTGGAGCTTATGGTGAGCCAAGATTGTGCCACTACATTCCAGCCTGGGGGAGAGAACAAGACTCCGTCTCAAAAAATAGTAATAATAACCATTAAAAAAATACAAATTAAGGAATATAAAAGGACAAGAACTCTGATTAGTATTATGATGTCATGTTAACATAAACCAAACAATTTAGAAATCTGATGTTCCAGTGCAGGAATTGTAAAGTGTTTCCTGTACTGGGCCAGGTAGCAAATATTTTAGGCTTTGTGGGCCATACAGTCTCAGTGCCAATGCCAACTCTGCCATTACAGCATGAAAGCAGCTACATACATATGGCTGTATTCAAATACAGCTTTCTTTAAAAAATAGTGGACAGGCTGAATTTGGCCCTCAGGCTTTAATTCATACGCCCCTCTACTACAGGAAAGAACAGAACTACTTTATTTTTGGTTGTTATTGTAAGAGCAATCTGATATTTTACCTTCATACAGATGGCAATTTTCAGATAAATTACTGGTTTTGGCGAGCTTTCTCATATTTTCAGGTAGATCCTCAAGCTTCCTCTTCAAGACAGTTTTGCTTCTCATATCTTCGGTGTCTGAGTCCCCACCCACTTTCTTTTTCCTACACTGAATTAAATTAATCAATTCTTTGACTCTATCCTTATCATAATCCAAAGAATGAGATGATCTTTGCTTTCCAGATATAATGGTTTCACCCCTCGAGTTATTTCGTTTTCCAAATTTCATTTTTGTACCATTCACTTCTTCTTCTTGACTTTCATAATCTGAAAGTGGACTGAACTGTTGAAGTTTTCTATTTTCTTCAAATAGTTCTTTTAATTTACAAATAGGTAACTGATACACTTCAGGCCGAAAAATATAGGCATGCAAACAAGTATCAATATGAGATTTATTTCTGGGGGCTGAGTATAAGAATTTTTTATCATCTAATCGTGAATCATATGGAAACATAATAAACTCTCGTTTACCTGAACCAAAACCTCGCTTAAAAAATTCACTTACATACTTTTCAACAACAGAATGAAAATTTATAGTGCTTATAGTTTTGAATTCCTTTCGACACTGAATCAAAGAAAACTGTAAAAACTGAGCTATTTTTAATACATCTGGCATGCTCTCATGCCTCTCCTTTGGTGCTGCATTGGTTGAACCTTTTTGTGCTGTAAATAAACAAAAAAAAGCAAACCATGTTAGCAATCAAGAAACTAATCAAATACAGATCTAAATATTGCCAAAGAAGTGTAAAAACATTTATACATTAATGTTGAACCAGACGAGTATGTACCCTAGTACATACATACAATATAGCAAATACATGAATAGCATGCTTGTTAAAAGTCCAGGAACTTGTAACAGGTCAATAAGAAACTAAAACAAACGAAAGAGCAGAACACATTTTTAAAGGAAAAATCACCCACTCATTGAAGATTTCGCTTCCTACTGCCCCCAGGAAATTCAAATAGTGGCAAGCAACATGTAAGAAGAAATAGAGACAGAACAAGATCTGAGGCTCCAAGCAAAACAGTCCTGCATGTCATCCCTTCCTCATATAAAGTAGTAACTAACTTCACATGAACAGATATGCAGATGCTGAGTAGCCACAATTGAGAAACTCATCCTAATCCAACAGTGAAATAAAGCCATTAGTGGGAACTTTATCTTAATACATAGTATTAATGTTCATTCTTAGAAAAGGTGGTTAACAAATCTTGTCTTATATCAGCGCCAAAAATTCTTATTAATTTTGAATGGTCTAATATTTATCCTGGCAAATTATGCTTTAGAGTTACTAAAATTTGAATGCAAAATTAAACTAAGCTAAAAAATAATCATACAAAACCCTCACAGACCAGGCACAGTGGCTCATGCCTGTAATTCCAAAAGCTTGGGAGGCTGAGATAGTTGGATCGCTTCAGGCCAGGAGTTCAAGAACAACCTGGATAACATAGTGAGATCCTGCTTCTAAAGGAAAAAAAAAAAAAATTTAATTTAGCTAGGTGTGCTGGCACACACCTGTAATCCCAAGCTACTCGAGGCTGAGGCAGAAGGACTGCTTGAGCCTAGAAGGGAGGGCAAGGCTGTATGTAGTGAGCCATGATCACACCGCTGCCTGGGCAACAGAGTGAGACCCTATCTCTAAAATAAATAAATAAGTAACCCTCATAACTAAGCTACAGTACTATAACAATTATAATCAAGCTTTATGAGAGCACTGATATACACAAAATAATTTCTCACAGTTAAAAAAAAAACCGTTGCCCAGGCACAGTGACTCACGCCTGTAATCCCACCATGCTGGGAGACCGAGGCAGGTGGATCACTTAAGGTCAGGAGTTCGAGACCAGCCTGGCCAACATGGTGAAACCCCGTCTCTACTAAAAATACAAAAAATTAGCCGGGCATGGTGGTGGATGCCTTGTAATCCCAGCTACTCAGGAGGCTGAGGCAGGAGAATCACTTGAATCCAGGAGGCGTCGGTTGCAGTGAGCTGAGATCACGCCACTACACTCCAGCCTGGGCAACAAGGGCAAAACTCTGTCTCAAAAAAAAAAAAAAAGAAAAAAAAGTCATATAATTTGTGTCTTATATTGCTAATTACCTCTTAACCCCCAGTATTTCCTGAAACATGATGTAAGAAAGGCAAAATGTTTAGTGAGTTATCTGGAAAATTTCAATGAAATGTTAAGTATCTATAAGTAACTAGATTTAGATATTCAAAGAACTTACAAGTAACTATGCTTCTAGGTTCTTGAAATAGAAACAAAGCATGTAGGACTCGAGACTTGGCAGTCTGATATTCTAAAAAACAGAAGCCAAACTCATTAGCAATGTGTTTTAACTAAAAAGTTAAGAAAGAATTATAAAAATTAAAGAGAGACCACCTACCATATGGAGGAACCATCTGATAAGGGGAGAGAAGAAAAAGGTATCCTCGGTCTCCCAAAGGTTTAACAAGAACCTGTATTTTGAGGGGAAGGAAGAAGTTGTATCTGCTTTATTATTATTCACCATAAGGCAGACACACAGCATTTTCTACTAATTATAAAGAAAAAGAATTCTTAATCATCTTTTAAGAAAAAATATTGCTAATGAATTAATTAACTCTTTCTACCAACTCTGCTGATTAACAGGATTCCAGTCAAATAAAAATTCCTTGGTTTTCATAACATTAATGAGAAAATGTTACTGAAAGAACTCCCCTAACTGCAAAACCATGTTAATTTTTCCCTGAAGCTAAAATACAAGGATGGACCAAAATCAAACTAAAGACTTCAAATATTTTCTTCATCAATTCAAAAGATACGTTTATTAGTGGCCAAAGTAATGTGCTAGATGCTAGATATAAAACACGCTTTGAAACACTGCGTTGCAAGAGTTCAGACTAATCGCAAACCCAATGTGTTTCCATAATCAAATTGCACACATTACATGAACACTTTCACATGTAAGGCAATTTGCCTAGAGATAACCAAATACAAGCAACACAAGATCCTTGATCACAAGAAGTTTATAACTGGGCAGAGAGAGTAAGACAAGAAATACCAGTAACTACATAAGACAGAAAAGTTCCCTAAGAGATTTATAAAATAACAGAAATAGAAAAATACAGTTTGTTTATGGTAGTAAAAGATGGTCAAGAAAGGTTTACTGAAAGTGTATCAAAAGTGGATTTTGAAGGATGGGTACACTGACAAGAGCCTGAGATTGAGTGAAGGCCATTTCAGTAGAGGCAATACCATGAGCAAAGGTGAGTTATAATGGACAGTTTACAAACATCACAGTTATTTATCACTGGCAAGAGGGTGAGGACAGACTAGGATAAATGTGTAAGACAAGTCTGGAATGAAAGATCATAGGTTAGCTGTAAAAAGACCAGAAGCCAGGTTGGCCAGGAATGTCCTTGAAAGCATATGCCTTTGAGCTAGTGTTTCCTTAAAACAACAATAATAAAAAAGACTTGACAGCATTGTGCAGGAGGAGGCAGAAAAACAATCTAATGCAAAGAATTCATTTCAGAGGCTACTGCAGTATTTCACAATGTTTTGGGTAAATGAGAAACTGAGCATGGCAACTGAACACAAAAGGATACCTGACTTCTGAAAGAAAACTTGTATTACCTAAATTCCTACTAAAACAATTCCAGTAAACAATGTCTGTATAAAAACTAATAATTCAGAGGACAAAAAGTAACCGTGCTACTAATTCACATTTAATAAAAACACTGAACACTCAAAAGTAAAGTGGTATTGTGTTTGGGGGGTTTCAGGTAGTCTTAGTTGATCACCTTCTCCAGGGTCAACTTCTCCTTCAGTTCAATCTGTGCCAAAAATCAGTCATAGATACCTGTATTCAAAGAGTTTATTTTAGTGGAAGCAGGCTGGTGGCATGGGCCAGATAAAGTCGAGGGTCAGATGACCAAATGACTAGGAAGGTCTCCATCTGAAGACCATTCTAAACTTTGGGGCATCTTTCCCCATTTTTACTGCCTGTATTCCGTGAGGGTCAGTTACCAGGTCTTTCTTTTATAAAGGAAGTTTAAATATTCTTATAAGGGTAAACTTTGTTGTAAGGTTTCTAATAGTTACATCTGTGCTGAGGTGGCCTTGTTTCCTAAAAATCCCAGGGCCAAGGTTAAAAAATCCTCAGGCCAAGTTACATCATAATGCTGACATATAGTATTGGCTCTCCAAGACATTTAACTGCGTCTTATGGCTACCATTTACAGCCATGCTAAGTCTCTTAGAGTGTACTACAAGTGGACAACGTAACTGAAAAATCTGTTTCAGATACAAATACTTTTATTTAAAATATTTTAGATAATATACTTCTTTTAATATTTTGCCCAAACTCCTAGGTGATGAAATAAAAAGTTAGGAAGCACAAGTAAGATTTTCATGTTTTGTGCTCATTGACAAAAATCAATTAGATGCCTTTAACCTCTCACTCACTCCAAATACTAGGTTTTATAAATTCCACTACTAGTAACCTAAAGATTCCTGTACTTAAGGGGTCCCAATGTTTCTAAAAATCCATGGAGTATAGGCAATCTATAATCAGAAATAACACTAAGGCAGACAGAGGCCTTCAGCAGTTGCATCTGTGGCTTCAGCCCAAAGAAATCCATTCAGCTCTGCAGAAAAGAAAAATCCTGGAAATTGTGCTCCTGTTGTCTCTATTTTAGCTGTTTGGTTATTCTTTAAAAAAAAAAAAAAGTATTAATCCAATCTGTGGGGTTTTTAATTAGTTGATTCTACTATTTTAAATTTCCAGATAACATTAAAGGTACTACGGCACTCCCCAACCCCCACAAAAAAAGAGTTAGTATAAACACACGTACAATGGGCCAGGCACAGTGGCTCATGCCTGTAATCTCAGCACTTTCGGGAGCTGAAGCGGGAGGATTGCTTGAAGCCAGGAGTTCAAGACCAACCTGGGCAACACAGCAAGCCCCCATCTCTACAAAAAAAATTTTTAAAGTAGCCATGTGTGCCATCATGTGCCTACAGTCCTGGCTACTTGGAAAGCTAAGGTGGGAGGAGGATTGTTTGATTCTGAGAGTTCAAGTTGTGAAGCTGTGATTGTGCCACGCAGTTAAGCATTTCAGCCTAGGCAACAGAGTAAGTCCTGTCTCAAAAAAAAAAAAAAAAAAGAAGCTTAGAAGGAAATAAGCTATACTAAAGTGAGATTCAACAGAAAAAAAAAAAAAAGATTCAAACACTCAAAGGTATCAAAAATTGGAATTATCAGATGCAAAATGTAAAATAATCCACTATGAAATGTTTAAAGACATAAAACAATTGGAAGAATCAAAAACATTTTCACACAAAAATGTTTACACTAATGTTCCTAACACCATTATTCATAGCAACCAAGAAATGGAAATAACTGATAAAAGAACAAACAAAATGTGGTATTATCTATACAATGAAAGAATACTGGACCATAAAACAGAATGAAGTTCTGATATATGCTACAACATCAATGAGCCATGAAAACTACGCTCAGTGAAAGAAGCCAGGCACTGAAGGCCACATATTGCTTAATTCTATTTATATAAAATATCCAGAGCAGATAAATCCATAGAGACAGAAGTAGACTAATGGCTGTCAGGGATTGGGAAGGGGGAATGTACAGTGAATTCTGAGATGAAAATGTTCAGGAATTAGATAGTGTTGATAGTTGCACAACAGTGTGAATCCACTAAATAAACCATGGAATTATATACTTTAAAATGGCTAAAATGGCCGGGCACGGTGGTACACACCTGTAATCCCAGCACTTTGGGAGGCCAAGTTCAACAACAGCCCAGGCAACATGGCAAAACCCTGTCTCTACAAAACACACAAAAATTAGGCAGGTGTGATGGTATGCACCTGTAGCCCCAGCTACCCAGAAGGATGAGGTAAGAGGCTCACTGGACCCCAGAAAGTCAAGGGTGCAGTGAGCCAGGACCACATCACTGTACTCCAGCCTGGATAACAAAGCAAGATCCTGTCCATTTAAAAAAAAAAAAAAAAGGCATTTAAAATGGCTACTTTTATGTTACTGAGTTTTATTTCACTTTAAAAAATATTAGCAAAGAATACCAGAATATAATGTGCACCTCCTAGAATTCTGCCTGGCATATAATAGGTACTCACTAAATACTTCTGAAAGAATTAACAAGAATTTGCTATAAAATAACCAGGCAGATCCAAAAAAATTCAAATACAACTTTTAAAAATAAAAAACATGCACTGTGAAATTAGAAACACAATAAATAAAGCAACAAATGAGAATAGCTAAAGATATGATTTTTAAATTAGAAAACAGTTACAATGAAGTTAATTAGAATGCAGTACAGAGAAACAAATAGACGGAAAACGTAAGACGAGGTTAACAGACATGGAAAATATGCCTCTTCAGAGTCCTAAAAAGACAGGCCAGGCCGGGCACGGTGGCTCACGCCTGTAATCCCAGCACTTTGGGAGGCCAAGGCTAGTGGATCACCTGAGGTCAGGCATTAGAGACCACTGGCCAACATGGCGAAACCCTGTCTCTACCAAATATACAAAAATTAGGCAGGCGTGGTGGCACACAGCTATAATCCCAGCTACTTGGGAGGCTGAAACAGGAGAATTGCTTGAACCCAGGAGGTGGAGGTTGGAGTGAGCCACAATTATGCCACAGAATACCAGTCTGGGCAGCACAGTGAGACTCTGTCTCAAAAATAAAAAAAAAGGGCAGGCTAAAGAAAATGAGGGAGAAGTACAATAAGAGAGGTAACTAATTTTCGAGAAAAAAAGATGTAAATCCACAGGTATGAAAGGTAAATATATACCAAGGTGGATAAACAGAAATCTACACCTAGATACTGTAACTGTTAAACATCAAAGACAAAAAAAAAGGTTTAAAAAGTAGCCAGGGGGCGGCAGGGGACCTACAAAGCAACAATTAGACTGAGAGCTAACCCCTAAACAAAAACAGAAGCCAGAAGACACTGCAGCATAGTCAAAGTGCAAGAAAATAACTGTCAACCCAGAACTGTGTACCCAGCATCCAACAATTATAGGTTATACATTTTTCCCAAACACAGAACTCAAACACAGGAGCATGTATAAAAATTAACTACATAGATCTTAAAGTCTCAATAAATTTCAAATAATCACCACCATTGTTGATTACAATGCAATTAGAAATAAAAAGATGAAAGTATCTCTCTGTTTCCCTATATATACCTCTACATCATATATCAAAGTTAAAAAAAAAATGGAAACTAAAAAATAAAAATTTCTCAGAAATGAATAATGAAAATACTGCACATTAAAACATGAAATGCAATTAAAGCAGTACTTACAACTGAGTATTTATTGACTATTTTTCTGACTTAAGGCAGAAATAGCAAAACAAATCTCAAGAAAGTAAAAGTTGGCCAGGCTTGGTGACTCACCCCGGTATCCCAGCACTGTGAGAGGCCGAGGCAGGCAGATCACTTGAGCCCAGGAGTCTGAGACCAACCTGGGCAACATGATGAAACACCGTCTCTACTAAAAATACAAAAAGTAGCCAGGTGCCATGGAGCATGTCTGTAATCCCAGCTACTTGGGAGGCTGAGGCATAATTCCTTGAACCCGGGAGGCAGAGGTTGCAGTGAGCTGAGATTGTGCCACTGCACTCAGGCCTGGGGGATAAGAGCAAAACTCTGTCTTCAAAACAAAAACAAAAACAACAACAACAAGACAGAGATGGTATAAGAAAGGAAAATTGCAGGTCAATCTCATTTATTATCACAGATACAAAATTCCTAAACAAAAGCCAAACCCCACAATTTACTTTAAAAGCTGTGGCAGGGGTAGGGTAGTAGTTTCTATACAAGCAATGCAGGGATAGTTTAATATTGGAAAACTATAAATATAACTCACCTTAGTAAGTCTACAGAATAAATACCATGTGTGATGGTTAATTTTTTATGTCAACTTGATTTGGCCAGGTAGTGCCCAGGTATTTGATCAAATATTTTTCTGGGTGTTCCTGTCAAGTTATTTTTGGATGAGTTTACAATCAATAGACTGAATAAAGCAGGCCAACCTCCCTAATGTAGGTTGGCCATATCCAATCAGCTGAAGGCCTAAATAGAACAAAAGGCAAACCCTAAGCCCCACAACAAGAGAATTCCTCCTGTCTGTCTTCCAAGTTGGGAAATCAACTGTTTCCTGCCTTCAGACTTGAACTGAAACATTGGCTCTTTCTGAGTCTTGAGCCTGCCAGCCTTAGAACTATACCATTGGCAGTCCTGGTTCTCACATCTGCATACTCAGACTGAAACTAA
Source organism: Colobus angolensis palliatus (assembly GCF_000951035.1). Lineage (NCBI taxonomy): Eukaryota > Metazoa > Chordata > Mammalia > Primates > Cercopithecidae > Colobus > Colobus angolensis. Next base: position 15,733,821 of record NW_012115821.1, on the reverse strand, counting down.
ACCACTGGTTCTCCTGGGTCTCCAGCTTGCTCACTGAAGATATGATCTTGGGACATGTCAGCTTCCATAAATGTCTGAGCCAATTCTTTACAATAATTCTCTTTTTACATACCACCCCACCATACACTATTGGTTCTGTTTCTCTGCAGAACCCTAAAATACTGTGTGACCAGCTTGATAAATCCAACGCTCGACCCAAAACAAAAACCATCTGCTAAAATTCAAAATCCACTCATGCTTAAAAAAATAAAGAAGCAATGTTTAAAACATAAAAAACTACTGTGGACTTCCTACTTAATGGTAAAATATTATAAGAATTTTTTTTCTTTAAATCAAGAAGGCAAGAATGCCCACAATCACCATTTTTATTCAGCTTTTTACTACAAATCCTAGACTGCACATTAACATGGAAAAAGAAACAGTATATAGTAGTTCCCTCTTATCTGCAGAGGATATGTTACGAGACCCCCAGTGAATGTCTGAAACCACAGACAGTAACAAACCCTGTTTTTTTCTATGTATACATATCTATAATAAAGTTTAACTTTTAAATTAGGCATACTAAAAGACTAACAACAATAATTAATAATCAAATAGAACAGGCTGGGCATGGTGGCTCATGCCTACAATACTAGCACTATGGGAGGTTGAGGCATGAGGGTTGCTTAAGGCCAGGAGTTTGAGACAAGCCTGGGCAACATAGTAAGACCTCATTCTCTAACAAAAATTTAAAGAAATAGATAAATTTTAAAAACTAGCTGGGCATGGTGGTATACACCTGCAGCCCAGCTACCCGGGAGGCTGAGGTAGGAGAATCATTTAAGACTAGGAGCTCAGTCTTGAGCTCCTACTAAGACTAGGAGCTCAGTCTTGAGCTCCTACTCCTTGAGTAGCTATGATCATATCACACCACTGTACTCCAGCCTGAGCAACAGAATGAGATACTGTCCCCCCACCAAAAAAATAGAGTAACTGTAACAATATACAACAAGAATTACATAATGTGGTCTCTCTCTCAAAATCTTATTGTACTGTACTCACCCTTCTTATGATGACGTGAGATGATGAAATGCCTATGTGATGAGATGGAAGTGAGGCTGATGACACAGACATTGTGATGCAGCATTAGGCTACTACTGAAAACTAATTTAAAACTTATGAATTATTTCTGGAACTTTCCATATAGTATTTTCAGACAACAGCTGACCACAGGTAACTCAAACTACAGGAAGCAAGATAATAGGGGACTGCTATAAAGATGAGAGGAATAAAATAAAACAAGTCTACCTTCCAGATAATGAATTCTATATAGAAACCCCCAAAAATGTATAAAAATGAACACGTTATTCAAATTTCACATTGATCTGCATTAAATCAATATGTAAATATCAATTACATTTCTATGTATACAAGAAACAGAAAATGTACTAACATAGAAAGTACTATTCACAGGCCAGGCGTGGTGGCTCACACCTGTAATCCCAGCACTTTGGGAGGTTGAGGCAGGCAGATCACTGGAGGTCAAGAGTTCGAGACCAGCCTGGCCAAAATGGCAAAACCCCCATCTCTACAAAAAATACAAAAAAAATTAGCCAGGTATGATGGTGACACCTGTAGTCCCAGGTACTTGGGAGGCTGAGGCAGAAGAATTCCTTGAACCTGGGAAGCAGAGGTTGCAGTGAGCTGAGATCACACCACTGCATTCCAGCCTGGGTGACAGAGTGAGACTCTGTCCCCTCCCCACCCCGCAAAAAGAAGAAAGAAAATACTATTTACAAAAGCATCAAAAAATGTAAGACAGCTGGGGATAAATCTAACAAAAAATGAGCAAGACTCATATCCAGAAAATTCTAAAACTCTATTAAAAGAATACACTAGGCCGGGTGCAGTGGCTCAAACCTGTAATCCCAGCACTTCGGGAGGCCGAGGTGGGCAGAATATGAGGTCAGGAGTTTGAGACCAGCCTGACCAACATAGAGAAAGTCCCATCTCTACTAAAAATACACCATTAGCCAGGTGTGGTGGCGCATGCCTGTAATTCCAGCTACTCAGGAGGCTGAGGCAGAAGAATTGCTTGAACTCAGGAGGCGGAGGTTGCAGTGAGCTGAGATTGGACCTTGGGCAACAAAAGCGAAACCCCGACAAAAATAAAAAATACACTAAAGAAAGGGCAAGATGGCCAGGCACGGTGGCTCATGCCTGTAATACCAACACTTTCGAAGGCCAAAGTAGGCAGATCACAAGGTCAGGACCAGCCGGGCCTACATGGTGAAACCCCGAGTCTACTAAGAATACAAAAATTAGCCGAGCATGGTGGCAGGCGCCTGTAATCCCCATTACTCTGGAGTCTGAGGCAGGGGAATCATTTGAACTCAGGAAGCGGAGAGTGCAGTGGGCCGAGATCACACCACTGCACTCCAGTGCGGCGACACAGCGAGGCTCCATCCCCAAAAAAAAAGTCAATATAATCTTACTTCGTTTATCATCTCCCTGGGTGAAAAAACTTCCCTCGATTTCTAAGCACTACTGCAAAAAGTCTTAGTCTTCTAATATACAAAAATGTATATGATATAAAGATAAAGGAATGTGTAATTTCATATCCCCCCAAATATTTTACTCTTCACATACCTGAAGATTTAGATCTGTAGTCATTTATCTAGTTAATTGTTCTGTTCCCCAATAATAAAACTTATTTTATCTCCCTGAGAGCATCAAGTGGGAATAGATTAAGAGATTACAGCAAAGAGAGGTTCCTAGGTTAAGTCCAGAGGTGCCAAGAAGACTATGGAGATCTCCCTAGGTATTTACATTTCAATAAGGAATGAGTTCTCAGGAATTTGGAAATATCTCTTGGTCCAAGAGGGCTAAATAAATGGCTCCTGAAGAGATTTTATTTATATAACAAAGAGTTGGCGTTAATATTCATAACATTTCAAAGAGACACATTCAGCATAGGAGGGAATAGCTGTCTCTTCTCCTTTATAAGCAAAGAGAAAGTATTTGTCCCCATCTCTTACCTATGAAGTATGCAGCTACTCAGGACAAGTGGCTTAGGCCTGCATGCTCTAGGGAGTCAAGGACTAGGGCAAAGGAGGGCCAATACATTTTTACTCACTGTGGGGTATTCACAAAATCTGCTTCCGATTCAGAAAACCTTGTGTGCATATCTTGGACAAAATTTAAAATATCAGTATTCCTCAATGCACTGCTCATTATCAAGAGAACTATGAATAAAGCAGCTATAGCTGGAATAATCCCAGTGAGGCCTGCTGGAAAAGGGACAGCTACACAAAATTCCTAGGTATATTAGATTCTGGGAGTGTATCCTTGTGGAATGCTAGTAACCTTTAAGATCTAGGATTTTACTTTACTTCTTGATTCTGGAAAAGACCCAGTATTCCATGAACATAATGTAATACTTGGTCACGTGAGGAACGAAATGCCATCTTTTCTATCCTGATCCTCACTATCGGTAACTGAAAAGATATTGTAATTTTCTGATAAACCCCTCATTGTCCGAATTCTCAGTACTCACTCTCTGAAACACAAGAACCAAATAGATTTGAATAACTCTCCATATCCAAACCTACTATCTCAACTTTCATTTTCTGAACTTGGGATCTGAATAGATTTTGATTATGAGGAATGCTTGCACTGTAGTCAGGCTTTCAGAGGAAAACAAGCAATGTAATATGAACACAAAATTATGTTCACATGCAGTGAGAAAGTAAGAAGAAAGGGCCGGGCACGGTGGCTCACCCAACACTTTGGGAGGCTGAGGCGGGTGGATCACTTGAGGTCAGGAGTTTGAGACCAGCCTGGGCAACATAAAACCCTTATCACTACTAAAAATACAAAAATTAGCTGGGTGTCATGGCGCATGCCTCTAATCCCAGCTATTCAAGAGGCTGAGGCAGGAGAATCGCTTGAACCCGGAAGGTGGAGGTTGCAGTGAGCTGAGATTGCACCACTGCACTCCAGTCTGGGTGACAGAGGCAGACTCTGTCTCCAAAAAAAAAAAAAAAAAAAGAGAGAGAGAGTGAAAGAGGGAAAGAGAAAGAAAGAGAGAGAGAGAGAGTGAGTGTGAGTGTGAGTGTGTGTGTGTGTGTGTGTGTCTTCATTCTAGGACATTTAACTGACAGGTTTCTAGCCTGTAAGTCAGACTCGTAAGAGTTTTATAACTCTGCCTGTAAGTTTTATGTGCAATCTGACTATCCCATCTATAAACAAGAGACTGATTAAGCACATATACATGAAAATAATTAAATTCGACATAGCCATAAAACATGAAGCTGCAGGTTCTGAAACTCAAAGATATTTGACTGCCATTCGACTACCTGGAAACTGAGGCTCAACAAAGTGAGAAGTAAAAAGTCAACTGCCCTAAAACTTGTATTAAATGGCACACCTGTGCAAAAAAGTTGTATCTCTCTTTCCTGGAACTTTTGACCAACATTTAGCAAGACAAAAAGAAACCTTGTAACAGCCACTTCCCTTCTCTACAACCACCTCCTCGCCTTCAGCTAAACCACACATATTGGCATCACATTCATTTTCCACTCACTGCTCAAACCATCACAGTCTGATGTTTGACCCAATCCCTCTACTCAAACTAGATACACTTACTTCAGTATTAAATTGGACCCTACCTCAAAAATATCCCATAAATCACTCTTTTAATATCATTACCTTTCTCATCCAACCCACCATCACCCTCTAATCTAATAGCTTCTACCTCATCTCTCCCCTCTCCAATTTGTTCTCTACAGAGTAACTAACGTATAATTATTCAAAACATATCTTATGTTGCATACACTTTCAAAGTTTCAATGCACACCCTTGAAAACCCTTCAAAATCTGCTGCTCTTAGGATCAAATCCAAATTTCCAAACACTTGAACATTGCCTGAATGATGCTGTATGACACAGGTCCCTACTACTTTCCCCCAACTACTCTAGTGTTCGTTTATCTCTTCAACCTCACCATGTTTGTTTTTCTTGGATTTTCAAATATGCCACTGTCTCTACTGGAACAAACCACAGCTATCTGAATAACTCTATCACTCTATAATAGAGAAGAAAACAGAAACTCTGTCTCTTTCTTTACTGAACTATATTATATACCCTGTGTAAGAAAATGATACTCAAAAAATATATGGTGATGATCACATTCCTTCTTCTTGAGATGGAGTTTCACTCGCCCAGGCTGGAGTGCAATGACGGCGATCTCGGCTCACCACAACCGTTGCCACCTGGGTTCAAGCAATTCTCCTGCCTCAGCCTCTCGAGTAGCTGAGACTACACCACACCGAGATAATTTTGTATTTTTAGTAGAGACAGGGTTTCGCGATGTTGTTCAGGATGGTCTTGATCTCCTGATCTCGTGATCTGCCCGCCTCGGCCTCCCAAAGTTGTGGGATTACAGGCATGAGCCACCACGCCCGGCCTGATAATCACATTCTTCATCACAAAGTAGACATTCCATGGGGGCTGGGCACGGTGGCTCACGCCTGTAATCCCAGCACTTTGGGAGGCTAAGGCGGGCAGATCACGAGGTCAGGAGATTGAGACTATCCTGGACAACACGGTGGAACGCCATCTCTACTAAAAATACAAAAATTAGCTGGGTGTGGTGGCGTGCACCTGTAATCCCAGCTACTCGGGAGACTGAGGCAGGAAAATTGCTTGAACCCAGGAAGGCAGAGATTACAGTGAGCTGAGATCACCCCATGTACTCCAGCCTGGTGAGACAGCGAGACTCCGTCTCAAAAAAAAAAAGATATTCCATGGGAAAGACTGGTTTGCATAAGCTCTGATACCATGCCCCAAAGAAAAGAATACCAGAAGCCACAGTAAAACACTGTTAATTAAACAGTAACAACAGACAGACACCTCATGGTACTTTCAGAGGCAAAAATAAACTGAAACACTAATATGATCATACATGAATATGCATATTTGTAAGAAAGAATGAGAAACATCAAAAAACCTTTCACTCACAAGTTTTTCTCTGTCTAGTTTTTGCAGTAAACTCTCCATGTTACTTCCAATTCTTGTCTTTTCTACCACTTCATAAAGGCTGCAATACATTCCATTCTTCAAAACTGACATAAGAAAAAAACATAGTAAATATCCAAATCAAGTCTGCTTCTAATGCATTTCAATAAAATTAAATTACCTTACCTTCATTTGGACCTAAGTAAGTTTCCTTATAAAACAATGCTGGAGGGATTTTCTGTTTCAGATGATCAATACTCATAACTGTTTCAACATCTAACTTCTCAGGTCTGAAAGAAAATTTAAAAAGCATGTTTGCCTTATATGTATTTTCAACTCTAGCAATCTTAACACATACACAAAAAAGTATACTTGATGGAAAATGGAAAAGCGTATCTACTAACATCTCACCTTATTCTAAAGATCTTTTGTTTTGTGACAGTCTCACTCTGTCACCTAGGCTGGACTGCAGCAGTACGATCATAGCTCACTGCAGCTTCAACCTCCTAGGATCAAGTGATCCTCCCACCTCAACCTCTGGAAAGTAGCTGGGACTACAGGCCTGTGCCACCACACAAGGGTAATTTTGGGGGTTTTTTTGGGTCTTTTTGTAGAGACAAGGTCTCCCTACGTTGCTCAGGCTGGTCTCAAATTCCCAGTCTCCAGTGATCCTCCCACCTCAGCCTCCCAAAGTGTTGGGATTACAGGAGTGAGAAACTATGCCCAGCAGTAAAGGGGATTTGATACTGGAAGTCCAGATATATACATGGGTAGATAGCTAGCCAGGCAGTATTTCCAACCTTCCATCTTTAAGCCAGAAACTAAAAGGCTGTCATTTTATTAAGGACAACTGAAGTATAAACTGTTAATCCTCACACGTTTATGAAGGCTCACAATGACGGAAGCAAAAGATTTTAGACCTTTCTATACCAACATATGCTGCATAGGACTGAAAACAGCCTGTATATTTCAACTCACCAAATCAAAGCTCTTCCCAACAAAGAATGGGTAACTTTTAAGTCTACTATGTTCAAAATGCTAAATAAAAAATATATATCTACTACTTAGGATAAAACTAAAAAATTCTATTTCAGATTTAAATCACTAAGAAAAAGTTTTAGGCCGGGCGCAGTGGCTTACACCTGTAATCCCAACACTTTGTGAGGCCGAGGAGGGAGAATCACCTGAGGTCAGGAGTTTAGACCAGCCTGGCTAACGTGGCAAAGCCCCAGCTCCACTAAAAATACAAAAAAAAAAAAAAAAAAAAAATTAGCTGGGCATGGTGGCAGGAGCCTGTAATCCCAGCTATTCAGGAGGCTGAGATGGGAGAATCACTTGAACCCAGGAAGCGAAGGTTGCAGTGAGCTGATATTGCGCCACTGCACTCCAGATTGAGAGACAAGAGCGAAACTCCATCTCCAAAAAAAAAGATAAAAAATTTTATGCCGTAAATGTACTGACTAGCCTATCCTCAAATCAAGACAGAGAGGGAGAGGACTCATATTGCCAAATGACCTAATTTCAAATCAACCTTTTAAAAAACAAACCAATATTTATATAGAAGTTCTTATGAAGCAAAATAAAATTTAAATATGAAAAAGAAATAAGGAAAAAGGCTCAAGAAAGTGATAAAATTAGCAACCACGAACTGCTCTTTACTTATACTTACAGTTTGATAGGCAAAAAAGCACGAGTGGCTGACCTCAGAGAAATATAACACAAAAGTTTTCCTTTATTTAAAAGCTGTCCTTTCCACAAGGTATAGTTATATTTATCTAAATAAAAAGAATATAATGACACAGCTTAGTCACTTGGCAGCCCAGAGGAGTGCACATTTATTAGAAATGAGGGAAAATATCTGAAACAAGGTTTAAGGAGGAGGAAAAAAAAAAAAAGAAGTGATACTTCTACACTTCTATTTACTAAGAGTTCAAATATTAGGATTTTTGTTTCAGGTATTTATCCCCTGGCAAAATCATTCCAGTTGCAAAGAACAACAAATGTATCTGTCTAAATGTCATTATCAGAAAAGCTGGGTAGCAAAGACAATTATTCATCTCTTATTTCCTCCAAAGGGACACTGTATTAGATCTGGTTGATTATATGAATGCCTACAATGTCCTGTATCTTCTACTCATTGTCTTTTCATTATAAAGAAACTTTAAAATAGGCTGGACACAGTGGCTCACACTTGTAACCCCAGCGCTTTGAGAGACCAAGGCGGGTGGATCATTTAAGGTCAGGAGTCCGAGACCAGCCTGGCCAACATGGTGAAACCCCATCTCTACTAAAAATACAAAAAATTAGGCGGGTGTGATGGCGGCTGTAATCCTAGCTACTCAGGAGGAGGCTGAGGCTGGAGAGTCACTTGAACCCAAGAAGCAGAGGTTGCAGTGAGCCAAGATCATGCCACCACACTCCAGCCTAGGCAAGAGTAAGACTCCATCTCAGGAAAAAAAAAAAGAAGAAACTTTAAAATAGTTTAACATCAATGCTACTTTCAATCTTCTCTACTTCTCTTCTAAATCCTGTACCTTTGGTGAATTTAATACTTTTAAAAAGCTGAGTTATGAAACTTGTTTTATTTTTTATCTTTTTCAATTGAAGTGTTAAAACCTTTTGGTCTATTCACAGCAGCAGATTTTCAAAGGGGATCTTATGCTTGGACAACCAAATGCTGATGCTACATTACAACTTTTTTCATACTTTGCAGATTTTCATTCATTATAAAAATAATACAAAGCACTTAATCTTTTGCTATATGTACTTATTCTTTCCATTTATAAAACTAAAGAAACATAAATCTCTTACCTATGTTTCTATCTGCATTAAAGCTGTTAGATCTACAAATTTTTTAAAAGGAAAGAAAAACATTACTCATTAGTATAATCACAAAAATAAACATATAAGACTTTGATATAAGTGCAATTTTTAATGGCATACTACAGTTAAGTCCTTCCTCCAGGTAGGAAGAACAAAGAAATTACTCATTACAAAATCTAGTAAATCCAAGTCTACTTAGAGAAAACAGAAGTACTTACTTTGCTCATTTTACCACATTTACCCAAATTTAAAGGAGCTGTTTTTTCCAAAAATATTAATCAAGAGAGAACAGCATCCACCAAAGTCTCTTGTCAATTATTTTGGTGACAAAATTAGAAGACACAGCCTCAATACATAAATTAATTCATCATTCAATAAATATGTACTAAACTCTTATTATTTATCAGGCACAGTTCTAGGTAATAGTATTAAACAAAGTTCCAACGTACATAAATCTAATGAGGAAGACAGAAAACAATGTTATGTAACAGATCATGATGGTTTTAAGTGCTATAAAAAGAGACATTAAGAGTATAGAGGTTAAAAAAAAAAAAAAAAAAAACAGAAACCTCAATGATAAGGAGATACCTGAAGAAATGCAGAATGAATTACGCAGCTTACTGGGGAAAGAGAGAGAACAGCAAATGCAGAGGCCCTGAAGCAGGAGCATTCATGGAATATTCAAGGTACAAGGATGGATGTTCAATCAATGCTCCTTTGAAATGATATAGAGGTCAAGAGATGGAATCAAAGAGGAGGCAAAGAAATTAATAGTCATTATTCCTGGGGGCATGACCTCATAATTATAAGTGCTAGATGTCTTTTAAAGACTACTTATGAAAAACACTATAGTGACATATATATTATAGTGATCATAAATTTAGAGCCACAAAAAATAAAAGCCACAACTGTCTTGATACTATGTCAATTGGTACCCGTGGCTACATATGGTTTCCAAGGATTATTCACCTACATGAAAAAAGGACCGTAAATGGGAGAGAAGATAATTTCATCTGGAAAACTGACAAAGAGGTCAACCTCAAAAATGTACATATTATGTTTCATGATATATGGTTTTAAAACAGTAGTATTTCTAAATTAATTAATAGATATCACACATGACTTCAAATATGTATAGACACCCAAAGTAAAAATGAGCAGACATCTGACCATCTCACCTACATCCCTATAAATTTACTTACTCCATTTGGCTAAAACATTTTTAGAATCACCACATGGGGAAAAAATGGTAACTGCTTCCTATTTGGTCACCTTATCCTAGAGCTTATAAGAAATATTCAATAACACAAGAACAGAAAACCAAAAAAAAAAGAGAAAGAAATCATCAGGCCAGGTGTGGCAGCTCATGCCTATAATCCCAGTGCTTTGGAATACCAAGGCAGGGGAACTGCTTGAGGCTAGGAGTTTGAGACCAGCCTGGGCAACACAGCAAGACCCATTTCCACAAAAATTAAAAATAAACCAGACGTGATGGTGTACGCCTGTGGTTCTGGCTACTTAGGAAGATGGCTTGCACGCAGCAGTTTGAGGCTGTAGCAAGCTATGATCACACCACTTTACTCACTCCAGCCTGGGCAAAAGAGCAAGACTTTGTCTCTAAAGAGAAAAAAAAAGAAACCAATGGTCCTCAATACTGGCTGAAAATCAGAATCACCTGGAAGTTTTTAAAAACTATCAATGCCTTGACTGCCCACTAAATATTTGATTGGTTTGTGGTGAGGTATGAGCATCCTTTGTAGAAGCTCCCCATTTCCAAGAGTGCTAACACACAAAATCTCACTTTTTTAAAAAAAATACAGACAGAGTCTCACTCTGTCGCCCAGGCTGTAGTGCAGTGGTGTGATCAAGGCTCACTACCAACCTCCGCCGCCCAGGTTCAAGCAATTCTCTTGCCTCAGCTTCCCAAGTAGCTAGGACTACAGGCGCGCACCACCATATCCGGCTAAGTTTTTTGTAGTTTTAGTAGAGACAGGGTTTCACCATGTTGGACAGGCTGTTCTTGAACTCCTGACCTCAGGTGAGCCACCCACCTCGGCCTCCCAAAGTGTTGGGATTACAGGCGTGAGCCACTGCGCCCAGTCAAAATCTCACTTTTTAAAACTGCCACTTACTGGCCAGGCATGGTGGCTCACCCCTGTAATTCCAGCACTTTGGGAGGCCAAGGTGGGTGGATCACGAGGTCAGGAGATGGAGACCATCCTGGCTAACACGGTGAAACCCTGTCTCTACTAAAAATATTAAAAAATTAGCCAGGCACCACCGTGTGCACCGGTAGTCCCAGCTACTCGGGAGGCTGAGGCAGAATGGCGTGAACCTGGGAGGCGGAGCTTGCAGTGAGCCAGATCGTGCCACTGCACTCCAGCCTGGCAGACAGTGAGACTCTGTCTCAAACAAACAAACAAAAAAAACCTGCCACTTACTCAACTACACAAACCTTCATTTCTAAGGAAGAGATTAACCAGATGAGGTTTAAATTTTAGCTTGTATTTATTTCCACATGGTAAACTAACCGTTCTTCACACTGACCATTTAAAAGTCATCGTAAACACTTCAGTCTCCAACTAACTTCAAGGGAAGTTAAAAAAAAAATGGGAAAGAAACAAAATGGTCCTCCTAACTCAGCAGTGCAGGATCTGTAGTAGAGTATCACTGTGGATGATGTCTAAAACTCCTAAGTCTTACCTTGATGAAGGTACAAACTTCGGAGTTTGTATATCATCTTTGTAAGTAAAAGACACAACTGCATATGGACAAACGTGTCTTGGTCTTCGCCTTAGCTCATCAAAGCCATACTCATAAAAATAATACTAAAAATAAGAAAATGCAAAATTAACTTCTTTAAAAAGGCAAGGTGAAACCTTATATTTATCTGCCTGATTTCTGAGAAACAGAAAACCATATATGCACCTCTGACAAAAAATGTCTTTAAGCTCTGCTTGCAAATTTAACTAAAATAATTAGTACTTTTTATTCATTTTGTGATATAAAATATTCTGCATCTAAGTGTGTAAGATCCCAGAGTATTACTAAGTATTCCAAAAGTTTACTTCTGAAGCGTTGACCACTGGGAGTTTCCTAATAAAAATATTATAAACAGAGCCTAAGCTTGCAGGTCAGCTCAGAATAGCCAATCTAATACAAAAAGCAAAATACTAAGAACACAATCGCAACTAAACCAAACTATAGTTTTGCTCTTTCAACAGAAAAACACACCTGGGCTCCAATTGCAAATAAAATAGCAAAGGAGATACGGAAAAGAATATGAACATAGGTGACAAAGGTAGCTGACCCTCTTCTTATTATGCATCAGCCTTTCCCCTTCACCTCTTCACCACATTCAGTATAGTACAGTTTTGTAACTTGCAGACTAGTGATTTTCACTTTAGGAATGCCTGAGTTTATGAACACAGTAGTATTGTCCTTCAAAGTCCATTCCCCTGGGAAACTACTGATTTCAATAATGTTGTTATTGCTCTAAAAATGCCTGGAGTTTTTTAAAAACATAAGGCCAGTTTGCAAGTCCTTCTAGAAAAGCCAGTAACTATCTTACATGTATACTTCACACCTACTAATAACTGCTACTGTCCAGAAGGTAATCAAATGAGTCAGGTCCAAATGACTTTGGTGAATATAATTTTTGCTGAAAGCCCACAACAATAGTTCTTAAAATTTTATTTTACATAATTAAAGAACATTTCCAAGTTAACATTACTACTTTTCACAAACAGTCCATTTGGTTATAGACATTTTTTTAATGTTAAAAAGAACAGGTGCGGTGGCTCACGCCTATAATCCCAACACTTTGGGAGGCTGAGGCAGGTGGGATCACCTGAGCTCAGGAGTTTGAGACCAGCCTGGCCAACATGGTGAAACCCCGTCTCTACTAAAAAAATACAAGAAATTAGCTAGGTGAGGTGGCAGGTGCCTATAATCCCAGCTACTCGGGAGGCTGAGGCAGGCGAATCACTTGAACCTTGGGGGCGGAGGTTGCAGTGAGCCAAGATCATGCCACCACACTCCAGACTGGACAACAGAGCGAGACTCCGTCTCAAAATAAAATAACAAAATACTAAAATAAAAAAACAAGAATAGGGAGGCCGAAGTGGGAAGATCACTTGAGCCCAGGAGTTCTAGACCAGTCTGGGCAAAACCATGAGACCCCCATCTCTATTTAAACAAACACAAAAACAAAAAACCATTGCTTTATAGTCAAACCTCATATAAAAACTTAACACTCAAGTTCATCAAATGTTACTTTTATTTATGTGTGGTTTATTGTATGTCAATTATACTTGAATAAGGCTTTAAAAATAAGTCTAGGTTTGCATCTTTAAAAATGTTAATAAAGATAGAAAATATCTATCAAATCAATAGTACGAAATGTTATGACTTAAGACATTTCAAGGGATTTCAACTTTACCTTGAAAGATAAGTAATATCGTATTAGGCAGGAGACCTTTCTAGGCCAGGAAATGCCAAGGTTTCAAAACGAAATAAGATGTGTTGAGGGCAATGACCATACAAAAACCAGGCCACAGTCTACCAGCAGGAAGAGCTAGACTAGGCAGTCTATAAATATTACCCTGTAACCTTGAAGAGCCACTGTATGTTTCTGAGACATCTCAGAAAACACTGAACAAACAGCAGCAACAGACACTGGAATCTGGAAGTGATATGCAGAAACCAGAGTCTAGACTGGTGTGGGGACAGAGAGAACTGAAAGGGAGACATTTTAAAGGATTTGTTAACAAACAGATATGCGGTCATAAAATTACAACAGATCCTGGCACCTACCTGAGTAAGCTCATAGGCTCTGTAAGCCAAAAGCGATGTAATTCGATTGGCATTCTTCGACATGTGACATTCATGCTTTGGTGTGGGGTCCAAAGCACTTTTATTTAACATAGATTCCAAACTTTTTACACCCATGGGGTCATATATACTCTTTATTTTACCCTAAAATAGAGAAAACCTTTTAAGTGTCTACCTCAACCTAATTGTTGACTATATAACATTAATATTATGAAATACTTCTTTGAATATAGATCAACTATACCAACCATTTTTTCCCTTCAATATCTCACAGAACAGGTGGGCGCCAAGGCAGGCGGATCACCTGGAGTCAGGAGTTTAAGACTAGCCTGGCCATCATGATGAAACTCTGTCTCTACTAAAAATACAAAAATTAGCAGCGCATGGTGGTGCACGCCTGTAATCCCAGGTACTCAGAAGGCTATGGCAGGCAGAACTGCTTGAACCTGGGAGGCAGAGGTTGTAGTGAGCCGGGATTGTGCCACTGTACTCCAGCCTGGGTGACAGAGTGAGACTCATTCTCCAAAAAATAAATAAAATAATATCTCACAGAACACTTTTACCAAATTTGAAGCAGTAAGAAAAAGTTAATCACTAAAAAAAAATCATTTGAACTTGTTTAATAACAAGTAAATATAAACTCCATTCACAATACTCTTCACTAACATAAATTATATTACCAACATATTACTCTCTACATTCCTTTCTTTGGAAAGGAAAACAAACTCTTAAGAATGGTTAGCTTAGATCAAAGATGGCAAACAGGCCGGGCACAGTGGCTCATGCCTGTAATCCCAGCACTTTGGGAGGCCAAGGCAGGTGGATCACAATGTCAGGAGATTGAGACCATCCTGGCAAACACAGTGAAACCCCGTCTCTACTGAAAATACAAAAAATTAGCCAGGTGTGGTGGCGGGCACCTGTAGTCCCAGCTACTTGGGAGGCTGAGGCAGGAGAATCGCTTAAACTCGAGAGGCAGAGGTTGCAGTAAGCCATGATGGTGCCATTGCACTCCATCCAGCCTGGGCGACAGAGCGAGACTCCATCTCAAAAAACAATACACACACAAAAAAGATGGCAAATAAACCATTTTCAAAAGAATCTTTAACTACCAAACACTAGCAAGCATGACCTTTTAAACAATCTTCTAAAGACTTAGCATCATCTAAAAATTAAAATCCAAATCAAGTGTAGTTTTTCATCTATGAAATGTGTTAAGTTTAAATTACCTTCATTATTTTAAAAATAACAACATCACCCATTGCCCCCGTGTCCAAAGGATTCGCTTGTAATAAATCAGCATACCTAGAAAGATAGACACCTAGAAAAGTGGGAAAAATTAAGGAAACTGATTATATTTTTCAAAATCACTAGGACTAAAGACATTTTTAAAAAGCTATCCTTGATCAATTTGAAGTGTGCAGAAAGTCAGAAACAAAAGATAAAACTGATCTTACATTTCAGAACCTATGAGTAGTCCCTTTTTCTGGAAACATAATAAAGCATGAATTTAATAACAACTGCAGCGAAATTACATGAGATAATATATTTTTAGACAGCAACTTAATAGTAGATATTTATATTTAAAAAGAAAAAAAGATTACCCATGGAAGGACTGCCAAGAATTGTTATTTTGGACTGACCCACTTGTAATCCTTTTTCACATATGCTTTGAACCTAAATTAAAAAAAAATTACTTCATCTTGCAGTCATAACATTTAAAACATGAAAAAATAATTTTATAAACTTGTTTTAAATAAAAACAAAGCTTCTAAACTACGTATCATCCTAAATCACAGAAAACTTATATATTTGCCACTTTATAAATATTAATGTAAAACTGACTTACGCTTCTCAAAGTAAACATATCTAGAATCCATTTTTGTTTAATTTTTTTAGAGACAGGGTTTCCCTCTGCCCCCTAGGCCGGAGTGCAGTGGCATGACCTTGAACTCCTTGGCTCAAGTGATTCTCCAACCTCAACCTCCTGAGTAACTAGGCCTACAAATGTGTGCCACCATGCCTGGCTAGTTTTCAATCATTTTTCTTTATACCAGAGGTGACAGATACTCTTAACTCCTGCCACTCAATATATATACCATTACTTTTCAAAGAGAATTAGAAACAGCAAAATAGTATTCCACCTAAATACCTTCAATTAAAAGGGGAAAAAACAGACCAGGCATGGTGGCTCACACCTGTAATACCAGCACTCTGGGAGGCCAAGGCAGGCAGATCACTTGAGGTCAGGAGTTCAAGACCAGCCTGGCCAACATGGGGAAACCCCAACTCTACTAAAACCACACAAAAAAGATAAGCCAGGTGCAGTGGCGCATCCTGTAATCCCAGCTACTCGGGAGGTTGAGGCACAAGAGTCACTTGTATCTGGGAGAAGGAGGCTGCAGTGAGCCGAGATCACACCATTTCACTCCAGCCTGAGCGACAGAGTAACACTCCATCTCAAAAAAAAAAAAAAAAAGAAAAATGGTTCCAGGCACCTAAAAAAAAAAAAAAAAAAGAAAAATGGTTCCAGGCACACATAATCAACAATATAGAAGAATAGAAGATAATCTCACATACAATCAACAATATAGAAGATAATCTTCTTAAGAGAAAAGGCCGGGGGTGGTGGCTCACACCTGTAATCCCAGCACTTTGGGAGGCCGAGGTGGGTGGACCACGAGGTCAGGAGTTCAAGAGCAGTCTGGCCAACATGGTGATACCCCATCTCTACTAAAAATACAAAAATTAGCCAGGCGTTGTGGGGTATGTCTGTAATCCCAGCTACTTGGGAGGCTGAGGCAGGAGAATCGCTTGAACTCAGGAGACAGAAGTTACAGTGAGCCAAGATCATGCCACTGTACTCCAGGCTGGGTGACAGAGCAAGACTCCATCTCAGAAAAAAAAATAAAGAGAAAAGTAGTATTATCAAGCACATTCTAGGGTAAGAAAACAGGACTGGTCAGAGAAAAAACTGAGTACATTTGAAAAACAAATTACAAACAATAAACATTTGGCCCCCTTAAATCATGCATTCCACTTATATTTCAAAAAAAGTCTGTAACTGTCAAGTATATTGTTGAATAATCACAAAATTAGTAATGTACAATGGAAACATCCTCAAATTGTTTTTTATAAAATGCATTAACTCACCTGGTATCGATCGACCATCAGAAATGCATAGGATTCTGAAAGTTCCTTATCTAAACGACCATCAAACTTCAGTTCTCTTCGCTTTTCTGTAAACTAAATGAAATTAAATCTATAACGCCTTAGCATGTGATTATGTTTTTCAAGCTACAAGTTTTTTTTCCCCAAGAAATCTCATACCTACCAAAATAGAAAAATAATCTCTATCTCTATACTCTCTGTCCTTCAGTTTTCCCCTATTTTAACTGGTTCTTTATATATATTAATATAGTCAAATAAACATCTAATGCTCATCAATCTTTAAATGTCTCTTATAATTTTTTTTTTTTTGACATGGAGTCTTGCTCTGCTGCCCAGGCTGGAGGTGCAGTGGCCAGTCTCAGCTCACTGCAAGCTCCGCCTCCCAGGTTCACGCCATTCTCCTGCCTCAGCCTCCCAAGTAGCTTGGACTACAGGCACCCACCACCACAACCGGCTAATGTCTTGTGTTTTTTTCAGTAGAGACAGGGTTTCACCATGTTAGCCAGGATGGTTTTGATCTCCTGACCTTGTGATCCGCCCGCCTCAGCCTCCCAAATCCCTGGGATTACAGGCATGAGCCACCACGCCCGGCCTAATTTTTCTTATAATTTTACCACATTACAACTCTCCCACAGATTATAAATTAACGCTTTAGTTATCTTTGTATCTCCCACTTACTTAACATGGTACACTGCATCAAATAGGTGGTTTAATAAATCTGCTGAATGACCAGACTATAAACTCAACTAGGACAAGAAAAATGCTTTTCTCTGTAACTGTATTCTCAATGACAAGCACATAAGATGTGCTCCATAAATAAAAAACAGGATAGAAGAGTGACCTCATCTAAGTAGTCAGAACTATAAGTTATCCTAAACTGCTGGCTTTCCTATCTATAAAACAGATATACATTTAAAATATAAAATATCTAACATTTTATATTCAGGCTATTACTGCTCTTCAATAACGTAACTAATGAATCTTCAGACTAAATTTTCATATAAAATTAACAAATAAACGCTATCATATCATGAAGCCACATCAGTTCAAACTACTAAGATTTTAATTTTCTCTGGGATTCAGTAACACTAGTGCCCTTTAGGGAACCTTTCAAAATTAAATCCTGGTATCACTTGGTTAACCAACTTGCAAAAATAAAAAATTCATATTTCAGGCCCATCAGAAAGCATTATGCATCAAATATTTTGAAACATCTACACATGCTGGCTTTTCCTAAATCAAAACTCAAATATTCTAATTTGTACAGGAAACTTAAGTTCACTGTCTAACATGCTTAATTGTTCTTCTTTGATTGAACTTTTTCACTAAGAATATCTACTAATGATAAAATCATCATATAGACACCAGGCAATAATTGTGGAAAAAATTAAGCATGTCCTAAAAACAAATACACCCATATATTTGATTTCATTAATTACCTTCCAATTTAGGCATTTAATTAACATGTACAATACTCAAAGAGCAAAAAGCCCTACGAATTCAGTTTATTTATTTACTTATTTATCTGAGACAGAGTTCTTGTTCTATCACCCAAGCTTGAGTGTAGTGGCACAATCTCAGCTCACTGCAACCTCATGGGTTCAAGCAATTCTTGTGCCTCAGCCTCCCAAGAAGCTGGATTACAGGCATGTGCCACCATGCCTACCTAATTATTATAGAGTCAGGTTTCGCCACATTGGCCAGGCTGGTCTCAAACTCCTGGCCTCAAGCAACCTGTCCGCCTGAGCCTCCCAAAGTGCTAGGATTACAGGCATGAGCCACAATGCTCAGTTGAATTTACAATTAAACCATTAGCTAGTAAGTCATCGCTATACTTTTTTCAGTTAAAAAATTATTTTATACTATTGCTATTAATAACAATTTTAACATAGCAGATAAATGTAATGCTACAGCAACATTTGGTGGGAAAAAGAGATATCATTTAAAACTTGTTTTCCCAATTAGGCAGGCATGGTGGCACATGCCTGTAATCCCAGCTACTCTGGAGGCCGAGGCAGAATTGCTTGAATCGGGGAGGCGGTGGTTGCAGTAAGCGGAGATCGCACCACTGCACTCGAGCCTGGGCAACAAGAGCGAAACTCCATCTCAAAAAAAAAAAAAAAAAAAAACTTGTTTTCCCTTTGTAATTTGGTTTTCCTAAAAATTTTAGTATTTCTGGAGAAAATTTTTTTCCCAGGCTGTTAACTGGTTCTGAAAACAATCTTACAGTAAGTATAATTTAAAACATACCTCCTTTTCCAAAAGCTCATTGTGTATCAAGCAAGCACGTCTGTAGTTAAAATTTGTTACTGAGGTTGGTTCAAGGTAAGAAGAATGGAGAATATTTACAACATCTTCAAATTCTCGAGAGCCTGGAGTTAATGGCTGGAAAAGTGCTAAAATAAAAAAAACAAACATTTAAAATGTTTAACATTATTCCATCTTAAATATAGCTTCTTATATTTTTGTGGGCTAATGTAACCTTAAACACGAAAAAAGGCATGAAGGCTATCTTACTTTGTGATATGCAAAAGAGATACTTACTAACTCATTGAAAAAAATGTAAAACTAGTTGCCTACATATGCCAGTTCCTTCAACAATGAGGATCTGGCACTACCTACACAGACAAGGAAGTTGCAGTTTTGCCAACCTTAGGCATGCTACATCAGGTAACCTAAATTGCTTAAAGACTCTTATAAGAACCTGTGTTTATACTCAACTTGTCTCAGCTCCTATTTTATGTTACACTGAAGTATGTCTCAGATTGTGTATTTCAGCAAACTAAATACCTACACCATATATGAGAGCATAAAAACATTTAAGACATTATGTGAAGTAACAAAATATGTGCTATTACTGACACACTGGTCTTTAAAAAAAAAAAAAAAAAGGCTTGGTGGCTCATGATTGTAATTCCAGCTCTTTGGGAGGCCAAGGCAGCAAGGCTGCTTGAGCTCAGGAGTTCGAGAGCAGCCTGGGCAACATAGTGAGACCCTGTCTCCACAAACCATTAAAAAAAAAGAAAAAAAATTAGCAGGCATGGTGGTGCATGCCTGTAGTCCCAGCTACTTAGGAGGCTGAGGCAGGAGGATCCTTTGAGCGCAGGAGTTCAAGGATGCAGTGAGCCATGTTCATGCCACCACACTCCAGCCTGGGAGACAGAGCAAGAGCCGGTCTCAAAAATAAAAATAAAAAATAAAATGCTGCACTCACGTGGCTTCTTGTAAAAACCATAAAAAGTAGTAGAAAAAAAAAAAAGTAGTAGAGTATTTATTATGACAACTCAGTAAAATGAAAACATGTCAGGCTTTGGAGTCAAACCTGGACACAAATACCAAACCCAGCATTACTGGCTTGGAATAAGATGCGGGTAAATAAATTACTTACATAGCTCAGCTCTCTCATATGTAAAACAGCAAACTCCAGCAACCCTAATAACCACTATATGTCACACGCCATACATAAGACAACACATGGAAAAAGCTCTAAACATAGCATCCAACACATAGTAGGATATTAAGGTTCTTTTTTTGTTTTTGAGATGGAGTCTTGCTCTGTCACCCAGGCTGGAGTGCTGTGGTGCAGTATCAGCTCACTGTAAACTCCACCCCCTGGGTTCACATCATTCTCCTGCCTCAGCCTCCCGAGTAGCTGGGACTACAGGCACCTGCCACCACGCCCGGCTAATTTTTGTTAACCAGAATGGTCTCAATCTCCTGACCTCGTGATCCGCCTGCCTCAGCCTCCCAAAGTGCTGGGATTATAGGAATGAGCCACCGCACCTGGCCAGGACATTAAGTTTTTATTCTCCACATCCCCAACCATTCTACGTCCTACTGAATTTTTTTTTTTTTTTCAGATGGAGTTTTGCTCGTCACCCAGGCTGGAGTGCAGTGGCGCGATCTTGGTTCATTGCAACCTCCGTGCCTCCCAGGTTCAAGTGATTCTCCTGCCTCAGCCTCCCAGGTAGCTGGGATTACAGACACCTGCTACCACGCCCAGCTAATTTTTAGATTTTTAGTAGATATGGGGTTTCACCATGTTGGCCAGGCTGGTCTCAAACTCTTGACCTCAGGTAATCCTCCTGCCTCAGCTGTCCTAAGTTGTGGGATTACGGGCGTGAGCCACTGCGCCCGGCCCCCAATTAATTTTTAAAATATTTAAGTCAAATATCCAATTAGTTCTTGAGAATTACTAGTCTATTAACCTCGAATTTCCATCTTATGCACAAAATACTTTAATTTACTAATACACCTTAAAGTCTATACATATATATATATTTCCCCAAATCAAAAAGGAACCACTTTTTACTGCAGAGAGAACTACTCATAGAAACTACGTTATTCTCTATTACCTTAATTTCTTTCAAGACACTATTTAATAAGGGTCAACAAATGTCATAGTCAAAACAGGTCACTACTGAAAACATAATGTTCCACTTTTACATACTCCTAAAGGTGACAGATGCAGCGAACTTTTGTCTTTTCTATACATGATTATTAGACTTTAAAGGACATGTCAAATGACAGAGCCATTCATCCATTCATTTACCAACCATGTCTATATTACAGAAGTGACTGTAAAAACACAGTTTTCAATGGCACAATGTGTACAAACAAATGGTTACCACTATTCTGGAACTGTACACTAAAAAAATAGACAACACAGTTATAGTAATGCAACTAATAAACAGGAGTAAGCTCAAACAAGTACTCAAATAGAACAAGACTACTCAACACAAAGTGTACTATAATCAAACTTGTAGCAGACGAATATGTTCAGTAACCTATTGATTGCAAGCTCCATGAGAGCAGGAACTGCATCTGCCTTGCTCATTACTCATCTTTCCTGTATTCCAGTAGCTAGACCTGTGAGTGCTAGCCCTAAAAATATTGAACAGTCAAGTGAAGAAAATGAGAAATTTCGTCAAGTTTTAAAAATGGTAACAATATATTCTACTACTAAATGACTGTTATTTAAAATTAAGACTCATTCACAAATTTAACAATTCAGTAACATACAAAACACAAACGAAAGCTCAGAAGAGGGTAGGAGGCATACATTGTCTTCGTTCAAACCTGTGTTACGGAATGTAGGACAAAAAACATCTTATCTTTGTGATGACTCTCCCCAATTAAACTGTGAAAAACTTGGCAAGGAACGCAGCATATGGAGGTCTTTATAGCTTTCACATCTAAAGTGGGCCAAGCATGACTGTAAAAGCTGGGTTAAATTTACACGATTTTGTTTCTAAACAAAATGACTTCGGATATCTAAAATTTACACAAAAAAAGATATCACATGGCTGCCAATTTCTATGGAATTTTATAGTCTACATAAATTTTCATTAGTTGAGCTACCCAATACAATTTATACCATTAATCTAATCGTAAGTAAAAAAATTAGTCAAATCATAAATCTGCATAAAAGTTCACATCCAAATTATTCTCAAAGTACTTAACATTTCCAGTTCACTCTAAAGCAATGTCCAAGAGTCATGTCCAATGTACTAAAAATGACAGCTGACAGGAAAAAAATTCTTAAAATGCAAAGAAAAAAGCATTTTAGCTCTAACAATAAATATCTGTATCCTAATGATTTTGTTTTGTAAATGCCTCAGTGGCTTAGTTAGGCCAGTTATAATTTCTCATTTTTTCTGGTGATAACTTCTAAAATAATAAAATTACCCTGCAACTATTTTTAAGGATTTCAAGTCAACTTGCTGGTAATAGCAGTTCAGAAAATTTATTAAGTTCATGTTCTGAATGTATATTCTCTGGTAGTCTATTTTATGTCCTCAGAGGTCATTTAACACTACATGTATCTTGATCAATGTGTCTTGTCACTCCTTTTAAAGAAAATACTTGCGTCAAAAATC
Organism: Colobus angolensis palliatus; assembly: GCF_000951035.1. Classification (NCBI taxonomy): domain Eukaryota; kingdom Metazoa; phylum Chordata; class Mammalia; order Primates; family Cercopithecidae; genus Colobus; species Colobus angolensis. The sequence continues at coordinate 15,711,119 of NW_012115821.1, read as the reverse complement.
TCAACTATGGGTCACTATTTGAGGTAGTAATAATAAACAACCCTGTGTCTATCCAAACAGGAAAAGCATTATACATATGAACCATCCATTTCACTCAGGGAACTCAGTATTCAACATACTGTTCTCTAGATTATGACAGTTACTATCTAACTATTAGTGGTTAAGTACCACCTTCAATACTGTACTAAGAGCTTTAAATGTATCATCTCAATCATCAAAAGTATGCTATGAAGTTCAACATGCCCATTTCTCAATTGAAACTGAGACAAGTAGCCTTTGAGTTGGCCCAAGGTTACAGGATTAACGAATGGATCAAGCTGCTGGGATTCAAATTCAAGTGATCACGCTCCCTATCTTGTATCCTGAAATATACGACGTGCGTGTGTGTGATATTAGACGTACAATATCCAATCATGTCAAGAGCTGGAAAAATGACTGTTTTATTTTATAGACCATAAATCACATAGAACACTTAGGCACAGGAAGTTGGCTATAAAAGAACAAAGAATTTGGTTCTAATACTGCTCTTTCTACCCTCATATCCTCTCTCAAATCTCTTAATTTTTTCTGATTTTAATCTTCCTCTAGAGATAACAGGGCCAAGAGTCGTAACACCCTTTGTTTTATAAAGGTTAACAGCAGTAGCAATAGAGGTTCTTTCACACATTAAGAAATGTGTAATTTTGCTTATTTAATGGATTTCCATTAAATGCCTGTCAGAAAAACAGCTGAGTTGATTACTGATCATACTAGGTTTCCCTATTGACAAACTAATTATAGATGTATTTTACGAGACTGAAGAGCACAGATTTAGAAGGGCACTTGGACATTTATAATTTAAATGAGGAAACTGACAGTAACATAGAATGTGAACTGGAATTCAAATTTCCTGACTCTTAGCCATACTATCATCAAATGTTTTTTATTAGTAGCATCATATAAAACATACTCAAAAAAAATTTTTTTTTTTTTTGAGATGGAGTCCCACACTGTTGCCCCGGCTAGAGTGCAGTGGCGCGATCCCAGCTCACTGCAACCTTCACCTTCTGGGTTCAAGTGATTCTCCTGCCTCAGCCTCTCGAGTAGCTGGGATTTCAGGAGCCCGCCACCAGGCCCAGCCAATGTTTTGTATTTTTAGGAAAGACAGGGTTTTACCAAGTTGGCCAGGCTGGTCTCAAACTCCTGACCTCGTGATTTGCCCACCCTGGCTTCTCAAAGTGCTGGGATTACAGACATGATCCACCATGCCTGGCCCACACTCAAGATTTAAAGATTATATTTATAAAGGCAGTCAGCATAGATATATAATTTAGGTCATCAAATAGCTTTGTTCCTTAATCAAAAGAACATCTTCATCAATTAGTGTTACCAATTTGGTGTTAAGGCAGATCTTTTTGTATTATGTATATGAATCGCAAAAAAATTATCATATGTACATAAATTTTAAAAAGCTGAACTTAAAAGATGGACCATTCCTATCAAAACATACAAATGGGGCTGGGCATGGTGGCTCATGCCTGTAATCCTGGCACTTTGGGAGGCCAAGAAGGGCGGATCACTTCAGGTCAGGAGTTCGAGACCAGCCTGGCCAACATGACGAAATCCCGTCTCTAAAAAGAATACAAAAATTAGCTGGGCATGGTGGCGCACGCCTGTAACGGAGCTACTCGGAGGAGGCTGAGGAAGGAGAATCCTTTGAACCCAGGAGGCGGAGGCTGCAGTGACCCAGGATTGCAACACTGCATGCCAGCCTGGACGACAGAGGCTCTGCCTCCAAAAAAAAAAATACAAATGGGTAGTATGAAGTATAAATAAACAATTGTCTGATTTGAAGTAACTAATTCATGGAAGATGACAAAATAATTAGCATGACAAAATAATTAGCAAGAAGAGGCTAGGGATCTGAAATTTTCTCTGAATTCATAGCTGATGTCTATTAATGATTATAATACAACCACTCTCCATCCATTTCTTCTTCACAGTAAGGTCTTTTTTTAAAATCACTTTTCTTCAGTCTAAAAAAAATTACCACAGACAATACTTTAGGATTGGGTACTTCATCTCTAAAATCAACAAGGTTGAACATAGCGTACAATTAGAAATGAATATGCTGGCAGGAATCAAGAGAGTACAAATACGAAACAATGTTTTTTGCACTGAGGATAGGTCCAAGTAAATTTTACCTCGGTTACTTTGCTATTATGTATGGAGAGACCTATTGTTCTCAGAACCCACTCATCCATATACAACTAATAAAATACCATGGAAATTTCCTTAAGAATGAGACTTGGCTCCAATGGCTTCCAAAACGCAAGTGCAAATTTTGTGTGGGAAGATGGAGGTTAGGAGAATTAGCCATTACTTCTGGACTAAACCAGTAGGGAAACTTAGTGCATGAGAGCAATTAATTTTTGAGACTCCCTTGAACCCTACAAAAACATTAACCAATAAACATTTTCCAGATAGTCAATCATCACTACTCCATTTCCCAAAAACTCTGGAGGGAAAAATTACATCAAATGCAATTACCAATTTTACTTTTTATGACTTACTAGATTTAAAGGCGGCGATAGTGAAACATCGACCAACAAAATGCAATTCTACAATTTGGTTAAATATAAGAATCATGCCTCAGCCAATAAATAATATACATCAAAAACAGTAAAATGTATACCTTTCCAGTCAAAGAGGCACTTAATCTGTCAGTACCAATCAAATGTTGATAGTGAACATAATCTCTGAATGTCAAAATTCCCCAAGGACAAAAACATACTAAGTAGTTCTATATTTAATAGGGGGATAAAAATAGTTTTTGTTACTAACAGGTCAGATCAAAAGCAGCTAACTTAAAACCTCAGATTATTCAAACTGGGTAGCAAGATTTTTCTTTTTTATAGTAGTAAAAGTACTCTGCACCTATCTTCAAATTCCAGCTCCACCACTTATTAGTTGTGTGATCTGGGGCAAGTTACCTAACTTCTCAGTACTTTAGTCTCATCTGTAAAATGGGAATAGTACCTACCACAAAACACCGTTGAGATTTTGTCAATGTATGTAAATTGCTTAGAACAATCCCCACAACTTATTAGGCACTATACAAGTGTTTGCCAATATTATTACTCAATTACAATGGCAGTTATTTTGGATGTCATACTACTGGCAAGACCAAAGAAAGAACTTTGAGTCAACAAGTTATACTTCCATAGTAATGACCTTTAAGTTATTAAAATATTTAAGTACTAATCTTAAATTTCACTGGAAAAGCAATCACAAGAAAAAGTCTGCCATATTAAAACATGAATGCAACAGAACCTTTGATACTGAAAAGTTCAAGCAGACATACCTACTGAAAACAATCTAATATTCTTGATAAAAAGACTCAGATGACCACAACTAGTAATACCTAGCCAAATCCTATACAAAGTGATATCTTTACCTTTAGAGCCTTCCAAGAGATGGCGTTGGGCTGAAGAGTATGAAGAGTAAAACTAGCAGCACCTGTACTGTTTATGATGAATTTTTTTTAAATAAAGTTGAATTTATGTATTGAATTCTATCACCAACTACTAACTTCTCTCAGCTTGAACAAGATAAAATTCACGGTGGTAAAATAGCTGCTTATTTAATTTTTTAAAGTTCTATTTAAATCGCTATTTTAGCTATTTTACTATTTGAACAGCTGGTGTTCAGGGTATAAATAATTACACAAGTTAAAAATTGCTCATTTTCACTAATCATGAAAAAGCCCACTGCGATATATTTTCCTCACAACTTTTGTCTCTCAAGTAAAAATGGAAAATACAAGTTTTACCCAAGAGGTACAAGACTATGGGGGACAACAGCAAGGTTTATATTTCCTAATCCCTCAATTATTTCTACTTTTAGTGTGTTCAACTGCAGTCTATTTTACAACAATCTCTGGGTTTTATTTATTTAAAAAACACACAAACAGTGCCTTTCCACATTTCAAACTAAATTTTAAGAGTTTCTAGGCCAATTTTCTGGTCCTAACAGTAAAAAAAATATATATCGTAGTTTGTCCATATTCTTAGGCACTTAAACCTTAAAAAAATAGACTCCAACCGACTTTTCTCAAGCTGTGAAGAAAAAAATAGTTCCACCTCCTATCTCATAACCAGAGCTCATTTGAACGTACTTCCAACCTATTCTCTACCAACTGATTACACTGGGAACTTTTCTCATATAGACTATAATCATACATCTCAAATCTTAACTAAATACACCAAAAGAACTGACAGTCTTGACCTTTAAAAGTATCTTTCTGAACCCTAAACTACATTAACTCAAAAGATATTTTCTGAACCCTAAACTACATAACTCAAAAGATATTTCTAGAAACACTCCTCATGCTAACTTCCAAAGGTTAATTTCATCTTTGTCAACATGGTTTCTCACACCAAGTATTTTCTTGGCTTTGCCATCCAAACAGAAATGAACTTTATTTGTACTTTTCCAATAAAAGGCTCAAACAATTCCAGTAGTGCAAATGGAACTGGTGATGCTTATGGAAAGTCAGTGTAACACTACAGCCAAGATTCTATAATCAAATAAATGGAAAAGCTTTCCATACGGGAAAAAAACAAATCCTATTATTTTCCAAAGTAAATAATGAAAACCTAACCACAGAGTAGGGCAAAAAGGAAGTTGTCTAAATACAGAATATCCAAAATTTACTGGATAGTTAAAAAATTATACCCCAATGACAAAAAACAGTACTAATTTTTATCTCCATTACGAATTCTGACTCCGTATTAACAATATGGCATTAAGATTTTTTAAAGGCACAAGTAATTAATGTAACTGTTTCCATATGGGTTCCAAAAACTTAAGTCTGGATTTTTTTTAATCTGAAGTTCTACCATCTAGAAGACCAACTTGGTGACTCTTGAGGACAAGGTAACTTCTCATTAATCTTTTTCCATTGGGAAATTACTGCGCCAAGAACCTACCTTGCCATTCTTTTCAAATATAAAAAAAAATACTAAATTCAAAAAACAAGGGGGAAAATCTAAATGGCAATGAAGTGTGATGGAAAAATAGCAGTGTGCATGGATCACATCTACTAATAGAGATTTCTAAATAAGGGAGGACGCTGACATCAAGCACGTTTCAAGTAGACACACAGAGCTGAAGAATTTCCACGGGGAGAAGCACTCGTGGTCCTCAGAACATTGGCAATGGCCTTGGAGAAAGCCCCAGAATCCATGGCCACGGGCTATTTCCATAGTGAGACTTCTCAGAAGCATCCTTAGGAGGACACAACAGCTTCTCTGCCTTCGGGGGCTGGGAGGGAGGGGCGCCGAGCACCATCTTTACTCTCTGGGAGCTGCAGCCTTACGGACAAGCTTCAAACCTGAGCTACTTCCAACTTCCGCGGGGAGGGGCAGCAGGGGAGCGTGGTTCCACCGCTTTCTCTCGCACCAAGCGCGGCAGCTGGGCGGCCGAGGCGGTGAGAGGAGAGGCGGCCGGCGCTGCATGCGTGTTTACTTATCTCAGATGGGTGTGGGAAGAGGAGATAGAAAGGTTCTAATGAAAAGATGGAGGGGAGAGAGAGAGGGGGTTGAGAAGAAGGAGAGGCACCACCTTTCTTTTCTCTGCTCTTCCTGGGGATCTGAAAACTCCTCCTAAGAGGCCTTTCGGGCTCTTCGGGGCCTCTGAGCAGGGCGGCCGCGCCCGCCTCAGAGGAGTCCTGAGGCTGCTCGTGGCTGAAGCTCTGGGCGGCCTCGGCCCCCGCGGTCTCCTCAGGCCCAGCGCCGCCGCCATTTTGTGGGGAGGACTCAAGCTCCGGAAGCTCCTGCTTCATCTCGTCGTCTCCGCCGCCGCCACTTTCACAGCTCGCATCCGTCGGCTGAGAGGCCTCCGTCTCCACAGCAGTCGCCATCGCGCCGGCGTAAGGAGCTCTGGGAAGCTTCTGCCCACAAGGTCGACGGGTGTGGGGGGAAGGGGCGGCTCGCCACCGAACTGCTCTCAGCCCACCCACCCCCTTCCCCCCGTGGTCTCAGGCTGCACTCCGACCCGGCAGCCTCTTGGGGGCCCCGAAGCGGGCACCCCAACTGTGCTGCCCGGCCCTCGGAGCCGCTCCTCGCTCGGGCAGTTCTTCTGCCTTCCCCCGCCACTCAACGTGCGCGCGTCGGGGCCGGGAGGGGGCGGGGCCACCGCGGGCCACTCTACCAATAGGAGTGCGGCACCCGCCTCCGCGAGTGCGGATATACCGCGCCGGGGGGCGGAGTTTCGAGGCGCCCGAGCCCGCCAAAAGGGGCGACTGCCACGCCCGGCGAGGGCCTCGACGCCGCAGCCGTGGCCTGCGGAATGAGTGGGCCCCTGGCGATTCTCGGGTTCCCGGCGATGCCGCGCTGGCGATCCTCGGGTTCCCGGGGATCCCCCGCCGCGCTGCAGGCGAGGGAGACGGGCTTGGCCTTGTCTCCGGAGCGCAGGGGTGGCCCATTTGTGGGCAAGACCTTTCCTCAGTGTACGAGTTATCTCGGCCCAAACGGGCTTCAGGGCATGGATGCGGGACGATCTCGGCTTTGTGAACTATTTGCATGTGTACAAAGACCTGGAGAGGAGATAAGAGAATGGGCTACGCGATAATAGCGTAAAAGCGTCCGGCCTCTGCGACCTGCTGTTCTCACCGGATCTTGTATGATAGTTGACTCGCACCCGGCCTTCTCTTTTATCTCAAAGGTTGTGACCACAGCGCCAGCAAGCACTTTAACCTGAGATCCTCTGATGGGACTTAACAACCTAGTGTTAACAGGATTTGGTTCTGGGGAGTTTGAGAGGAGGAGGCTGTTAACTTTTACCATTTTTCTTTGGTCGCACCCCCCCTCCACGTTTTCCTATAGTAAATGTATATTAAAGAAAAAATAAACTTGCGGTTACATTAAAAAATATACAGCAGGTGGTCGCTGTCCCATAAAGGGAATAACTTCATAGTGAAGAGCCGTTTACATAGTAATTTCTACCTTGTCAGTATAAACTATCATGGGTTATCGTGAGTACAGCCAATATTTACTGAGTGCTTTCTATGTGCTAGACACTGGACAAGTGATTTACGTGCATTATCTCCATTTAATTCTCACAGCAACAGATAGGGAGATACTGTTTTGCACAATTTAAAATAAGCGTTGCAAGACATGGGACAAATTATGGTAACAAAACCAAGATTTGAAACCAGGTCTATTTAACTCTCCAAGTACTTAAGCGCTGCACTGACTGCTTCTCTAAGACCTAATTTTTACAGCAGCTGTGCGGTTTTTTTCATTTTATGCACGAAGCAACAGAGGGCTGATATTTTGCTGAGGGTCGCCAAGCAGCAGGATCAGGTTTGAGAGACCCAGATCTCTAATCCCAAACTACCTCCCAAGGAGTTTACAGACCAAATTATCATCATAATAAAGCCTCAGGCTTAAAGAGCATTCCCAAGGGCAACACGAAAGTTGGATTCCTTTGTCCTCTAATAAATATTACCACTGTTTAACAGCTGATATTAAAAAAAAAAATCATGGATTGCCAACCTATTGGAATCAATTTAGTAAATCATACGAAAGAGAGTGTAAATCCATTATTAGTAAATAGTTTAAAAACACATTTTAGGCCAGGCGCAGTGGCTCATGCCTGTAATCCCAGCACTTTGGGAGGCCGAGGCGGGCAGATCACCTGAGGTCAGGGGTTCCAGATCAGTCTGGCCAACAGTGAAACCCCATCTCTACTAAAAATACAAAAATTAGCCGGGCATGGTAGCACATGCCCGTAATCCCAGCTACTCGGGAGGCTGAGGCATGATAATCACTTGAACCCGGGAGGCGGAGGTTGCACTGACCTGAGATGGCACCATTGCACTCCAGCCTGGGCTGAGACTTTGTCTCAAAACATACACACACATTTTAAAATATGTTTAAATGAAAAACTGAGGTCTAGGTTGAGGGAAAAATGCTACATTATTTTAAGTAATTTTTTTAAATTGGGGGAGGCGCTTTACTTGATTTAAAAAAGAGTACAGAAGATCAGAAATTCACATTGCAGTCCCAAATTGGTAACTCACTTTTTTGTTGATTCATTGAAGGTATACATAAAAGCTCATTTTTATCAGATTCAAAACTAAGAACTAATTGCAGCCAGGTGTGGCTCACGTCAAAATCCCACTTTGGGAGGTAGAAGCAAGAGAATCACTTGAGCCCAGGAGTTCAAGACCAGCCCGGGCAATACAGTGAGACCCTGTCTCTATTAAAACAAACAAACAAAACAACTAATTGCATACTAATGCCACCACTCATCCACTCAAGAAAAGGCAACTCTACTTGGAAGCTCCTAGGCTATGCATAAAGTACCACAGGTTGTTAGTAAAGAGTACCTAAAATTAAGGCTAGACAGAATCATTAGCCCTCCACAGAGGTTGAATCTTAAATTTTGTGAAGATAAAAATTGCTTCCCATTCTAAATCAACATTTATTTAAAAAAAAAAAAAAGTTTAGTGAAATTTGGCTGCGTGTGGTGACTGACACCTGTCATCCCAGCACTTTGGGAGTCAAGGCTGGAGGATCACTTAAGCCTAGGAGTTCAAGACCAGCCTTCACAATATGGTGAGACTCTGTCTCTGTTTTTAAAAACAATAATAATAATCCTAGCACTTTGGGAGGCCGAGGCAGGTGGACTTGAGGTCAGGAGTTTGAGACCAGCCTGGCCACCATGGTAAAACCCTGTCTCTACTAAAAATACAAAAGTTAAGGCCGGGGGCAGTGGCTCACGCTTGTAATCCCAGCACTTTGAGAGGCCGAGGCGGGCAGATCACAAGGTCAGGAGTTCAAGACCAGCCTCGCCAACACAGTGAAACCCCGTCTCTACTAAAAATACAAAAATTAGCTGGGCATGGGGGCGGGTACCTGTAATCCCAGCTACTCAGGAGGCTGAGGCAGGAGAATGGCTTAAACTCGAGAGGCAGAGGTTGCAGTGAGCTGAGATCATGCCACTGCACTCCAGCCTAGGCAACAGAGCTAGACACCATCTCAAAAAAATAAATAAAGAATTAGCTGGGCATGGTGATACATGCCTATAATCCCAGGTACTCAGGAGGCTAAGGCAGGAGAATCACTTGAACCTGGGAGGTGGAGGTTGCAGTGAGGCAAGATTGTGCCACTGCACTCCAGCCTGGGTGACAGAGTGAGACACTCTCTCAGAAATGTAAAAAAATAAAAATAGGAAAAGACAATGACCCAAGATCATTAGCAAGCTAGTAAGAAGAGTTAACATTTATTGAGTACTTTCTGTGTGTCAGACACTGTTTTTTTGTTTTGTTTTGTTTTGTTTTTGAGATGGAGTTTCACTTTTGTTGTCCAGGCTGGAGTGCAATGGCATGATCTCTGCTCACCACAACCTCCACCTCCTGGGTTCAAGTAATTCTCCTGCCTCAGCCTCCCAAGTAGCTGGGATTACAGGCACCCACCACCATGCCCAGTTAATTCTTCTATTTTTAGTAGAGACAGGGTTTCTCTGACCATGTTGGTCAGGCTGGTCTCAAACTGCCGACCTCAGGTGATCCACCCGCTTCGGCCTCCCAAAGTACTGGGATTACAGGCATAAGCCACTGCGCCCGGCCCAGACACTGTTCTAAGAGTGTTACATGTGTAGTCTCATCAATCCCCAGAGAAGGTACTAATGTTATTTCCGTTTACAGACGAAAAAAACAGGCAGAGCAGTTAATTAATGTCATTTAGAGTGTAAGTGGCAAAACCAAGATTCTAACACAGGCAGTGTGCCTCCCGAGCCCCATGCCCTTAATAACCACAATATATTAAACTTCTCTTGAAACAAAGTCCAAAACTCAGTGCATTTTCCACTATGCCATTTCATCTCCCTTTCTCAAACAGTACTTTAAAAGACAGGATATAAATGGCATAACTCAGCAGTAACTATCAATATTACTGATGCATAACCTTTTTACCTAGCAATTCTACTTCTAGAAATGTATATGGTACAGATGTACTCATTCACATTCTAAATATGTATTCAAGGATATTCTTTACAGTGTTGTTTATAATAGCAAAGGATTGGAAATAACTTACCTATCAATAGGGTATGTCCATACAGTGGAATACAGCCATAAAAAGGAATGAGGCACTGATGCATGCTACAACATGAATGAACCTTGAAAACATTATGCTAAGTGAAATAAGACAGACACAAACGCAGTATGTTACAGATTCTATTAATGTGGAAGTTTAAAATAGGAAATTCCATAGAAACAGAAAAATGATTGGTGGTTACCAGGGACCAGAGAGAATGGGGAGTGGGGACTGACTGCTAATGAGTACAGGGTTTCTTTTTGGGGTGATGAAAATATTCTAGAATTGGATAGTGGTGGTAATTTCACAACTTTGTGGATATATTTAAAACCACTGAACTGTATACTTTATTTATTTGAGATGGAGTCTTACTGTGTCACCCAGACTGGAATGCAGTGGTGCCATCTTAGCTAACTGCAAACTCTGCCTCCTGGGTTCAAGTGATTCTACTGCCTCAGCCTCACAAGTAGCTTGGATTACAGGTGCCTGGCACCACACCCAGCTAATTTTTGCATTTTTGGTAGAGATGAAGTTTTGCCATGTTGGCCAGGCTAGTCTCGAACTCCTGACCTCACGTGATCCACCCACCTCGGCCTCTCAAAGTGCTGGGATTACATGTGTAAGTCACCATATCTGGCTAAACTATATACTTTAAAAAGATGAATTTTATAATATATGAATTATATCTCAAGGTGGTGGGGAGGACTAGGCATTCCTTGAGGTCAGAGACTCCAAGCAGCAGAAACTCTCTCCTGTTGCTGAGTTTCAACAAACAAGCTGCCGTGAGTTTTATAGCTGCCAACAACTTGAAGGAATTTGGGAGCAAACCCTTTTGTAGTTGAGTCTCCAGGTGAGAATGCAGTCCAGCTGCATGATTTCAACCTTGTGAGACGCTGAGCACAGATCCCAGCTAAGCCATGCCTGGACTTCTGACCTGCAGAAACTGCGAGCTAATACAGTTTTGTTCTAAGCCACTAGGTTTGTGGTAAGTTGTTATGCAGTAATAGAAAACTAATACAGAGGTTACAATATGCCTGGCATTTGGCATTTTCTTTTTCTTTTTTTTTTGTTTTTGTTTTTTTTTTGGTTTTTTTTTTCTTGTTTTTTTGAGAGAGGTCTTGCTCTGTCACCTAGGCTGGAGTGCAGTGGCACAATCTCGGCTCACTACAACCTCCACCTCCCAGGTTCAAGCAATTCTCCTGCCTCAGGCTCCCGAGTAGCTGGGATTATAGGTACATGCCACCAGGCCCAGCTAATTTTTGTATTTTTAGTAGAGACAGGGTTTCACCATGATGGCCAGACTGGTCTCGAACTCCTGACCTCAGGTGATCTGCTCGCCTCAGCCTCCCAAAGTGCTGAGATTACAGGCGTGAGTCACTGCACCGGGCCAGTGCTTTGTATATTTTAACTCATTTGATTTTCACAACAATGCTATGAGGTTAAGTACTCACATTATTCTCATTTTTCTAATAAAGAAGCTCATAAGGTACTAGTGTTTAAAAAAAAAAAAAAAGTGGCCAGGTGCAGTGGTTTACACCTGTAATCCCAGCACTTTGGGAGGCCAAGGCAGGTGGATCACAAGGTCAGGAGTTCAAGACCAGCCTGGCCAACATAGTGAAACCCCATCTCTACTAAAAATACAAAAA
>NW_012115821.1:15682387-15698766 GCF_000951035.1 Colobus angolensis palliatus | reverse complement strand
ACTATTTTTCTGGGTTTTTTTGTGGAATTTCTTTTGTATCTTTGTACATGACTTTTCTGATTAAATGCTTCTTATGTTAAAAAAAAAAAAAAAAAAACCAAGGTGCAGGACAGGATGAATAGTGTGTTAGTATTTATATCAAAAAATGGAAAATACAGTTAAATATATACAAATATTTACATCTATTTGCATAAAACTTTAGTGGAAGGCTACATAAGTAGCTAGCAATATTGTTTGCCTATGGAAAGGGAACAGAGGCTAGAAGGTAGAGATGGGAGAGACTTTTCCCTCTATATGCTTTTATACTTTTCATGTAAAAGACAGGTTAAAAAAATACATATATATATCTATATTCTTTTTTTTGTGTGTGAGACAGGGTCTCACTCTGTCATGTCATGGCTCACTCCAGCCTTGACCTCGTGGACTCCATTGGTCCTCCTGCCACAGCCTCCAAGGAGCTGGGACTACAGGTATGTACCACCACACCTGGCTAATTTTCTTAGTTTTTGTAGATATTGGGGTCTTCCTATGTTGCCCAGACTGGTCTTGAACTCCTAGGCTCAAGCAGTCCTCCTGCCTCAGCATCCCAAAGTGCTAGAATTACAAGTATAAGCCACCGTGCTTGGCCAAAAGATGTGATTTTTGATGCTCACATATATCTTGAGCCTTGTAGGTCACACAGCTAGGAGGCTTTTTGTTTTTTAACAGTTCCATTAAAAGACAGTAGTAAAGATAATAAAGTCCAGTCAACAAAAAAGTACCACTAGCATCTAATTCATAGAACTTTAAGGATCTTAGAGATTAATTAGTTTGATTCATTTTGTGGATGAAGAAAATATTACAAGGTTACAACTCCATTATCTCTTCAGATGCATTAAAAAATGTGAAATTGTCATTCCTTCCATATATCGATGACTTCCAAGGAGTCATCCTCTTTCCCCAAAGGGCTTGTCTGGTTACTCATTGAGCAAATATTTCTTGGGTGTGTTCTAGGGAAGCCTGAGAAAGACCCTCTTAGTTTGGCAAGAAACTGTGTTGAAGTTGATTCATGGTTAGTGACTGGAAGAAAAACTTCCATGCAATGAGGACAAGCAGCAAAAGGGAGAAATTCAATTGAAAATAAGAATATAGTTAGCAACGAACAAGAAGCAAGTGTCCTCTCACCAACACAGCTGACTCTGGTAACCACAAACCTCAGCTAAACCCAGAAGTCAAGAGCTGTCACTTTAAGTTTTGTTTCATTTCTGAGTGAAATCCTTCTAAGACTTTATTACATGCAATGCCATGGATTAATCTCATAGACATAATGTTAAATAAAAGACGTACTGTATGATTCCATTTACATGATGTTCAAGGACAGACAAAAATAATCTATGGTAATAAAAGAATTGTGGTTCCCTTGTAGGGGTAGGGGTGGGGGTGGTAGGTAATTGACTCAAAGGGGACATGAAGGAACTTTCTGGAATGATGGAAATGCTTTGTATTTTGAACTGAGTGGTAGTTATACAGACAGGGGCATACACATACAAGTATTCATTGAACTGCATGCTTAGAGTTGCATTTTATCGTATGATGTTATTCTTCCATTAAACAAACAAAAACAAAACTTTTTGTGGATTCTCATTATTCCAGGGACAAAGATAAGAATTCTTCATGTGGGCCATGGAGCCTTACTGATTCTGACCTTTACCTGCCTTTCCATCTTGCACTTCACTTCCCTAAGCTCCTCGTTGGTGCTTCCTACGTCTGGCACGCTTGCCAAACTCCCTGGCCATGCAATCGACCTCGGCACATGATATTTGCCCTGTATGGGATGTTATTTTTCCCCGTGACACCCTCTTCTCCAGTTCCAGTAAGCTCCTGCACTTCCTTTGGCTGAAGCTTCACTTCCTTGTGTGAACTTCCTTCATAATCTACCCCCTTTCTAGGTTGGATTCCCCATTGGATGCTCTTACAGAATTTTGCTCCTTTTGACTCAGACCATTTACCTCCCAATTTCCTCAATTTGTAATTACTCCCTCATTTGTGGGACTATCTAATTAAATCTGTCTCTCTCACTAGACTCTGTGCCATTCCATGGACTGAGGGTCAATGTCTGGGTTTTGCTTACCGTGATATCCCCAGGGCTCACCATAGTGCCTGGAACACAGTAGGTGTTTACTAAATATGTTTTTGGGCTGGGCTCTGTGGCTCATGCCTGTAATCTCAGCACTTTGGATCACGAGGTCAGGAGATCCGGGGGTGAAACCCCGTCTCTACTAAAAATACAAAAAAAAAAAAAAAAAAAAAGCCTGGCGTGGTGGCAGGCACCTGTGTAGTCCCAGCTACTTGGGAGGCTGAAGCAGGAGAATGGCGTGAACCCTACAGGCGGAGCTTGCAGTGAGCTGAGATCACGCCACTGCACTCCAGCCTGGACAACAAAGCTAGACTCTGTCTCAAAAACTAAATAAATAAATATGTTTTTCACTCCTGAGGATAAAGTGACTATCTGATATTCTCTGGCAGGAAAATTGATGTCTCACATAATGTGATTTGGATTTATCCCCATTAAATGTTTACTGGTATATCTTGCTTTAAGCACACTGAATCCATTATATGGAAATCTGTATTTATCCAAAATACAAATTAGAGTGCATCTGTTCAAATGCCTGTTACATGATTTATACAAGTTCCAGGTATTTTTTACTGCATTTGAGAAGATAGATGAGCTTCAATTTGCCAAATTCAAGACTAGTTGAAATCAATAGGATTTGACAATTTGAAGTGATGGTTGTCTTCTATCAGCTGACTGGCCAGTATAGACGTAATCGTAGAGTCATTTACACTACTGCCATTGTCATCTGAACAAAGACCTAGATTTATACTAACTTCACGTTGTGGTTGGTGGAGTTCTGTAAGTAAGAAGGAGGCTGGTGCCAACAATCCAAGTTACACAAAGAGAAAAAAAAAATGCTCAAGAGGAAGTGGTACACTACACAAGTGCAAATGTAGGTAGAATGTGTGAAAAAAAATTTTTTCAAATTAAAAGTGTCTTCGATTCTATGTTTTTATGATAAAAGAGGCCAAAAGAAAGTTGTCTGGAACTTCATATTTTCAAGATAATCCATCTCAGCACTCAATTTGGAAGACAGTGAATAAATTGGAGGAAAAGAAGTAACAATACAGAGAGAACATGTGAATAACACCTTGCAATTTACCAAATGCTTCACTTATTCTCTCAATCTGCTACCAGGCCCTAAGCTGGGCTTCCTGGTTATAGCTGTAAACAAGTAGATCCATCCTGACCCTATTTGTTTTCTGATGCTTCCATACCCATTGCCTCATTTAATCCTCCCAGCATTGTCAGAAAAACATTGTTACATTTGTCAGATGAGGAAATGGTAACTTAACTGCCTTGCTCAAGGAAACATCACCAATAGGTGATGGAACAGAACTCAGATTTGCCTGCTAAACTTAATTGCAAACCCTTACCACTACCCCAATTCTACTTGCTTGTGGGCCTCTGGGATGGCTACTTTGTTAATCAAGACTCTCAATGGAAATCAAGAAAAATTACAAAGTTATACCACTGGGCACTTTCATCATTCATCTATGTATCATTTCTCTCCCTTGTTTTGTCCTTTTATTTTTCTGAGTGAATAGGAATATTCCCACCAACTCCCTTAAAAACACAAGTTTCTTCACTCATTTCTCATAGCTCCTACAGATTTGTAGATGATTTCTGGACAGACAGAAGTAATCAAGTCATCCAATTTCTTTGGCTGACCAATAACTAAATTGAGAGCTGCTTCCCTTTTAAATCACATGATTCAGGTTATTGTTTTTATTATTTGGTGCTTCGTACGTAGTACCAGAAAGGTATTCAGACTTAATTTTGGACATTTTCTCCCAGTCCATAAAAGCCTGGTAATAAAAAAAATTTTGACATGACCTTCTGCTATATGGTTGGTGCTACAAAATGCTGATTTTAAGAGTAATTAGCAAAAGTCCATCAACATATGAAGAGATAAACAAAATATCTTATATTCATACAATGAAATATTATTTGTCCATAAAAAGGAATGAAGAACTGATACATCCTGCAACATGGATGAACCTTGAAAACATTGTGCTAAGAAAAAGAAGTCAGTCACAAAATGCTGTATATGGTATGATTCGGTTTATAGGAAATGTCCAGAACAGGGAAATCAATATAGACAGAAATTAGATCAGTGGTTTCCTATGGCTAGGGTAATGAGGGAATTTGGGGATGAAAGCTAAAGGGTATAGGCTCTTTTTAAGGTGATGAAAATGTTCTAAAATTAATTGTAGTGATAGTTGCATAATTCTGTGATTATCTTAAAGACAATTGAATTGTATGCTTTAAGTCAGTGAATTCTGTGGTGCATGAATTATATCAATGAAACTTTTTTTTTTCACGTCTGACAGGTAATGTGCCGACATTTATGAATTACCAAAAGATTTAAAACTGGTTTTTTATTTATTTTAATTTTTTTATTTATTTAACTTTTTTGAGACAGAGTCTTGCTCTGTAGCCCAGGCTGGCATGATCATAACTCACTGCAAACTTGAACTCCTAGCCTCAAGTGATCCTCCCACCTCGGCCACCCAAAGTGCTGGGCTTACTTACAGGTGTGAACCACCACGCCCAGCCTAAAACTTTTTTTTTTTTTTTAAAGGAAGTTGATATAGTGTTCCACTAATAACTTGGGGAAAATTCTTTCTCAAGTATATAATACAGGAAGTTGACAGGCAAGCAGTGCTTAAATTTATGTTAATTGTGTAGAAAGAACTGAATAAATCATTTCCTGTTTTCTCTCCACCTGACACCACCAAAAAAAGAAAAGAAAAAATTCTAAATTTGACCAATACAATAATAGCAAGATAATGCAAATATTACAATGGGATATGGCCTGAGTCAATTAAAGCACCAGCAATTGACATTGGACCCTACACCTTATGCATGTCTATATCCAGCCATGATGTGAATATGTGAGTAGCAAAAGTGCTAGCTGTGTCTTTCCCTGACTTGTTTGTATGTTTGTTTTGAGATCGAGTTTCGCTCCTGTTGCCCAATCTGGAGTGCAATGGTGCCATCTCAGCTCCCTGCAACCTCCACCTCCAGGGTTCAAGCGATTCTCCTGCCTCAGCCCCCAGAGTAACTAGGATTACAGGCATGCACCACCACGCCTGGTTAATTTTGTATTTTTAGTAGAGACAGGGGTTTCTCTGTGTTGGTCAGGCTGGTCTCGAACTCCCGACCTCAGATGATCCCACCCGCCTTGGCCTCCCAAAGTGCTGGAATTATGGGCGTGAGCTACCACGCCTGGCTCTTTTCCTGATTTTTATATTTTAATGATTTGTATTAGAGTTAATTAATATTAACCCTCTTCAAAAAGAACATTAAACCTAAAGTCCAGTGACTTAGCAACATTAAATATTCCAGATTCTTTTCCCCAAAAATTCCATTTCAACTCTTTGAAACAAAAAGTTAGATAATGGTTTGGCTTTAAATGCCTTCCCCATAATACTCCCAAGTGAAAAAAATATTTTTTTCTAATTATTTTTTCATTTAATGGAAAACATTCCTAGTTAAAAGAGATTCTCCAAAATACAGCTTTACAAAAACTACGAGTTCAAGTTTCTGTACCCTCCCCTCCCCCTACCCCCTGGCCCAGTGGCTCTGAAAAGATAGGCAATTAATCGTTTTAAGTTTTTTCCTAAGAAATCTTTGGGGAACCAGCCAAGTTTAAATAGGGTAATTGGTAGGTCTATGGTTGTAATTTACATAAATTATAGAAACATAACACCAGACATTTATCTAACTGAAGAAAATGTGGTGTTCAGTTACTTATCTAGAGGAATTCTACCAGCGGTTTGTGCCATTTGGTGATTAGTCCATTCTCTTGAGAATCTGAGTTGCTCTAGAGACAGAATATATGATAATAATGGTCCAAAAAATCGGTTTTGCTTTACTTAGCAACAACTCAAAATACATATTAAAAATAAAATACTATTCATACACATTTTCTTGATAAAAATAGTATTGAAATAGTATAAATCCGTAATTCCTTGAGAAGATGCTTATCCACATTCCTGTTAGAGATGTTGAGTAGTTAACACTCACCAGATAATGCTCTCCTTCCTTCCTTCCCTCCTTCCTTCCTTCCTTCCATCCTCCTTCTTTCTTTTTTTTGACCGAGTTTCCCTCTTGTCACCCAGGCTGGAGTTCTATGGCGCAGTGTCAGCTCACTGCAACCTCTGCCTCTTGGGTTCAAGTGATTCTCCTGCCTCAGCTTCCCGAGTCTGGGACTACAGGTGTGCGCCACCACGCCCAGCTGATTTTTGTATTTTTAGTAGAGACAGGGTTTCACTATGTTGGCCAGGCTGGTCTCGAACTCCTGACCTCAGGTGATCCACCTGCCTTGGCCTCCCAAAGTGCTGGGATTACAGGCGTGAGCCACTGCACCCGGCCAGTGCTTTTCTTTCTTTCAGTGCTGAAGAACTCTTCACTCTCTTAATCAGTCTGTTATTATAGGTCCTATAGCCCTTTGTTGAATTTCTGTTTACTAGAAATATAATAAGCAATGTAAGATATTTAATTTTGTCAAAGTTGTTCCAAATCTCTTACACTAAATAAGTATAAAGACACTACGTATGTGTGTGTATATATATATGTGAGTGTGTGTGTGTGTGTGTATATATATATATATATATATATACATTTAAAAAAATTTTTTTTTGCCCAGGCTAGAGAGCAGTGGTGAGATCACAGCTCACTACAGCCTTGACGTGTCAGGCTCAGGTGATCCTCCCACCTCAGTCTCCCGAGTAGCTGGGACCACAGGCATGCACCACCACCAGGGCTAATTTGTATTTTTTGTAGAGATGGGATTTTGCCATGTTGCCTAGGCTGGGCTGGAACTCCTGGGTTCAAGTGATCTGCCTACCTTGGCCTCCCAAAGTGCTGGGATTCCAGGTGTGAGCCACCATGCCCAGCCTGATAATAAGCAAAATTCCACTTCCCTAGTGCTACAGACTAAATGTTTACGTACCACCCAAATTCATATGTTGAAACTCTTAGGACTTCACAATTGTCAGATAAGGAAGTAGGACCTTTGGGAGGTAACTAGGTCATGAGGGTGGAGCCCTCATGCATGGGATTAGCGTCTTTATAAAACAGACCTCAGAGAGCCCCTTTACCCCTTCAGCCATGTGAGGACACAGTGGAAAGATGGCTGTCCATGAATGAGGGAGTGGGTCCTCACCAGACACTGCATCTGCTGGTGCCTTGATGTCAAACTTCCCACCCTCTAGAACTGTGAGAAATAAGTGTTTGTTGTTTATAAGCCACCAGCATATGGTACTCTGTTATAGCAGCCCAAACAGACTAAGACATCTATTTCTTACCTAAAGGAGTTTGAAGTGGGGTCAAATGCAAGTTTTACTTTCTTTTAAATGTAAGAGGCCAGGCGCAGAGGCGCATACCTGTAATCCCAGCACTTTGGGAGGCCGAGGCAGGCAGATCACAAGGTCAGGAGTTCGAGGCCAGCCTGACCAACGTGGTGAAATCCCTGTCTCTACTAAATATACAAAAAATTAGCTGGAAGTGATGGTGTGTGCCTGTAATCCCAGCTACCTAGGAGGCTGAGGCAGAAGGATTGGTTGAACCTGGGAAGCAGAGGTTGCAGTGAGCCGAGATCACGCCACTGCACTCCAGCCTGGGCAACAGAGTGAGACTCTGTCTCAAAAAAACAAAAAAACCCAAAAAGACATAATAGCATACAATTCTGTCTCAATGCCTCAAGCACCTTTAACCACAGTCTGTCTCCAATAACCTAGGACACTCAAAAGACAGGAGAATGCCTCATACCCTCATGCTGAGACACTGATAATTTGGAGCGTACTACATTGATATCACTGGCACCCACTTAGTAAACACCTGCAATTACTTAGCAATCAGTTCTTGAACAATTTGTGTTTGCTAAGAACTATATCTGGAGCCGGGCGCAGTGGCTCACGCCCGTAATCCCAGCACTTTGGGAGGCCGAGGCAGGCAGATCACAAGGTCAGGAGTTCGAGGCCAGCCTGACCAACGTGGTGAAATCCCTGTCTCTACTAAATATACAAAAAATTAGCTGGAAGTGATGGTGTGTGCCTGTAATCCCAGCTACCTAGGAGGCTGAGGCAGAAGGATTGGTTGAACCTGGGAAGCAGAGGTTGCAGTGAGCCGAGATCACGCCACTGCACTCCAGCCTGGGTGACAGAGTGAGACTCCATCTCAAAAAAAAAAAAAAAAAAAAAGAACTATATCTGACCCAGGGAATAAAACATAAGACACAGTTCCTGCTTATAAAGACACTAGCAGAAGAGATGAAGACTATCTTGTAGAGACTAGCTGAGTCAGTGAATGTCAGAGATGAGGAGGAAGGGAAGTGGCATGAGTGGAATTCCAGGTAGAGAAACAGTGAGGGGAAAAAAGAACAGATACCAATGTGAGAAACAAAAAGGTTTCTGCAGCAAGGAAGCACAGTTGGCTGTTGTGGTATACAGGATGAGCCGGCAAGTAGAGAGGCAGGCTCCTCTGAAGGCTCTAGCTGAATCAGAGAACATATGCCATGTTAAGGGATTTGGATTTAATCCTGATGCAAAATATAAGAAGTTAAGGATTTTAGGTAGAAGCTGACCCAATCAGTCATGCATTTAGACAGATCATTCTGAGTTTTTGTTGTTTTTAATTTTTCATTTCTTTCTCTCTTTCCTTTTTTCTTTCTCTTCCTTTCCATTCTTTTTCCTTCCCTCCTTCCCTCCTTCCTTCCTTCCTTCCTTCCTTCCTTCCTTCTTTCCTTTCTTTCTTTCCTTCTTTCCTTCCTTCTTTCTTTCTTCCTTTCTTTCTTAGGGTCTCACTCTGTCACCCAGGCTGGAGTGCAGTGGCACAATCACAGCTTACTGCAGCCTAAAATTCCAGGGCCCAAGCTATCCTCCTACCTCAGCTCCCCAAGTAGCTGAGACCACAGGTGTGTGCCACCACACCCAGGTAATTTTCTTATTTTTTGCAGAGACAGGGGTCTACCTGTGTTGTCAGGCTGGTCTCGAACCCCTGGGCTCAAGCAGTTCTCCCAACTTGGCATCCTAAAGTGCTTTATTATAGGTGTGAGCATCGTGGTTCTTGTTATAGAAGGTGGATTTTAGGTGGATTGGAGTCAACAAAACTAGTGAGGACATTGTTGCAAAAATCTAGGAAAGGATGGCTTAGAACTTCCCCGTCCTTGGTAATTGTCAGCCTAGATACAAACTGAGGTTGCACTACAGTGTGAGAGAATTTCATAGGAGAAGGAAAGAAGTAAAGAGATGGGTTTTACTAAAGTATTAGTAATCATAGTTACTAAAGGATGCTGTCATTTTTCCCCCACGCCCCACCATATTCCTTTTTTTAACATGTTAGTAATTTGTAATTTTCTGAAAGGACCAAGTAATAAACCATAAAATGATGATGCCAGGTGTTCTGTTATGTGTTTATGTGTTTTTGTTTTGTTGTTGTTTTGAGATGGAGTCTCACTCTGTTGCCCAGGCTGGAGTGCAGTGGCTCGATCTTGGCTCACTGAACCTCTGCCTCCCAGGTTCAAGCGATTCTCCTGCCTCAACCTCCCAAGTAGCCGGGATTATAGGCATGTGCCACCATGCCCAGCTAATTTTTTCGTATTTTTAGTAGAGACGGGGTTTCACCATGTTGGTGAGGATGGCCTCAATCTCCTGACCTCGTGATCTGCCCGCCTCACCTCTCAAGTGCTGGGATTACAGGCGTGAGCCACCGCACCAAGGTGTTTAATTGTTTTTGTTTTCGTTTTGTTTTGTTTTGTTTTTGAGACACTGTCTGTCAGGCTGGAGTGCAGTGGCAAGATCTAGGCTCACTGAAACCTCTGGCCCCTGGGCTTAAGCAACCCTCCCACTTCAGCCTCCCAGGTAGCTGGAACTACAGGTGCATACCACTGCACCCAGCTAATTTTTGTATTTTTTGTAGAGATGGGGTTTCACTATGTTGCCCAGGCTGATCTTGAACTCCTGAGCTCAAGCGATTCACCTGGCTTGGCCTCCCAAAGTGCTAGAATTACAGGTGTTTTAAAATAAGCCAAATAAGGGATATAAACACTTCCAATTCATAATTCAGATGCAGAGGACCTTACAATAGTTAACAACTTTCAAGCTAAAAATCACATCACCTATAAAACATTGTAAGTGTTTTCCTTATTGAAATGGTTTAGTGGAAGGCCACAGGGCTTGAAATGGAGAGATGGAACACAAACATATAAGAACAGATAAGAAGAGTGAATGGTTGGCTTAGGAAGGTTTACCTTTTCCATTCCAAGACTAGATTCTGGCAATATCTGGTATGTCAAACTAAGATATGTAACATTTAAAGACACAATGTTGTTTTTATTGTGAAAATAGTTTAAATATGTTTAGAATATAAAATTTGGGCTGGGCATAGTGGCTCACACCAGTAATTCCAGGACTTGGGAGGCAGAGGCGGGCGGATCACCTGAGGTCAGGAGTTCGAGACCAGCCTGGCTAATATGGTGAAACCCTGTCTCTACTAAAAATACAAAATATAGCCAGGCATCATGGCGCATGCCTGTAATCCCTTGAACCCAGGAGGCGGAGGTTGTAGTCAACTGAGATCTTGCCACTACACTCCACACTGGGCAACAACGTGATAGTCTATCTCAAAAAAAAAAAAAAATTGTGCCAGACGCTTGCAGAATGCCTGAGACACCTCCATGAAATTCTAACACTGCATACTAAATGCTTTATAATCCTTCTGTTGAAAACCAGACATTCAAGAGCATACAGCTTAATTCCAGCAGAGGGCAGCAAAACTTCACTAAGCAGTTTTCAAAACCCTAGCAGCTTTTCTGTATTACCTAACAACAGTTAAAAAATATTCCCCAGAAGAGTTCTGTAGTTCCACAACTACAATCTCATAGTAGTTGTGGAATTACAGTATTACCATACTTATATTTAGGCAGGACAGAATTCTTCCCAGAGTTCAAAGACTGTGGAAGGCTCTTAGGTGGATAGGACCCAGGGCAATGACAAGAGGGAATAAAGATGAGCCACAATGTCTTAGTGGGGTCATCTGCCTGGTGGTTTTCCAACTCTTTTACAAAGAGTCATGATTTAAGGTACAATGGGATTCTTTTAAAAAACATGTTGTCACTGCAGGTGTGGTGGCCCATGCCTGTAGTCCCAGCCACTGGGGAGGCTGAGGTGGGAGGATCACCTAAGCCCAGGAGTTAGAGTCCTGCCTGGGCAACATAGTGAGACCGCATTTATAAAAGCATGCATATATATGTATGTGTGTGTGTGTATATATATACACACATATATATATACACACACACATATATACACACACACATATATACACACACACATATTTTATAGTTGTTTAATAAGCATGTATATATATATTTATAATAACAGTTACAACATATATATGTTGTAACTATGTGTCTTGAGTTTTCTCATCTGTAAAATTGAGATAATAATTGCACCAGCAGGGCATGGTGACTCACACCTGTAATCCTGGCACTTTGGGAGGCTGAGGTGGGTGGATCACAAGGTCAGGAGTTTGAGACCAGCCTGGCCAATATGGCGAAACCCCATCTCTACTAAAAAATAAAAAAAAATAGCTGGGTGTGGTTGTGGGCACCTGTAGTCCCAGCTACTTGGGAGACTGAGGCAGGAGAATTGCTGGAACCTGTGAGGCAGAAGTTGCAGTGAACAGACATCGCAGCACTGCACTCCAGCCTGGGCGACAGAGCAAGACTCCATCTCGGGAAAAAAAAAAATGGCACCTAGGCCAGCACCTGCAGTGGTTCACACCTGCAATCTTAGTGCTTTGGGAGGCCAAAGGGGGAGACTCCTTTGAGGTCAGGAGTTCAAGACCAACCTGGGCAACAAAACAGGACCCCATCTCTACAAAAAAATTAAAAATTAGCTGGGCATGGAGGTGCATGCCTGTAATTCTAGCTACTCAGGAGGCTCAGGCCAGGAGTTCAAGGCTAGAGTGAGCTATGATCACATCACTGCACCACACACTGTATAATAAGGCAAGACCATGTCTCAAAACAAACAAAATAAAATGATTGCACCTACATCTTAAGAGGTTGTTGCACAGATTAAGTGTAATGTAAAATGACTGGAACACTGTTAGCTCTTTTTTAAAAAAAATTGTAAAATACATAACAGAAAATTTGCCATCTTGACCTTTTTTTTATTTTTTATTTTTTCAGACAGAGTCTCACTGTCGCCCAGGCTGGAGTGCAGTAGTGCAATCTAGGCTCACTGCAACCTCTGCCTCCCAGGTTCAAGTGATTCTCTGGCTGGCTAATTTTTGTATTTTTCATAGAGGCACGTTCACCATGTTGGCCAGGCTGGTCTCAAACTCCTGAGATCAGGTGATATGCCTACCTTGGCCTCCCAAAGTGCTGGAATTACAGGCGTGAGTCACTGCACCTGGCCTCAACCATTTTAAGTGTACAGTCTACATAAGCAGAATATGTATGGGAGAAAAAAGCATACAGTCCAATAGTGTTAAGCATATTCACACTGTTGTACAAATAATCTATCCTCTTTTCATATTGCAAAACTGAAACTCTATACCAATTAAAGAACAGCTCCCCATTCCCCTCTCCTCACAGTACTTGGTAACCATCACTCTACTTCCTGTCTTTATAAATTTGACTACTCTAAGTAGCTCATAGAAATGGAATCATATAGTATTTGCCTTTTCGTGATTGACTTATTTCACTTAGCATAATGTCCTCAAGGTTCATCTATGTTGTATCATATGTCAGGATTTCTTTTTAAGGCTGAATAATATTCCATTGTATGTATACAGAGCTGTTACATTTTAAAATGGAAATTTAAAAAATGACTTTGAGACTCCTGCTTCCAGTCTTACTGATCCCCCATAAACAACTAGAAAACTGGCCAAAATACTCTAAACAACTATATTCAGAAATCAGATAATAGGCAGTGTAGATCGTAATTCCCTAAAAGAAAGGCAACAAGAAGGTAAACCCTAAAACCACACCAGAATTTTGTCTGAAGGCAATTTCCAGGTTGCGGATGCAGGGAGGGGAATGCAAGTGAAGCTGAGCAATCTCTCTAAGATTTGGAGAGCAGAAGGTAACTGAAAGTTGCCAGGCAAAATTCTAGAGAATTGGAAGCTTTGTAGAAAAAGAGTTTCAGAAGACTGCATAGGAAGTACCCCTGACCATGCATGTGTGAGGTAAAACCTTCATGGGGCTGAGAAAATAAAGACTGGGAATTGTAAACTGAATAATACTCAGTGTTCAAACTGGGTGAGGAGAAGTGAGAACTTCAATTAGCCAAGGTCCTGAATAACCAATGGAAAGTCTTCAATAATTAACTGAGCCATGTGACAAATATTCAGGGGGATCATGCTTAGATGGAATAATCCTCGAGTAAAGTCTAATCTATATTTGCCATAGCAAAAATTAAAATAGGCCTTGAAATTATCCAACTAATCTATAATTAGCTTACCTGCCTGCCATAACAAAGTCTGATCTTCTTTTCTTTCTCTTCTTTCTCTTCTCTTCTTGTTTCCAGCTGTGATTACACCACTGCAGTATGATGGTGCAATCATGGCCCACTGCAGCCTTGACCTCCTGTGCTCAAGTGATCCTCCTGGCCTCCCAAAGTGCTGGAATTATAGGCATAAACCACCATGGACGGACCAATATTCTTCTTTTTTATCAAGGTGCTCAACAAAAGTAAAATGGCCTAATATCCTTAAAATAACAACAACAGCAACAAAATTCAGATGCTCACAATGTCCAGCATCTAATAAAATATTACTAAACACGCCAAGAAGCCAGAAAGTACTAGCTTATAACCAAGAGAAAATCAATCCACCAAAACAGACAGAAATGATAGGGATGCTGGAACTAGCAGATACAAATATTAAAATAACTATTATAACAGTGTAAACACAGTTAAGTGAAAATATGAATATCAGGAGCAAAGAAATGAAACTACAAAAGAGCAACACACGGAATATCCAAAAATTAAAATATATTATCAAATGAAAATGGAAGTTTCTCTGGAGGTATTAAGATTAGACACTGCTGGCCGGGCGCGGTGGCTCAAGCCTGTAATCCCAGCACTTTGGGAGGCCAAGACGGGCGGATCACGAGGTCAGGAGATCAAGACCATCCTGGCTAACACCGTGAAACCCCGTCTCTACTAAAAAATACAAAAAACTAGCCGGGCGAGGTGGCAGGCGCCTGTAGTCCCAGCTAATGTAGTCCCAGCTACTTGGGAGGCTGAGGCAGGAGAATGGCATAAATTCGGGAGGCGGAGCTTGCAGTGAGCTAAGATCCGGCCACTGCACTCCAGCCTGGGGGACAGAGCGAGACTCCATCTCAAAAAAAAAAAAAAAAGAAAAAAAATTAGACACTGCTAAAACATAAATCAGTAAACTTGAGAACCTAGCAATATAATCTGTTTTTAAAAATGAAGCACAAATGTTAAAAATATTTTTTAACCAAATGAACAGAGCCTCACTGACTTCTGGAAAAATGTGGAGTGGTCTAACATATTCATAATTGGAGTCTCTTAAGGAAGGATAGTACAAAAAAACTATTTTAATAAATATTGGCTTATAGTTTTGCAAATTTTATGGAAATCACAAACTCAGAAACCCAAGAAATTCATTGAATGCCAAGTAGGATAAACATTCTCACACATACAAACCTCACCAAGGCATGTCATAATTAAAATCACTAAAAACCAATGATTAAGATACAATCTTACATGCAGGCCCCTCTCAACCCCAAATACACATTACATACAGAAGAACAAAGATAAGAATTATTCCCAGGCTTCTGGTTAGAAACTGCAAAACATAAGACAATGAAGTAATATCTCTAAAGTGCTGAGAGAAAAAAATATTATAGATTAAAACTCTATTTTCAGTGAAAATACTGTTTAAAAATTAAAACAAAATTAAAGATTTTTCAAATAAAAGCTGAGAGGTTTATTGTTAGTATATATCTCCAATATAAAAAATGTTCAAAGAAAGTTCTTCAGGCTGAAATAAAATGATACCAAATGGAAACTTTTTTCTGTACAAACGAAATAAGAGTACTAGAAAAGGTAAATACGGCCGGGTGTGGTGGCTCACGCCTGTAATCCCAGCACTTTGGGAGGCCAACGAGGGCAGATCACCTGAGGTCAGGAGTTTGAGACCAGCCTGACCAACATGGAGAAACCATGTCTCTACTAAAAATACAAAATTAGCCAGGCATGGTGGCGCATGCCTGTAATCCCAGCTATTCCGGAGGCTGAGGCAGGAGAATCGCTTGAACCTGGGAGGTGGAGGTTTCAGTGAGCCAAGATGGCGCCATTGCACTTCGGCTTCGGCAACAAGAGTGAAACTCCATCTCAAAAAAAAAATAAGAAAAGGTAAATATTTTCACAGATATAACAATTTTTTCTAATTGCTTTATTTCTTTAAAAGAAATATCTCTATCTCTATTATGTGAAAATAATAATAAATTTTGGAGCTTAAAACATGAGAAGACACATGTGTAACAACACTACCACAGAGAAAGGGGTGAAGGAAACGGACGTATATTGGTGTAAGATTCTATGTTATACATGAAACGGTATGATATTATTATTATTATTATTATTGAGACAGAGTCTCGCTCTGTCACCCAGGCTGGAGTGCAGTGGTGCCATCTCAGCTCACTACAATCTCCACCTCCTGGGTTCAAGCAGTTCCCTGCTTCAGCCT
Organism: Colobus angolensis palliatus; assembly: GCF_000951035.1. Classification (NCBI taxonomy): domain Eukaryota; kingdom Metazoa; phylum Chordata; class Mammalia; order Primates; family Cercopithecidae; genus Colobus; species Colobus angolensis. The sequence goes on along the minus strand of NW_012115821.1, from coordinate 15,682,937 downwards.
CCTAAGTAGCTGGGATTATAGGCGCCTGACACCACTTCCGGCTAATGTTTGTATTTTCAGTAGAGATGGGGTTTCACCATATTGTCCAGGTTCCTCTTGAACTCTGGACCTCGTGATCCACCTGCCTCGGCCTCCCAAAGTGCTGGGATTACAGGCATGAGCCACCGCGCCCAGCCGGTATGATATTATTTGAAGGTAGATGGTGACAATTTAAAGACCAAACACTAAACAAACAAACAAAGAAGCCCAAAAAGAATAACTACTAAAGGGGAGATTAAGTATTATTAGATTAAGTATATATATATAAAGTATTAGAAAGTGTATATATATATATATAGATTAAGTATTAGAAAATACTTAATCTGGTCAGGTGCAGTGTCTCACGCCTATAATCCTAGCACTTTGGGAGGCCAAGGCAGGCAGATCACTTGAGGTCAGGTGTTCGAGACCAGCTAGCCAACATGGCGAAATGCTGTCTCTACTAAAAATATAAAAAATAGCCAGGCGCGGTGGCATGTGCCTGTAATCCCAGCTACTTGGGAGTCAGAGG
>NW_012115821.1:15677044-15681017 GCF_000951035.1 Colobus angolensis palliatus | reverse complement strand
ACTCGGTGGCTCATGCCTGTAATCTCAGCACTTTGGGAGGCCGAGGTGGCAGATCACCTGAGGTCAGGAGTTCAAGACCAGCCTGGCCAACATGGTGAAACCTTGTCTCTATAAAAATAAAAAAATTAGCTGGATATGATGGCAGGTGCCTGTAATCCCAGTTACATGGGAGGCTGAGGCAGGAGAATCACTTGAATCTGGGAGGCAGAGGTTGCAGTGAGCCGAGATCATACTAGCCTGGGTGACGGAGTGAGACTCTGTCTCAAAAAAAAACCCAAACAAACAAAAAAACACCAAGAAATTAGCCAGGCATGGTTCCAGTATTTGCCATTCCTTCTCCACATTGTATGTGGGTCATCTTTTCACTGACATTTTAACTGAGGTAATTGCAGAGCTGTAATAAATAATACAAAGAGATCCTGTGAACTCTTTACCCTGTTCCACCTGGTGGTAACATTTTGCAGAGCTATAGTATAGCATCACAAGCAAAATATTGACATTGATAAAATCTGACAATCTTATTTAGGTGTCCACATTTCAACTTGCACCCATTTGTATGTGTACAACAATGCTGGATTTAAAAAAACATCTTACAGATCCCGGGGGACTCTGCTCATTTCTTTTCTTTTTAAAATTTTTGTTTGTTTGTTTGTTTTGTTTTGTTTTTGAGACAGGGTCTCACTCTGTCACTAGGGCTGAAGTGTAGTGGCATGATCTTGGCTCACTGCAACATCTGCCTCCTGGGCTCAAGTGATCCTCCCACCTCAGCCTCCCCAGTAGCTGGGACTACAGGCATGTGCCACCACACCCAGCAATTTTTTTTTTTTTTTTTTGTATTTTTTTGTGGAGACAGGGTTTTGCCATATTGCCCAGGCTGATCTTGAACTCCTGAGCTTAAGCAATCCATTCACCTTGGCCTCCCATAGTTCTGGGATTACAGTGTGAGCTACCTCACCCATCATTATTTGTTAATATTTAAGTGTATTTTATGGTTCAGATAAATTCTATTTATCTGTCTTCAAATTCCCTGATTCTTTTTTCTGTCATCTTCACTTTACTATGGAGCCCATTCAAAGAAGTATTTTAAAATTTTTTCTGAGCTTTTATTTTTAAGTTCTATATTTCCATTCAGTACATTTTAATATAAGATCTATTTCTTTGCTGAGACTTCCTGATTTTTGTTTCAAGAGAACTTGTAATGACTTTTGAAGCATTTTTATGATAGCTGGTTTAGAATCCTGTCAGATACCAATGCCAGTATTTGACTTATTTTGTTGTTGGCATCAATTGATGATCTTTTCTCATTCAAGTTGTAATTTTCCTGGTTTTTGGCATGATGGGTGATTTTTTATTATATTCTAGACATTTTTCTATTACATTAGGAGAATATTACTTAAATCTTTTAACAGGCAGTTAGCTTGTTTAGGTTTAGTGTGCAGGTCCTGGCCTAATTTTATGGGCTGTGGTTCCAATTTTCAGTGTTATTTTGGTCTGCTTGGTTTATCTGGTGCTGCTGAGGCTCCCACTGGTCCTTGTTGGTGCTGCTGGAGGCAACAGAGGTTCCCCAGGCTGGACCACCAGGTGTCTCTCAGTTGGGGAGATGAGACTCAGAGCCTTGAGGATGAAGATGTCTCTCTGGTTGGGTGCTTAGCAGGATCCCCTTTGCTTGTGGGGGCCAACGACTGCTTCCTGGGTCAGGTTCTTGCTGTGATGGGACCTTGCCATCTCTGGGTCAGGAAGAGGAGTCTCAGGCCAACGGGAACAAAGAGGCTTCCTGGGCTGAGCCACTTGTGGCAGGGTCCCTCTTGCAGGTACCCCCTGGTTATCTTGGTATCTCTCGGTGGGGAAGGAAACTATTTCCCATGGCACTTATTGTTAGCAGGGCTCCCAGCTGATCCCCATCTCTGGTGGTGCTGGCCTCACCTGGTGGTGTTGGAAGGCTCCTGTTGGATCTGGGAAAATGAGCCTACCTGGGCTGTCTTCTATTGCTGCTTCAAAAAATGCTGGGTGGGCCGGGCGCGGTGGCTCAAGCCTGTAATCCCAGCACTTTGGGAGGCCAAGGCGGGCGGATCACGAGGTTAGGAGATTGAGACCATCCTGGCTAATAGGGTGAAACCCTGTCTCTACTAAAAAATACAAAAAACCAGCTGGGCGAGGTGGCGGGCGCCTGTAGTCCCAGCTACTCTGGAGGCTGAGGCAGGAGAATAGCGTAAACCCGGGAGGCAGAGCTTGCAGTGAGCTGAGATCCGGCCACTTGCACTCCAGCCTGGGCGACAGAGCGAGACTCCGTCTCAAAAAAAAAAAGAAATGCTGGATCTGGGTCAGTGTCTTCTGTTGAGTGGGGAGTAAGATACCCTGCCACTGTGTTGTTTCTCTGCTTCCAGGGTCCCAAACCAGTTTGCCTTCCTATTCTTAGCCTTCAGAGTTCTTCTTTGGTTGCCTCTTGAATTATTTCTAGGGTTTATAGTTGTACTTAGTGCAGAGGAACAGGGAGGAATGAGTTTACATCATCTTATCTGTACCAGAAGTTTGGTTTATTTTTAGTTTTTAATTTTTTTTAGAGACACGGCCTCGCTGTGTCGCCAAGGCTGGAGTGCAGTAGCATGATCCTAGCTCATCGCAGCCTCAAACTCCTAACCTCAAGTGATTCTACCACCTCAGCGTCCTGAATAGCTGAAACTAATAGGCATGCACTACCATGTGCAGCTAATGTATAATTTTATTTTAAGTAGAGATAAGATCTCATAACTTTGCCCAGGCTGGTCTAGAACTCCTAGCTTCAAGTGATCCTACCACCTCAGCCTCCCAAAGCACTGGGATTATAGCCATGAGTCACCATGCCCAGCCCTGGTTTATATTATTTATTTATTTATTTTTATTTTATTTTCCGAGATGGAGTCTCGCTTTGTTGCCTAGGCTGGAGTGCAATGGAATGATCTTGGTGCACTGCAACCCCCGCATCTCAGGTTCAAGCAATTCTCCTGCCTCGGCCTCCCGAGAAACTGGGACTTACAGGCGCCCACCAACACGCCAGCTAATTTTTTGTATTTTAGTAGAGACGGGGTTTCACCATGTTGCCCAGGCTGATCGTGAACTCCTGAGGTCAGGCAATTCACCCTCCTTGGCCTCCCAAAGTGCTGGGATTATAGGCATGAGCCACCGAGCCCAGCCTACTTTCACTTAGTTTTAATTGTAGTTAAAAAAAAACACATAAAAATTAGCCAGGCATAGTGGCACGCGCCTGTAGTCCCAGCTACTCGGGAGGCTGAGGCAAGGAGAATGGCATGAACCAGAAGGTGGAGCTGGGATTATAGGCGCCTGCCACCATGCACCGCTAATTTTTGTATTATTAGTAGAGACCGGGTTTCACCATGTTGGCCAGGCTGGTCTCAAACTCCTGATTTCAAATGATCCACTTTCCTTAGCCTCCCAAAGTGCTGAGATTACAGGTGTGAGTCACCACACCTGGCCGAATTTTGAAATTTCTTTATTCTGGATTCAGATTCTCTGTCAGAGATGTGATTTGCAAATATTTTCTACCACTCTGTGGCTTGTCTTTTCAGTATTTTAATCCATATCTTGAAGAACAGAAGTTCTTAATTTTAATGATGTCTCAGTTATCAATTCTTTTCTTTTATGGATTATGATTTGGGGGTCCCATTTAAGAAATCTTTGCCTAACCCAAGGTCACAAATATTTTCTCCTGATTTCTTCTAGAGGTTATATAGTTTTTGGTTTTACATTTATGTTTATGACCCATTTATTTTTGTATAAGATGTAATGTAAAGGCCTAAATTATTAGGTTTTGTTGCATATAAATATCCAATTGTTCTAACAATATGTATTGAAAGGATTATCCTTTATCACTGAATTCACTTTGTAACCTTGTTGAAAATCAATTGACCATACATGTTTGGTTATATTTCTGGACTCTTATTTGTATCTATTGACAGTCCATCTTTTTTTTTTTTTT
>NW_012115821.1:15669064-15673394 GCF_000951035.1 Colobus angolensis palliatus | reverse complement strand
AAAAAAAAAAAAAAAAGCCTGTCCTATTTTCCGACATAGTTGCATGTTTAGTGCTCTTCATTCTGTTATTTGGATCCACATGTCCATAGGGTATCATTCTGTTTCTGTTCAAAGAAAGTCCACTGAACATTTCTGATAGTGGAGGTCTGCTGGTGATGAATTCTTTCAGCTTTCATATGCCTGAAAAAGTATTTTGCCTTTGTTTTTGAAATACACTTTCGTTTATCTTCCCAGAAAACAATCCATCATGATAGCCAAAAATAGAAACACAAAACCAATCTTTGATGATTCCAAAGATCTGTTTATCCTTGGACTACAACATATGAAAATGGAAAGCAAATGGTGGAATAACATAAATGATGACAATAGTAGACACATATAATGTTTACTATATCAGGAAGCAGTATCTATTAGAGGCTCAGCAGCATATTCAAATATAACATGTTCAAATTAGGAGGTTTTAATAAAGGGACAATACACAAAGTTTGGGCAGTGTGTAGGGACAATACAATATCCTGGGGCTAGTGACAGTGGGATTGTTACTATACTAGGCTAGAAGGGTTACAGGAATTCAGAAAGGACTCCTTGAGAGAAGCTGTGACCTGATGATAAGAGATGCAACCAGCCCAAGGCAATCCTTTGGGTGGGAGCTGGGGGAATGAATACACTAAACTCACTCTTCTCCCTCTCACTGATATCATGAGAGGATTTTCATTGGGCCAAACCAAACCAGAAATGTCAGGCAGGAGAGCGCATGATGAAGTACACATAGAAGAGTGAATCAGGGTGTGCATAGTGGATTTGGAGAAGTAAACAAAAATATCTGACATAGCACCATTCTAAGTACTTTTTTTTTTTTGAGACGGAGTCTTACTCTGTCGCCAGGCTGGAGTGCAGTGGCACGATCTCGGCTCACCGCAACCTCCACCTCCCAGGTTCAAGCGATTCTCCCGCCTCAGCCTCCTGAGTAGCTGGGACTACGTGCGCCCAGCTAATTTTTTGTATTTTAAGAAGAAATGGAGTTTCACCATGTCAGCCAGGATGGTCTCGATCTCTTGATCTCTTGATCTGCCCCCCTCAGCCTCCCAAAGTGCTGGGATTAGAGGCATGAGCCACTGCGCCCGGCCCATTCTAAGTACTTTGGATGTATTGGCACATTGAATCCTCCCCCAAATCCTATTACTTACCACTATTACCCCCAGATAAACAATGAAAGATGAAGGAAAATTCAACTGAACTGTGACATCTTCTGAGAGTTCAGAGAAGACACTGCCTTCGTTAAATAAAAGTAGGGGTGCTTTAAGTATAGAAAGAGTGATAGAAGAAAAAACTTTTAGTAAAAAAAAACTGTGATGGCAACCCTCTCCTCAAATTAATAGAAGACAAAGGTGAGGAAATCTCCTTGAGAGCTGAACAAAATATAAATAAATAAAAAGCAAGAATAAAGAGATTAAGAATATTTGAAAATCAATCCAGAAGTTAAGGCTTCAAATCCAGAAGGTTCATCTCTCTTTCTGGAATTCCTGAAAGAGAAAATAGAAAATCGTGGGAATGAAAATATATAAGAAAAAAAATACAAGAAAAATTCCAAATTATCTGGATTGAAAAGTATCCCCAGGTATACAGCACAACGAATGAAAAATACTCAGGCCAAGGCCACACTTTTGAGAAATTTCATATGTACCTTTTTTTTTTTTTTTTGAGACTATGTTACCAAGGCTGGAATGCAGTGGCGCAATCTGTGCTCACTGCAACGTCCACTTCCCAGGTTCAAGTGATTCTCGTGTCTCAGTCTCCTGAGTAGCTGGGGTTACAGGCATGTGCCACCAGGATAGGCTAATTTCCATATTTTTAGTAGAGATGGGGTTTTACCATTTTGGCCAAGCTGGTCTTCAACTCCTGGTCTCAAGTGATCTGCCCTCCTCGGCCTCCCAAAGTGCTGGGATTACAGGCATGAACCACCGTGCCTGGCCAACTGTCCATCTTTTATTTTATCTTATTTTTTTGAGACGGAGTTTCGCCCTGCTTGCCCAGGCTGGAGTGCAATGGCACAATCTCGGCTCACCACAACCTCTGTCTCCTGGGTTCAAGCAATTCTCCTGTCTCAGCCTCCCGAGTTGCTGGGATTACAGGCATGTGCCACTACACCCGGCTAATTTTGTATTTTTAGTACAGACAAGGTTTCCCCATGTTGGTCAGGCTGGTCTCAAACTCCCGACCTCAGATGATCTGCCTGCCTCAGCCTCCCAAAGCGCTAGGATTTCAGGCACGAGCCACCGCTCCCAGCCCCAACTGTCCATTTTTATACCAGAATTACACTGTCTTGGCTATTGTAGCATTATAGTGAGTTTTGGGTAAGTCTTTCAACTTTGTTGTTCTTTTTCAGAATTGTTTTGGCTATTCTAGTTCTCTTAGATTTCCATTCCAATTTTAGAATCAGATTGTCAATCTTTACAAAACAGCCCACTTAGATTTAGGTTTGTATTGTGTTAAATCTATGAATTAATTTGAGGGAGAGCTGATATCTTAATATTGAGTCTTCCATCTATGAACATGGTGTATCTTTCCATTCTCTTAGGTCTTTTAAGTGTTAATACTTTTTTCTTCAATGTTTTATAATTTTCAGTGTACATTTTGCATATTTTTCTCAAATGTATCTCTTAAGTTTTCATATTTTTGATGCTAAATGGTATTGTTTCAAATTCAAATGTGTCACTGGTCATTGCTATCATATGGAAATATAACGGCTTTTTATATGTTTATCGTGTATCCTGCAAACTTGCTAAGCTTATTCACTAGTTTTGATTGCTTTTTTGTATATCCATAAAATTTTCTACCTAATCATGTTACCTGTAAATTAAGACAGTTTTACCTTTCCTTTTACAATTGGGATGTCTTTTATTTATTTATTTTTATGTAATACCCTATTTAGGATCTCCAGTACAATGTTGAATAAAAGTGGTAAGAATGAACATCCCTTTTTTTGTTTCCAATCTTAGGAGGAAAGCATTCAGTTTTTCCGTAATGTGGGGCTAGTCATAGTTTGTTATAGATATCCTTTATCAGCGTCAAAACATTTCCCTGTATTCCTAGTTTGCTGAAGATTTTTTTTTAAATCCGTATGTTGAATTTTGTTAAATGAATTTTTCTGCATCTATTTTTTTTACTTTGGTAATTTGCATTGACTAATTTTTGAATGTTAAAGCAACCATTTGGCATCATTTTCTTTGCTTCAAGGATTTTTCTTTTTTGTCGGTGTCTCACTCTATCACCCAGGCTGGAGTGCAATCTGGGCTCACTGCAACGTCCACCTCCTGGGTTCAAGCAATTCTCCTGCCTTAGCCTTCAGAGTAGCTGGGATTACAGGTGCCCGCTCCCACACCGGGCTAAGTTTGCATTTTTAGTAGAGATGGGGTTTTACCATGTTGTCCAGACTGATCTCTTTGGTCAGGCTGGCCTTGGCCTCCCAAAGTGCTGGGATTATAGGTGTGAGCCACTGCACCCTTTAGTATTCTTGTAATGCTGGTATTTTGGTCATAAATTCAGCTTTTTTATGTTTGAAAGTCTTTGTCTTCATTTTGGAAATATATTTTCACTGTGTACAGAATTCTAGGTTGAGCTATTGTTCTTTCAGTTTTTTTTGTTTGTTTCTTTGTTTTTTGTTTTTTTGAGACGGCGTCTCACTCTGTCACCCAGGCTGGAGTGCAGTGGCGTTATCTCTGCTCAGTGCAAGCTCCACCTTCTGGTTCATGCCATTCTCCTGGCCTCAGCCTCCAGAGTAGCTGGGACTACAGGCGCCTGCCACCTAATTTTTTTGTATTTTTAGTAGAGACGGGGTTAGCCAGGCTGGTCTCCATCTCCTGACCTTGTGATCCGCCCGCCTCGGCCTCCCAAAGTGCTGGGATTGTGTGCGGAATTGGTGGGTTCTTGGTCTCACCTCAAGAATGAAGCTGCGGACCCTCACAGTGAGTGTTACAGTTCTTAAAGATGGTGTGTCTAGAGTTTGTTCCTTCAGAGGTTCATATGTGTCTGGAGCTTCTTCCTTCTGCTGGGTTCATGGTCTTGCTGACAGGAGTGAAGCTACAGACCTTTGCAGTGAGTGTTACAGCTCTTAAAGGCAGCATGGACCCTAAGAGTAAGCAACAGCAAGATTTATTGTAAAGAACAAAAGAATAAAGCTTCCACAGTGGTAAAGGCAAACCAACTGGACTGCTGCTGACTGGCTAGTCAGCCTGCTTTTATTCCCTTATCTGACCCCACCCACATCCTGCTGATTGGTCCATTTTACAGAGAGCTGATTGGTCCATTTTGACAGCGTGCTGATTGGTTC
>NW_012115821.1:15662233-15664260 GCF_000951035.1 Colobus angolensis palliatus | reverse complement strand
ATAAGGCACCACGCCTGGGCAACATGTACAAATTTAAAAGTGATTATTAAATAACAGTGAAAACTACTAGTTCTTAGTATTTTTTAAAACAGTGATTTCACATACAGTCTCACTTTTAAATGGGATTGAGGGGTCCATTGTCCCTCGCAACAGAGAATAAAAACACTTGCAGGATGTCATTTTCAAACCTTTCACAGATGAGAGCACAGTTCATTAATACCTAGGTATGTTTGCATGTGGACAAGCTTAGGAATGCATGTCCAGTTTCCTAGGCTAAGTGATTGGCTCTTAAAGATACAGTGCATGACTTCTAATTCCTTGTTATTCCCTCAGGTCAACTGAAAACTGCTTTGACTAGGTAGGTCTGTGCAGCTGATATATGAACCAAATCTGGAGAAAGGAGATATGATGTCATGAGCATTTTTTTTTTCCAACTTGTTTCCCTCAGTACCCTTGAGGTACAGTGAATACGGTCACCTTTTCTCACTGTGTGCTCATGTGGACAAGGTTTTACATTTTGATGATCGTCAGATTTCTATTGGTAGGTTTGGGCTTGGGGAACCCTCTTCCCTTCCAATAGTGTAGTTCGAGAATTCTGTCAACAAACAAGTTAGTGTGAATTAATTGAATCAACTGCATCAATAAGGGGGGGTATTTAGTGTCTGTCTCCTCAATGCCAAGGGGAGTCAGGTGGGGGAAACTGACCTGAGTGAAACTGATTGGCCAGACAGTCTCTTCACCAAATCTTTGAGAGTCCTCAGGCTTTGGGAGAATTAGTAAAAAATGGACATGGACAGAATGTAAATGGAAAGTCGAACAGCCTCTTCACCAAGATGGTAGGTTGCAGTTTCCTGCAGCCACACAGTCTTTGTTGAAACAGGGCTGTGGTTATGAAGAGCTGTGCATTCTTAGCTGCTGCAGGTTGTGCTGGGAATGGAAACTAAAGCAGTCAGTGGCGGTGACCACAACCCAGAAGCTGAAACCATGCTCTAATTTTGCAGAAAATTGCTGGTTCTGGCTCTGTTCATTGCTTATGGGTTTTCATTTAGACTGCAAAGATTACATCTAGTAGACGGCAAGGATTACATCTAGTTGTGTGTGAAATAACATCTTGAAAATTGACTGAAGTAAAACCATTTAGCCCTCACTCATTTTGTACTAACCCACAAAACGTCAGTACAAACATTTTCTAATATAAGATACATCCTTTAGCATTGACAGTCAGTACAATTATAGGAGTGAAAAACAGAAGGAATAGCCAAAGCAGCAGTGAGAAAAGAGGACAGACAAAAAAGACAAAGAGGAGAAGGAAGAAAAAGAGAATTAGGAGAAGCGAGTTTGCATTTGGGAAAAAATTTGGACTTACATTTATTTATGTGAATATCTTGCCAAATTTGGGAAGTAACAGTATGTTAAAGAAAATGGTGAGAGCTTATTGTAAAGATAAGACTACCTACCAGCCTTATTGGGCCAATGTGCTATTGAGAATTGGCTACTAACAGCTTAAAAATGTTTAGCCTTTTCATCTAAAAAAAAAAAAACCCACTAACTGTGGGAAAGAGTACTATTTTTTTTTTTTTTTTTTTTGAGACAGGTTCTCACTTTGTCACCCAGACTGGAGTGCAACGGTATGATCACAGCTCACTGCAACCTCTGCCTCCTGGGCTTAAGGGATCCTCCCGACTCAGCCTCCTGAGTAGCTGGGACTATAGGCACATGCCACCATGCCTGGCTAATTTTTGTGTTTTTGTAGAGATGAGGTCTTGCCATGTTGCCTAGGCTGGTCTTGAACTCCTGGACTCAAGCAATTCACCTGCCTTGGCCTCCCAAACTGCTAGGATTACAGGTGTAGCCACTGCCCTAAGTCTAGAAAGAGTAGTAATCATTTTAATTAGACTGAAATTCCAGTAAGAATTTCAAAGGGAAATTTGCCTTCTCTTTTTTTTTTTTTTTCTAGACGGAGTCTCGCTCTGTTGCCCAGGCTGGAGGGCAGTGGCCGGATCTCAGCTCACTGCAAGCTCCGCCTC
>NW_012115821.1:15658015-15661732 GCF_000951035.1 Colobus angolensis palliatus | reverse complement strand
CTGAGCTAGACACAGAGTGCTAGACAGAAAAGTTCTCCAAGTCCCCACTAGGTTAGCTAGATACAGAGTACTGATTGGTGTATTTACAAACCCTGTCTACAAACCCTGAGCTAGACACACAGTGCTGATTGGTGTGTTTAGGATCCCTTAGCTAGATATAAAGGTTCTCCAAGTCCCCACTAGACTCAGGAGCCCAGCTGGCTTCACCTAGTGGATCGCGCACTGGGGCTGTAGGCGGAGCTGCCTGCCAGTCCTGAGCCATGCACCTGCACTCCTCAGCCCTTGGACCGTTGATGGGACTGGGCATCAGGAAGCAGGGGGTCGCACTCTTCAGGGAGACTCAGGCTGTCCAAGGTGTGGAGAGGGGGGCCTCGGGCATGGCGGGCTGCAGTTTCCAAGCCCTGCCCTGCGGGGAGGCGGCTGAGGCCCCACGAGAATTCCAGTGAGGTGCCTGTGGACCAGCAGTGCTGGGGGACCCAGCGCAACCTCTGCAGTTGCTGGCCCAGGTGCTAAGCCACTCACTGCCTTGGGCGGGCGGTGCGGGCTGGCCGCCCCTTGCTGGCTGGCCGCCCCGAGTGCGGAGCCTGCTCCTGCACCCACCAGAACTCGTGCCGGACTGTGAGCGCTGCCCGCAGCCCCGGTTCCCGCCCAAGCCTCTCCCTCCACACCACCCCGCAAGCAGAGGGAGCTGGCTCTGGCCTCGGCCAGTCCAGAGAGGGGCTCCCACAGCGCAGTGGCAGGCTGAAGGGCTCCTCAAGAGCCGCCAGAGTGGACACAGAGGCCGAGGAGGTGCTGAGAGTGAGGGCTGCTAGCACATTGTCACTTCTCAGGATTACAGGCGTGAACCACCACGCCCGGCCATTTCTCAGTATTTAAAGATACTGCTCACTGGTCTTCTTGCTTGCCTTGTTTCCAATGAGAATTCTTCTGTAATCCTTATCTTTGTTCCTCTGTATGTAACATGTTTTCCTCCTCTGGCTGCTTTGTAAGATTTTTCTCTTTATCACTGGTATTGAGAAACTTGACTATAAAATGTCTTGTATTTTTCTTCTGCTTCTTGTGCTTGAGGGTTCATTAAGCTCCTTGGATCTGTGAGTTTATAGTTTTCATCAAGTTTGGAGAAATTTTGGCTTTATTTCAATTTTTGTTTCCTACCTCTCTCCATCTCTTCAGAGATTCCAACTATATATATATTAGGGCACTGAAAATTATCTCATGGCTCTCAGATGCTCTTTTCATTTTAAAATTCTCTTTTCTCTATGTTTCACGTTCAATAATTTATATTGCTGTCTTTTTCACTAGTATTTTCTTCTTCAATGTCTAAACTACTCTTAATCCCATCCAGTGTTTTTGTATTTGTTTTGTTTTGTTTTTGAGACAGAGTCTCACTCTGTTGGCCAGGCTGGAGTGCAATAGCACGATCTTGGCTCACTGCAACCTCCGTCTCCCAGGCTCAAACAATTCTCCTGCCTCAGCCTTCCGAGTAGCTGGGATTATAGGCGTGTGCCACCATGCCCGGCTAATTTTTGTATTTTTAGTAGAGACAGGGTTTCACTACTAAAATGTTGGCCAGGCTTGTCTCAAATTCCTGACCTCAGGTAATCTGCCTGCCTCGGCCTCCCAAAGTCTTGGAATGTACAGGCTTGAGCCACCGCACCTGGCCATGTTTTTCATCTCATTGATGGTAATTTTCATCTGTAGAAATCATATTTTGGTCTTTTTTCATCTCTTTCATGTTTCTACTTAACATTAAAAATATGGAATACAGCTGTAACAACTGTTTTAACATCCTTGTTTGCTAATTCTAACATTTCTGTCAGGTATAAGTCAGTTTGGATTGGTTTTTATGTTTTTCTCCTATGGGTTGTATTTTCCTGCTTTGCATGTCTTGTAGTCTTTGATTAGATGGCAGGCACTGTGATTTTTACCCTATTCAGTGCTGGATAATTTTGTATTCCCATAAATATTGTTGAGCTTTGCTCCAGTATGCAGTTAGGTTACTTGGAAACAATTTGATACTATTTGGTCTTTGAGATTTATTAGGTTGGACCAGAGCAGTGTTTACTCTAGGACTAATTATTCTCCACTACTGAAACTAGACCCTTCTAAGTACTTTACCCAATGTCTTGTGAATTATGATATTCTTCTAGCCTGGTTTGTAAGAATAGGCACTATTCCAAGCACTATGTGTGTTCTAATTTTTTTAGGGTATTTCCCCTCAGCCTTGGGTATTTTCTTCACATGCATGCACTTTTCAATACTCTGCTTAATACCTGAGGGGAACTCTCTACAGATCTCTGAGGTTGTCTCTCCATTGAGTGCTCTCCTCTTTGTTCCGTAAACTGTAGCTGCCTTGGTCTCCCTAAGCTCTCAGTTCCAACACTTCCACTCAGAAAGTTCACTGGACTCTACCTGGGATCCCCCTCTGATATACTTTGGATGTCTGTCCCTTCCAAATCTCATGTTGAACTATAATCCCCAGTGTTGGAGGTGGGGCCTAGTGGGAGGTGTTTGGATCATGAGGGCAGATTCCTCATGAATGTCTTAGTGTCCTCCTGACAGTAATGAGTTATCTGAGTTCACACAAGATCTGGTTGTTTAAGAGTCTGGAACTTCCTTCTTGCTCTCTCATTCTCTCTCGATATCTGACACGCTGGCTCCCCTTCACCTTCTGTCATGATTGGAAGCTTCTTGAGGCCCTTACCAGAAGCAGAGGCCAGCACTATGCTTCATGTACAGCCTGCAGAACCATGAGTCAAATAAACTTTTCTTCATAAGTTAACCAGGCTAGGTATTCCTTTATAGCAATGCAAATGGACACCCTCCCTGTGCTGTGTCCTGAAATCCCTTTCAAGACTGTAAGTTGGAGCAATTCCAGGGCTCACCTCATTTAAATATCTCTTCTCTTAGGGTCACTGTCCTTCATTGCCTGATGTCCAGTGTCTTCAAAGCTATAGCTTTATAGTTTTTTTCATCTTTTTGTTTTTATTTCAGTTGCAAGGGCAAATCTGGTCCCTGTTACTACGTCATGGCTATTAACTAATTACTTTTTTTTTTTTTTGAGATGGAGTCTCGCTGTGTTGCCCAGGCTGGAGTGCGGAGGTGCAGTCTTGGCTCTCTGCAACCTCCGCCTCCCAGGTTCAAGAGATCTTCATGCTTCAGCCTCCCAGGTAGCTGGGACTATAGGCATGTAACATCACGCCCAGCTAATTTTTGTATTTTTAGCAGAGACGGGGTTTCACTATGTTGACCAGGCTGGTCTTAAAACTCCTGACCTCAGGTGATCCGCCCGCCATGGCCTCCTGAAGTGCTGGGATTACAGGCATGAGTCACTGTGGCTGGCCTTTTTTTTTTTTTTTTTTTTAAAAACAGTGTCTTGCTCTGTCACCCAGGCTGCAGTACAGTGGCTCGATTTTGGCTTACTGCAAGCTCTGCCTCTTGGGCTCAAGTGATCCTCCCACAGTACTGGGATTACAGGCATGAGCCACCATGCCAGACCTACAACTAATTACTTTTAAAGAGGTTTAAATAATAAGGGCCGGGCATGGCTCACGCCTGTAATCCTAGCACATTGGGAGGCCGAGGCGGGCGGATCATGAGGTCAGGAGATCAAGACCATCCTGCCTAACACGGTGAAACCCTGGCTCTAATACAAAAAATTAGTCTGGCATGGTGGCGGGTGCCTGTAGTCCTAGCTACTCGGGAGGCTGAGGCAGG
>NW_012115821.1:15646888-15653445 GCF_000951035.1 Colobus angolensis palliatus | reverse complement strand
GGCAGTGGCCGGATCTCAGCTCACTGCAAGCTCCGCCTCCTGGGTTCACGCCATTCTCCTGCCTCAGCCTCCCGAGTAGCTGGGACTACCGGCGTCTGCCACCTCGCCCGGCTAGTTTTTTGTATTTTTTAGTAGAGACGGGGTTTCGCCGTATTAGCCAGGATGGTCTCGATCTCCTGGCCTCGTGATCCACCCGTCTCGGCCTCCCAAAGTACTGGGATTACAGGCTTGAGCCACCGCGCCCAGCCCCAGAAATTTGCCTTCTTTTATTTAGCCTCAAGTTCCTCAACAGTTACCTATATTAGCAGTGAGATTCAACATTTCTTTTCTGTAACATCTATGACTTATCACTTGACTTTATATATAGTATGGATTCCAGATATTAAAAGTGAACACATAAGTGAATGAAAAGAGAATGCTTGAGAAAATAGATTTTAGAATTATGAGTTATTGTACAGACTCAGTGGATTATGCCTGTAATCCCAACACTTTAGGAGGTTGTGGCAGAAGGATCACTTGAGGCCAGGGGCTTCAGGACCAGCCTGGGCAACGTAGTGAGACTTCAATCTTTACAAAAAATTTAAAAATTAGCCAGATGTGGTGATGTGCACCTGTAATCCCAGTTACTTGGGAGGCTGAGGTAGGAGGATTGTGTAAGCCCAGGGATTTGAGGTTGCAGTGAGCTATGATCACACCACCACACTCCAGCCTGGGTGACAGAGTGAGACCCTGTTTCAAAAGAAAGAAAAAAAGGCGAGTTCTGTGAAAGTTTTGATAGATCAAAGAAAAGCATTTATATCAATCTGCACCCTATTTTAAAGTTTGTATTTAGGAACCACAAACAAAAATTTCAGAAAGAACCTCCCCAGGAACACAGCTGAAACCTGTTATTTTGTTTGTAGGACAAACACTGTACACTTGGAGGATGACTTAATAATGTAATTTATTTGAAATATTTCCAGAAAAGTTTAAGGCCATTATACAAAAACATTCATTTCATCAAAACATTCATTGACTTTCTTCCCATAGGCCAACACTTGACAAACCTCTTTTCCCACCACACTGGCTGATGGCTCCTCAAAGTGGCTGATGGCTCCTACAAAGAATCATTCATTCTTTTCTTCACCATTAAAAGGCTGTTCTTGGCTTTCCTCTGCTTCTGTCTGCAGCAGGTTCACTTGCTGTATCAATAACAACTTGAGAAACAAAGCAGTTTTAAATAAACTTGTAATAGAAAAAAATTCACCATGTTTAAGATCTATAAATACAGAAATATGTTTTATAGGGTAAAATTGACCACAATATCCTTGTTTTTAAAAAATAATAAAGTATATACCTTGTTTTTATATTGACATATCCTGTCACACAGCTTCTTTGAATGCACATGATGTATGTACATAATAAAATGACATCAATGCACTTACTTTCTTTTCTGTAAACTTGAAAGACAGAAGATTAAAGAAAAACTTTTTGGCAATAATTTAGAATAATTACCACTAGTGCTGGTGTGGGTATAATTTTGCACAGGTCATCCTTAATATTTACACTTGCAGGGAGCTCTTCTAGGTACTTCGCTTTTTTTAAGGTCTGCACTTTACCCTGCACTGTAAATCAAAGCTGGACAAAGAGGTTACTAATGTGGCTAGCTGATCCTAATTCATCAGAGTTAATGAAATTGGCCTCTGGAGAACATAATTACAATTCTGATTATAGCACAGAACCAGAGATGGCAAACTGACAACCCAAAAGCAGAGCAGGAAAGCCCAAGGCTCTGGCCTTTCTCAGCCTTGCTTTTCTCTCAGTGGCTCCCACACAAGGTTCTGACGAAGTGCTTTTCATTCCAAATTCTTCCTCTCCTGTGTATCTATAAACAGTGTCATCGATAGAGTCATGGTCTCTCTCCCTTGTTGCTTCATTCATTCTCTAAAATATGAGTAGGCCTAGGCAGATGAAACGCAATGAAGACAGGGCCTTCTTGTTATCCTGGAAGGCTTTCTTAGGCCATTTCAGTTCTATTCTGATGTTTTAGGCTAGCAACCAACTATGAGAGACACCTCCTGGTGCCATGTGCATTTCAGTTAAAGATTCAGAGCTGGCAGCTGCTTTTGTCCTGGCCCTTTTTAAGGTCAGCCTCTATTTTATGTCCTAATACATTCTTGCATCAAACTTGCACTGGATGAAGTTGCAAGGTTCAGACAGTGCGTCCTCCTTTGCAAAATTAAGCCTTCAGAATCCCCAGGGATGTTTTCAAGCTTTCTAGTTGAATAAAATCGAACCAAGTTCACTTCATGAGTTGGTCTTTCCTGATTCTCTCTCTAATACCATCCCGATACACAGGTGACTTCCTCATGCCCTATTTACAAGGCCCTCTAAATTCTGTGCCTTTGACTACCACATCTAAGAGCTGGGAAAGTGCTACAGAAGCACAAGAGGAAGGACTCTTCAAGCAATCTACGTAAAACAGTAGTTTCGAGATTCTTTTTCTATTTTTTTTAAAACCCAGCAGGACAATTGAAAGTAACTTGTTTGAGTACCTCTCCATCCATCCAGACACTTGTGAAATACAAAACAGGGTAATAGTTGCCACAGATTCCAGCTTACACAGACAGATTGGCAGTTACAGTACTAGGGACAAAGGTACAGATACAAGAGACTGGGTCAACATGTATATTTTCACGAAAGTATGAAAAAGTGCTTCTCCAAACCGTTCCATCTGCGGAATGCAAATACTGTACAGGTAAGACGCAGGCCTGCTTTCCGAAATGCGCATGCTTCTGTCAGACGTTGCTTTCACCATGCCTGCTGTTCCCACAGGAAGAGTCTGTCTGTTCCATGCGCTCACAGTCGAGGCTGACCTCACTCGTGTCCATACTACAGTCTGACTCGCTGTCCGATTGGTCCATCTGTTCAAGTTTTGTTTCTCCCTGTAGCTCTCTGCTCCCAGTGGTGGGATTTAGGAATGATCCCTCGGAGTCAAGCACCCCAGCTTGCCCAGCAGCACATAAAACTGTTTCTTTGGCTTGACGAATACAGTTAAGCCACTGCTGTTTGTTGAAGGTGTCATTGGCTTGTAGCGAGTGGGTCTGACTTTGGGATCCGTTTTTGAAACTGACTCTGAAGAAGTTTTTAACTAGAAGGGAAAAACACATGAAAAACAAAGTCAATGGACAGATCCTTCCTCAGGCCAAAGAGAACACACGTAGTGACACTAAACCCCAGAATCCATGGCAGGTATTGCTGATAACAAAACGTTTCCCACTGAACTGGGACATGGCTCAGCTCCACCCTGCAGTCACCATCAGGCAGTTGGGGCTGACACAGGTCTAGCGTTCAGCTGCCCTCATTTATCTCAGAAACCAGCAGGTGGAGATCATCTTGCAACAACAAAGTTAAGTGATTTAGGGGAGCCCAGAGTACTGGTGACCAAATCTGGCTGCATAACAAAATCCCTTGGGGTGAGAACTTGTGAAAAAGACAGATGCCCTCAGGAGACTGAAGTGGGAGCGCTGCTTGAGTCCAGGAGTTTGAGATCAGCCTGAGCAATATAGTGACACCTTTTCTCAAAAAATAAAAATAAACAAATAAAAATAAATCCCCAGGCCCTTTTTGAGAGATTCTGATTCAGTAGATCTAAAAGTGGGTTTCAAAATCTGTAATTTCAACAAGTAGACCAAGCTAGAGCTTTTTTTCAGTTTGAGAGGCTCTTTTTAATATTAAAACATGCCCATGTTTCTCCAAGAGAGTATCTATACACTTAGTATTCAATGATGGAGAAGATATATGTAGACAAACTTGGTTTCATTGTCAAATGAAATTACATTTTAATTACCTCAACAGGAGCTATCTGCATTTAAAAGAAATGGTAGTCCACAATATGGAAGACATTTTATTTAATCTTTTTTTTTTTTTGAGACGGAGTCTTGCTCTGGAGTGCAGTGGCACAATCTTCGCTCACTGCAACCTCTGCCTCCTGGGTTCAAGTGATTCTCCTGTCTCAGCCTCCCAAGTAGCTGGGATTACAGGCACTCACCACCACACCCGGCTAATTTTTGTATTTTTTTAGTAGAGACAGGGTTTTGCAATGTTGGTCAGGCTGGTCTCGAACTCCTGACCTCAGGTGATCCACCCACCTCAGCCTCCCAAAAAGATGGGCTTACAGGTATAAGCCACCATGCCTGGCCTATTTAATCTAATAACAACAATATAATGGACATTTAATGGGCCTTGTGTGCCACATGCAATGCTTGGTTCACAGAAACATCTGCAGTCCATCCCTTTGCACTAACCCTGCAGCCAGTAGACTGGGAACCATCAACCACTTCCAATGGCTTAGAGGCTAAGGAACAAAGGGAGAGGAGGCCAAAATGTTTTACTGCTAGCCATCTTCGGCTAGAAGCTAATCTCTGTCCTTCAAATTTAGGCTCCACCCTTTGATCTTGGGCAAGTACCTTAAATCCTCTGTATCTTAGTTCCTAACTTGTAAAATGAAGAAAACAAGAACCTACTTTATATGGTTGTTATGAGGAATAAATGTAATACATGTAAATGCTTATAAAATGCCTGGCACATAGTCAATACTCAAGAAACATAAGCTCTTATTTCTACTACTACTCCTAGGGTAGAGGGATTGATCAGTAGGTAGAAGGCAGTACATACTAATTACTTTGACAGTATGATGCCTATGTTAACCCAGGAAGCTCAAAGGTTACTTTCTCAAAGAAGTGTTCCCTATTTCATTTAAAACAGACCTCCAGGCGGGGCCTGGGGGCCTGTAATCCCAGCACTTTGGGAGGCTGAGGTGGGTGGATCACTTGGGGCCAGGAGTTCGAGACCAGCCTGGCCAACATGGCAAAACCTCGTCTCTACTGAAAATACAAAAATTAGCCAGGTGTGGTGGCCCGCGCCTGTATTCCCAGTTACTTGGGAGGGTGAGACACAAGAATTGCTTGAACCCAGGAGGAAGAGGGTACAGTGAGCCGAGATCACGCTACCACACACCAGCCTGGGTAACAGAGTAAGACTCTGTCTCAAAAAAATACATAAATAAAAATAAAACAGACCTCCTATTGCTATCCCTTCCTATTCCCTTACTGGGTTTTAAGTTTTCTTAACAACACTTAGAGTATTCATTTGCTTATCATCTTTCTCCTCCATCACAATGCAAGCTCCATAGGGGAAGGAAGTTACTTGCTTGTTTCACTGAGTATCATGTTAGATGCTCGATAGATACTGCTATCTTGGCTTCTTTTAATTAATTCGTTTATGAAGTCTTAAATTAGGCCCACTGAGTAATGTTACAGATGAACCCACATTCCAGTTGACCATTCTTATGTCTCTTTAGGGACAAGTCTACCAGTTCAACTGCAAAACCCACCATAATGCAAATGGTATCCACGTAGGGGCTATCTGGTTTTAAGCATGTTTTTATCCAATGGAAAAAGACAGAGAAAGGGAACTTAAGGAGCACTAACTATGTGCAGACAGGTTCACTTGGAGTATCTTACTAAATCCTTATAATAATCTTATGAAGGAGGTATGTATGCATTTCCATTTTGGAGATGAGAAACTGAGAATCACAGGGGCTAAACAAAGTACATAATCAGGAAGTGATGAGACAGCATTCAAATGCAGTTTGACTTCAGAACTGGCTTTTCTCTTTCCACCAGCTGCCCACTCCCTCCAAACTACCACAGCCAAAAACGTTCAACATGTCAACCCCGACTGCTATCCATACTTCTCTCGTTGTTGCTGAATGCCCCTCGCAGGGAGCCACCCAGCCTCACTTCTCCGTCCTGGAGGTCTTCCAGCAGGAGGTCCTTCACGGGGATTGGCTGACGGTACAGCTGGTAGCAAAGCTGCTCATTGTGGGTGACGGCTCGAGTGACCACAAGCACTTCTTGGAACAGGAAAACGTGCAGTTTCTAGAAGAAAAAAATCCACAGGCTTTCACTAAGCAATAATGTAATGAGTGGTTGATATATGGACCTCTGTGGATAGAGAGGTCCCCAGGTACCAGGTTCACACTGGATTATGAACTCCTAGGTTCAAATCTACCTCCAGGAGAACCAAAGTTGGGCATGATGGAGGCACTTCCAGATATGTCCACTGCCCTTCCTGTAGAAGCACCTCCCTAGGGACTCAGTGGAGCAAGCCCTTCTGCCTACAGATACCTGCAGCCAGGGTTGCCAACTTTGGGGGCCCTATTCATATTGCAATTCACAAGTTGTACAGACATATCTGCCCCAGCTCCTATAAGAAAAAAACGAGAAAGGGAAATAGAATCAAGAGGGCAATGAAGGGAAAAAAAGTTAGCACTCTTTTGGCTTTGGTTTTATTACTCAATATAATTCTAAGTAAGCAGGCCGGACATGGTGGCTCACACCTGTAATTCCAGCACTTTGGGAGGCTGAGGTGGGCGGATCACTTGAGGTTAGGAGTTCGAGACCAGCCTGGCCAATATGGTGAAACCCCATCTCTATTAAAAATACAAAAACTAGGCCGGGCGCTGTGGCTCATGCCTGCACTCCAGCCTGGGCGACAGTGCAAGACTCCATCTA
>NW_012115821.1:15638518-15646623 GCF_000951035.1 Colobus angolensis palliatus | reverse complement strand
TGAATGAATATATATATACATATACACATATGGTCCTGTGATATAAATGACACTGGAAAAGCAATTTTTGTTTGAAAGAATGAAGGACAGGTACAACGGCTCAAGCCTGTAATTCCAGCACTTTGAGAGGCCAAGGTGGGCGGATCACTTGAGGTCAGGAGTTCGAGACCAGCCTGGCCAACATGGTGAAACCCCATCTCTACTAAAAATACAAAAATTAGCCAGGTGCAGTGGCGGGTGCCTATCATCCCAGCTACTCAGGAGGCTGAGGCAGGAGAATTGCTTGAACCCAGGAGGTGGAGGTTGCAGTGAGCTGAGATTGGGACATTGTATTATAGCCTGGGAGGTAAGAGCAAATTCTGTCTCAAAAAAAAAAAAAGATCAACATTTTCCTTCTCAGTTAAGTTCATCAGAACCTTGGTTCTCTGAAGAGAAAAGTTGACAACTGATGTGTATGATGTGGGCAAAAAGAAAATTGCAAAAATGAAGGCTTGTTTTAGGCCCCATTATGAAAGCAGGTGTGCTTGGTGGAGTTGGGGTAAATTTGCTCCATTCAATGCTAAGTGCCAGACTCTTCTCACAGTTTGGAAATGCTTAGGAACTGAAGTGAAAATATCCACAACTTTGCAACTAGGTTCTAGCTTTCTGGTGGAAATATTTGGGAATGTCAATCCAGCGGTCTTAAAGGGGAGAGACCAGAAGACGAGAGGTTCTCACTTGTAAGTGGGAGCTAAATCTTGGGTTCACATGGGCATAAATATAGGAACAACAAACACTGGGGACTCTAAAAGGCAAGAGGGAGTGAGAGGGGCAAGGGCTGAAACTTCGTATCGAGTACTATGTTCACTATCTGGGTGATGGGATCAATAGAAGCCCATTCTCAGCACCATGCAGTATATCCTTGTAACAAACCTGCACATATACCCCCTGAATCTAAAACAAAAATGGGAACTGAATTAAAAACTTTGGATTAGAATTTTGACTTGGGATAGTGGAAGCACATTCAATATTATTAGATCATTTTAAATTTGGGAGAAAAGAAACCCATAGGTCTCCCACCCCTATCCCTACTACCTCCCAAACACACACAAACACAAAAACAAAACCCAACCAAATCTTGGCTAGAGGGAATAAAATGTATATTTAAGAAGACTGAAAAACAGGATAAAGCACAAAATAACCAAGTTAAAGGCTTTTTGGTGTGGTAGTTGTGGAAATAATGTGTTAAGAATTTTCTGGCCGGGCGCGGTGGCTCAAGCCTGTAATCCCAGCACTTTGGGAGGCCGAGACGGGTGGATCACGAGGTCAGGAGATCGAGACCATCCTGGCTAACACGGTGAAACCCCGTCTCTACTAAAAAATACAAAAAACTAGCCGGGCGAGGTGGCAGGCGCCTGTAGTCCCAGCTACACGGGAGGCTGAGGCAGGAGAATGGCAGGAATCCGGGAGGCGGAGCTTGCAGTGAGCTGAGATCCGGCCACTGCACTCCAGCCTGGGCGACAGAGCGAGACTCCGTCTCAAAAAAAAAAAAAAAAAAAAGAATTTTCTTTTGGGGATTGTTTTAATGTACAGCATTTGGGATAATCAGATTTTTACACTGTTTCTACTTCTATCAATCTTCTAGCCAAGGTGGGCTGAGACTGTCTGGGCAACCTTTTAAAAATACAACTCAGCTGGGCACAGTGGCTCACTCCTGTAATCCCAGCACTTTGGGAGGCCGAGGTGGACGGATCACTTGAGGTCAGGAATTCAAGAACAGCCTGGCCAACGTGGTGAAACCCCATCTCTCCTAAAAATGCAAAAATTAGCCAAGAATGGTGGTGGGTGCCTGTAATCCCAGCTACTCGGAAGGCTGAGGCACGAGAACTGCTTGAACCCGGGAGGTGGAGGTTGCAGTGAGCCAAGATCGTGCCACTGCATTCCATCCTGGGCAACAGAGCAAGACAATGTCTCAAAAAACAAACAAACAAAAAAGTCATCTATGAATGTTCACTGATAATTTCTCTTATTGGTCTCAGCTCCTTCCTGCCCTCAAACTACTGTGCTTTTTTTCTGACCCAAGACTTTATTCACGATGACTTTTTTTTTTTTTTTTGAGACAGGGTCTTGCTCTGTCGCCCAGGCTGGAGTGCAGTGGCACAAACTCGGCTCACTGCAAACTCCGCCTCCCGGGGACTACAGGCGCCCGCCACCACGCCCGGCTAATTTTTTTTGTATTTTTTAGTAGAGACAGGGTTTTGCAATGTTGGTCAGGATGGTGTCTCGATCTCCTGACCTCATGATCTGCCTCCCTCAGCCTCCCAAAAGTGCTGGGATTACAGGCGTGACCCCGGCCATTCACAATGACTTTTACAACTCTACTGGGGGGAAAAAAAACCCACAAGCCTCCCACCCCAACTATCTTTGTTCTCAAACATCTATCTGCCTGCAATAAAAACTAGAGTTTATCTTTATGCCCTAGGCACATCTAACCAGAGAGTTCTCAGTCCTTGACTGATGTACAGAAAGATAATAGGCTTACACCCTGTGGAGCAGTGCATTTTCCTATTTCTCATTGGGCTTCCTAGAAAGAACGTTCAAGGAGCTTGGTGTCAGATACTAGAAGTCCACAGGTGCTTTCTGAAAATAAGCAAGAAACAGAATGCAGCTTTCTAGCAATCAGTAACTCCCTAGTCCCACAGACACACGTCTTCAAGCAACAGACTTGATAGGCCTCATTACTCCCACTGTACCATGCACTGGCTGGATCCACAGCATCCCTGATAATGGGTTATAACATGTATTCACTGATTTCAAGTAATATTTCCATGCCTGCTCAGTCTAGGCTAAACGGATGTCCCTTGAATTATCAAAACTTTATTAAGAACCCTTCAATCTGGTTTTGGCTTTCATTCTAAGGGTTGGCTAGATACTGAAGATGAAATACAATCAAAATGCAGAGTCTCTCTCCCAATGGTTATCTCAACACAGAAATTTAAACACACACACACACACACACACACACAATTTCTACTGGCTATACATACAAATAGCTTGGTGAGCTAAATGAATTTTGAACTCTCATATAATTCAAATTCATCTTTCTCTTTAAACAAACATTCATTCATTGTTTAAAGAGACCCATTGTTTAAAAACACCCAGTATGTGCCAGGTCCCCATAATAGAATCTAAGGTTGACAAAACACAGTCCCCCCATCAAAATAACATGGTATAATGGAATATACTGACAGACAAATGAAGAATTGCAACTCACTATATTAAGTGCTCCAAGGGAGATACGCACAGTTGCTATGATAGCAGAAGAGGAACCATTGGTATCCACTTGGGAATAAAAGCCAGGAAATGGGTATCTATAGGTCAAAGCTAAATATGCAACCAATAGAAGATAGGTTGTTATTTAAAAAAAAACTGGTTTCAAAATGCCAGTCTGTGGATGGGTCCCAATCCACAATAAAGAAGTTAAATGCATTCAGCTGAAGACTGTTTTTCTGAGATTAAATCCTTCTAACATCTTATTAAGATCATCCTTTATTTTCTGAAATCAAAGTGAGAGATGTTAACTATTCTGCATTTGTTTTTCAAAGTCATGATCAGACAAAATAAATAGCTGGCAACCCTATATTGGTTTCCAGAATTCTTTGTGAATATGTACTGATCCTTAACATTACAAAATATGAATGAATATATATATACATATACACATATGGTCCTGTGATATAAATGACACTGGAAAAGCAATTTTTGTTTGAAAGAATGAAGGACAGGTACAACGGCTCAAGCCTGTAATTCCAGCACTTTGAGAGGCCAAGGTGGGCGGATCACTTGAGCTCAGGAGTTTGAGACCATCCTGGCCCAACATGGTGAAACCCTGTCTCTACTAAAAAAGTACAAAAGTTAGCTGGGCGTGGTGGTGCACGCCTGCAGTTCTAGCTACTTGGGAGGCTGAGGCACGAGAATTGCTTGAACCTGGGAAGCCATAGGTTGCAGTGAGCCAGCCTGGGTGACAAAGCAAGACTCCACCTCAGAAAAAAGAACATGACCCTAGATAGGGAAGAAATTGTAAGAGGAGGCTCCACATCAAATGAATTAGGGATAGGGGAGGAGGATGAGACTGCTTAAAGGGAGTAACTACTTACCACGCCCCGATTGTTCTTCAGTTCACCATGACAACACAAGACTCGAGAGCTGTCGATCAGGGAGTCTTTCTGGCCTTCTTCCAAGTAAAGAAGCCGCTCTTTATAATAGCGGCATTCAGATTCGCCAGTCTTGGTGTTGATTTCTGCCACAATTCCCTGAATGATATTTATCTATGGAAACAAAGAGGAAAATTAAGTATGGAGGAAAGCAGCAAACTATTCCTACCAAGTCTTAGGGGCTCAGCCTAGAAGGACACCAGGACACACCTGGATCTAATTCTGTTATCTAAGTTGCTACTTTGGGAAAAGAGGAAAAAAAAACCATAAATACTTTTAGTATACTGCATCTATCTATCCATCTGTACACATACACACACATTTATTTGTACACATAAAGATATTTATATTATACATAAAACTAATATTGATGAATAATTTTATCTGGGAGGAAGGGATACCTATTGAGCTCCAGGCTGCACATTTCTTAAAACATGCTCACAATGTTGAAAATGTAGCCATATAAAAAAATTGGCTAAGGAGAGAAAACAAAACAGAATGTAAGAGTCCAAAAGAGGGACTGTCTTTGAGGATGTGACACAATTAATAGCTTCAACGTCTCTCTATATGTACTCAATCTAATGTACGAACAATATTTGCAAATTCGGTTTGAACAAATGGTTTGAATTTTTTTTTTTTTTTTTTCTGATATGGAGTTTCCCTCTTGTCGCCCAGGCTGGAGTGAGATAGCACAATCTCGGCTGACTGCAACCTCTGCCTCCCAGGTTCAAGCGATTCTTCTGCCTCAGCCTCCTGAGTAGCTGGGATTACAGGTGTCTGCCACAACATCCAACTAATTTTTGTACTTTTTGTTTGTTTTGAGATGGAGTCTCACTCTGTCGCCAGGCTGGAGTGCAGTGGCGTGATCTCAGGTCACTGCAACCTCCGCCTCCTGGGTTCAAGTGATTCTCCTGACTCAGCCTCCTGAGTAGCTGGGACTATAAGCACCACCACGCTCAGCTAATTTTTTGTATTTTTAGTAGAGACAGGGTTTCACCATGTTGACCAGGATGGTCTCAATCTCTTGACCTTGTGATCTGCCTGCCTCGGCCTCCCAAAGTGCTGGGATTACAAGCACGAGCCACCGCGCCTGGCCAATTTTTGTATTTTTAGTAGAAATGGGTTTTACCATGTTGCCCAGGCTGGTCTCGAACTCCTGAATTCAAGTGATCCACCCACCTCTGCCTTCCAAGGTGCTGGGATTACAAGTGTGAGCCACTGCGCCTGGCCTGGATATCTTTTTCAATGATATAATATAAACGTTTATAAAGAACAGAGAAAAAATAATGGGAAAAAAGACACCAGTATAACGATGGGGATAGTCTGTATAAATACACTCACATCCAGGGTCTAGAGCACATGTGAGTAAGTTTGGGCAGAAGATTCCAAAGTGATGGTGGATGCAATGTTGTCAATACAAAAACAAGAGTACCGCCTGAGATGTGGTCAGTGGATATTTATTCTGATGTGTTGGTCATTCTGTCATATGAATATATCTAAACGTTATAAAACGCTAGAAAAGGGATGAGAAATTAGTTGAGCACCAGGCCGGGCGCGGTGGCTCATGTCTGTGATCCCAGCACTTTGGGAAGCCAGGACAGGCAGATCACTTGAGGTCAGGAGTTCCACACCAGCCTGGCCAACATGGTGAATGCTGTCTTTACTAAAAATACCATAAAAAATTAGCCAGGCGAGGTGGTGCCCACCTGTAATTCCAGCTACTTGGGAGGCTGAGGTGTGAAAATCGCTTGAACCTGGGAGGCAGAGGTTGCAGTGAGCCGAGATCACCCCACCGCACTAGAGCCTGGGCGACAGAGCAAGACTCCCCGTCTCAAAAAAATAAAAAACTCCATGACACCAATCAGAGGCAAAATAATGATTTCCTTAGCAGGATTCTCTGTCTCCTAAAAGTGAAAAGACCTACAGTCCCATCGTTCTTGTGGTGGTAACTGAAAAGTACTTAACAGATGGAAAATGTTGATAAGTCTTCTTCTTCGTCACATTTACTTAAAAGAAAAGTCAATCTCTGAAAAGCAAGGTTCCAAAAGAGGCCTTTGCTCAGTCAGAAGTTATCATGTCTTAAAATAGTAATAAATTCTATCTAGGATTGTTAAGTAATTATTTTTCTTTTTTTCTTTCATTGAGACAGGGTCTCATTCTGTCGCCCAGGCTGGAGTGCCGTGGCGCCATCTCAGCTCACTGCAACCCTTGCTTCTTGGGCTGAAGTGATCCTCCCACCTCAGCCTCCTGATAGCTGGGACCACAGGTGTATGCCACCATGCCTGGCTAATTTTTGCATTTTTCATGGAGATGGGGTTTTGCTATGTTGCCTAGGCTGGTCTCTGACTCCTGGACTCAAGCAATCTGCCTGCCTTGGCCTCCCAAAATGCTAGGATTACAGGCATGAGCCACTACGTCTGGCCAAGTGATTATTTTTTCATATGCCAGTAAAATGATATTGTCTGCCAAAAGCAACTGGGTAAAAACTGTTACTCAGTTATAACTTTTGTACTTCCACACAAGTTTGACAGAAGATCTTACAGCTTTCAGCTGAAGTTTGGTGAATATATCCTATGGAGAGAGCATAATCTGTACATTTCTGTAGCTATTAAGAGTTTCAAATATTTTTCTTTTTTTTTTTTTTGAGACAGAGTCTTGCTCTTGTCACCCAGGCTGGAGTGCAATGGTACGATCTTGACTCACTGCAACCTCTGCCTCCTGGATTCAAGTGATACTCTTGCCTCAGCCTCCTGAGTAGCTGGGACTACAAGCACCTGCCACCACACCCAGCTAAATTTTGTATTTTTAGTAGAGACAGGCTTTCACCATGTCGGCCAGGCTGGTCTCAAACTCCTGACCGCATGATCCACCTGACTTGGCCTCCCAAAGTGCTGGGATTACAGGCATGAGTCACCGCGCCTGGCCAAAAGTTTCAAAGATTTCTTTATTCTTTTCTCTATTTCTCAAATTGTGGTGGTAGCACTCACTACTTTGATTTAAAAAAAAATCCTTATTTTAAAAAATATAGGCTCTTTAGTGTTACAGAAGAAGCTTTTTGGCCTTTGACGTCAACCTAATATTAAATATAAATTCTATAAAAGTAATTTGAGTTTTATTAACATAAAACAATAAATAGCAGAACACTTTGGTATACTTTGTTTCTTTTTTCCTTTCTTGGTTTTCAAAAATGACTGATTTTCACTTTCAAGACAAAATAATTTCACAAAATATACTAAAGCCATGACTCATCCTTCAAATTAATTTAATGTTTACTGAGAACCTGTTCCATGTTAGAGTAAGTGGTAGCATTAACAGAAATGAGAGGATTCCTGCCTTCAAAAAACTTAAAATAAATGGGAGGTATCTGAGCAACTGTGTTATGTCTACTTTATCTTTTTACCTTTCCATATTTTACAATATGTAATGAAATCCATGCTTTTTCCTTACTATTAAAGACCTCAGCATTAGTCACTGTGACTTATCAGTTAACTGTTACCAGGTGTACCTGGACAGCTGGAATTAATCAGCACTTGAGTCAATTTTCTGAGTTGCCTGCAAGTATCCAGGAAACCAGAAAGAAGATGCACTACAGTCATAAATATGTGTTCATTTCCTAATTTAACTCAGGAACTGAACAGCTGGCATATCACATGAAGATTAATAAACTCAAATGCCATGGCGGTTCCTTATGCAGCTATGATTAGTTTCAAATACTGCTTCTTTTGCTGGTGTTTGAAAAACAGAGACAAAACAATGGAAACAATCAGTGTTCTCATTCCATGTTCTATGTATACATTTATAATAGTAACTGTGGGTCTGCTTTCATTTATTAAAAATAATGTTTTGTATTTCTATCTACCTGAATATCATGAGGGTCTTATCTCTCTGCATTGGTTTTTTTTTTTTTTTTTT
>NW_012115821.1:15629184-15637717 GCF_000951035.1 Colobus angolensis palliatus | reverse complement strand
GTGTTAGCCAGGATGGTCTCGATCTCCTGACCTCGTGATCCGCCCGTCTCGGCCTCCCAAAGTGCTGGGATTACAGGCTTGAGCCACCGCGCCCGGCCTGTTTTTCCCACTTATTTCAGTGATTTTTTTTTTTTAGGAGTTGAGAAATAGTGGTGGGTGGGGGGAAGGGATGCTCTGCAGGATCATTTTCTGGCCAAAAAATCTTTAGAATTTAAAACATTAAATGACCAAGTTCTCTGGAATATCTGAATATCCAAACTCCTATTTTAAGAAGTTCTCTTTTGGGAAAAATTTTTTTATCAACCCTCAAAGCATTATTAAGAAATTCTAATAAAGATGTGGTAGTTTAGGCACTGCATTAAAGGCAAGACCTCTTTTTAGATCTAATCATAGGTCTGAATGCAATCAACTCCCTTGGAACGGAAGCAATTTGCTTAGCACTCTCTGATTTTTCCCCTTTCATTGATGGGAAATTTATTCAGGGGATATTTGTCAAGCTATATTGGTGCTATGGGTTTTATGTTTATCAAACATTCATAATGCACCCAAGAGTACAGGGCTAAATAATTCTGTTCATCTGGGGTAATGCTACGAGGATTTTGTAAAGAGGGGAAAAAAAATCCTGTGCGTATACTGTGTAAGTAGGCATTTGGAAGACTTGCTTTGCAGACATTTTCAAATGCAGGTATACCATGTTTCATGCACAGATCTGCCTGAATAACTAGGTGCAGAGTCAACTTTTGAAAATGGCTTCATACTTTATGCACTAGGGAAACTAGTTACTAGCACATCATTTTATATTACACACAATCACATTCTTATCTGTTTTTAAAGTCAAACTTTAGCTCACTGGGTATTTTTTTTTAAAAAACAGAACAGTATTCTCTCATGCTCCATATTAAAAAAAAATCTTTACAGTAACTCAGAACAGGCTCCCATGCTTCAAAAAAGTCATGACTTTGAGTAGCTCATGCTCCCTGTTGTTTTTATTCCTGTAGACCACACACTTGCTGAGATGAAATACGGAGAGGAGGCAACTCTATCGAACTCTTCCCGGTAATAAAAAAACAGACATGATGAAGTGAGATGGGCCTCAACCCAGTGCCTGCGTCCCCGATCTGTGCTGGACTGCGGGCCTGATCTCTGTGTGTTGGGTCTACCAGATACACTGAATACCTCATGAATCAGAAGAGGGTCCTTTATTATTCTTTTCTATCCTACCTGGAGGCACCCAGCCCAGTTCTGCACCGGTGAGGCTGGTGACCAGACAACTCTCTGCAATTATAAAGGCAACAGAAACTCAAAGTAGTGGGCAGGCTTCCTGCATCAAGGTATAGAATCATAAAGAAGTAGAAGGGCACAGGATTTGGAGTCTACACTGACAGGGTTTGAACATCAACTGCATCACTTGCTGGCTGTGGACCCGGGCGAGCTATTTAACCCCTCCAAGCCTCATCTGGAAAATGGCCCTGATAAGAACAGCTATCTCCTAGGCTGTTGTGAGGTTAAATGAGATACATAACCTATAAGGCAAATTACATAAAGTTGATTTACTAGGTACTCAATGCCAGCAATTATTACCATGATTGTTGTTACTACTACTTATTATTAAACTCCTATCTGGGAGGAAATAGGCTGTTTGCTCAGCAGGTTCAAAGCTTCTGATTTTCAAATTACCTATGCATATCCTCCTTCTATTATTGTCCCAGATTACATCAGAACATAAGCCCTTTGAATGATCTGTTAGCCTCTATCCCCCACTGCCACCTCCTTGATCAGGTTTTCACACCCGAACAGCATCCTCCGAACTTGCATCCTTATCACCAGTCTCTTCCTCCTCAGTTCCCCATTCTACCAAGAGTATGTGTCCAAGGTTACATAGCTTGTAAATGATGGAGCTGGGATTTGAATCCTGAATCCTAGCTACTTAGAAACCAACCAACAAACAAAAACAAACTTCAATTAATTGCACGACAAAGGAAAAATCTCTTAAATATTTAAAAACCTCTATAACCAGATCTGAACGCATATCCTCTGTCTTCTCTCCTGCTGTTTTCTCAGAGGACCCCTAACCCCAGGCCAACTGATCTATGATATTCCCCAGGCACGACCTGTCCTGTCATTTCTTTATACCTTTGCTCAGGCCACCCGCTCCCCATGGCCTGCCATCTGCCATCTCTACCATGCAGAGTACTTCAACCAGAATGGCGCTTTCTAGGTGGAATGCTCACAGTTACAATATTCTCGTGATAGGCACCCCATTTTTCCTCGTCTCCTATTGCTGCTAGGGAAAAATACATATTTCCCAGATGACTCAGCCCACACTCAATAATCTTTTTTTTTTTTTTTTTTTTTTTTTGAGACGGAGTCTTGCTCTGTTGCCCGGGCTGGAGTGCAGTGGCCGGATCTCAGCTCACTGCAAGCTCCGCGTCCTGGGTTTACGCCATTCTCCTGCCTCAGCCTCCCAAGTAGCTGGGACTACAGGCGCCCGCCACCTCACCCGGCTAGTTTTTTGTATTTTTTTTAGTAGAGACGGGGTTTCACCGTGTTAGCCAGGATGGTCTTAATTGCCTGACCTCGTGATCCGCCCATCTTGGCCTCCCAAAGTGCTGGGATTACAGGCTTGAGCCACCACGCCCGGCCTTTTTTTTTTTTTTTAAACAGTCTCACTCTGTTGCCCAGGCTGGAGTTGCAGTGGCATGATCTCAGCTCACTGCAACCTCTACCTCCCGGGCTCAAGCGATTCTTGTGCCTCACCCTCCTGAGTAGCTGGGATTATAGGCGTATGCCACCTTGCCCAGTAATTTTTTTTGTACTTTTAGTAGAGACAGGGTTTTGCTTTTTTGGCCAGGCTGGTCTTGAACTCCTGGCCTCAAGTAATCTGCCCACCTCAGCCTCCCAAAGTGCTGGGATTACATGCATGAGCCATCATGTCCGGCCCACACTCAATAACCATTTGCTGAGTGAGGATCCCACTAGTGAGCAGGAGGTTTGACAAGGCAACCCACTGTAATCGGGGGCCAAAGGGAGCTAGATCTTAAATGGATGTCCACTTCACAAATGAGCTTTGGGGCTAGGCTAAAAGGCAACTTATTACTTTACAACCAAACAAAATTTAAAATCTACACAAAGGTCTTGTCCCTCACAGTCAGCAACTGTAACACCAGATTAGAGTCACCTATGTAAAATCAAGAATTTTACTGCCTAAGGGACCTTACAGTGTGTTTCATGTAAACACTGCATTTTACAGTTTAGGAAACTGAGGCAGAGAGCGGAGAAGTGACTTGTAAAATCAAAACATGGACGACGGCAGTGCCAGGCCTAGAACCCAAGATTCCTGAGTACTAAGTACCCAAGGACTCTTCCATTCACCCGCTGACCCCATCCACCAGCCATTATGGTGGAAATAACACGAAGAGAGAGAAGGAAACAGACAAACTTACAGCTTCTTCCAAGTGCTGCTGATCTGGATTATCATTTGGTGTGTGCCTCAAGATTTCTCGGAGAAGCAGAGGGTATTTTACCAGACGGCTTCTTGGAATATCGAGGAAATTCCAGAGATCTAGTTTGCGGCTAAAGGGGGATTCTAAACATCGCTGTAGGAAATCCTGGACTCGGTGATCTTGCTTTTTGTGGTCCAGCAGAGCTTTGGCGGCTACTTGATTGCTGCAGTAGCTGTCATAGGAGCTGAGGCAAGGGAGCTAAGAAGGAAACAGAAAGAGAAAGTTGGAATGTCAAAATAATTGAGCTCTGAGGCTACAGGTGGCATCATTTATTGGGACTGAACAAATACCTAACATGTCTCCGGGTCTGGCTGACATTCCTTTATCTGCATGGCTGGAGGAAACTAGTGGAATCTTCAAGATGGCAGGCAGTGGACAGTTTTCTTAGGCTCTGGCTTGCTTTCACAAAGTAATTTTCTTAATTGCCTGTTTACTTTCTTAAGACTCTTACCATAGTTTGTTTGCATTTTCTGCCAATTTAAGTGATGTGGTTTGGATCTGTGTCCCCGCCCAAATCTCATGTCGAATTGTAATCCCCAATGTTGGAGGAGGGAACTGCTGGGAGGTGATTGAATCATGGGGGCAGATTTCCTCTTGCTGTTCTTGTGATAGTGAGTGAGTTCTCAGGAGATATGGTTGTTTAAAAGTGTGTAGCACCTCCCCGCTGCTCTTCTCCTCCTGTTCTGGCCATGTAAGACATGCCTGCTTCTACTTCTGACATGACTGAAAGTTTCCCGAGGTCCCTGCAAGCCATGCTTCCTGTACAGCTTGCAAAAACATGAGCCAGTTAAACCTCTTTTCTTTATAAATTACCCAGTTTCAGGTATTTCTTTACAGTAGTGTGAGAACAGATTAATACACTAAACTAGAAACAAAAGAAGTGAAATTACTGCATGTACATACAGTTCAGAATTTTCCTAACCTTCCAAAGATATCCAGTCACGTAAAAGCCTCCTACTTTATTTTAAAAAAACATAGGATTTCATTTGAAATTATTAATAAGAAACTCATCTAGAAGACTTAGGGGCACAAAAAGGAGGCAAAGGGTCATACTCCACAGTCCAGCCCTTTGCATGGCTCAAATACCTATATTAGTCAACATTAGTTTATGATTACCTGATTCCAAGGCACCCAATTATAAAGAGCCTCAAGAAATTAAAGCAAAAGTATGATTACTAAAAAATCAGATGCAGAAAGCATTCATAAAAATCTTTTAAACCAGTTCTGACAGGTCAGAAACAAGTTTTGGCTATCACTAACAGTTAACATCACAATACTATGTAATGAACAATTTAAGCTTAAAGACTTTGGAACATTTAACCTTCACTGCCTTCATTCCAGCAAAATGCTAATTTCTCTGACATATTCCATTATTCACACTGTGCAAACACCATGTCAGAGACTCAACGGAAAAGGCTTCTCATCCACTTTTTTTGCCTTGGCATTCTAATCTAAGAGCTATCAGCCTCCAGAAAGTTGCCAGAAGCAATCAAATGCAGCCAATGGCCTAACTGCTTTTGTTTCTCTCTCTTGTACTAAGAAGCCCTATTCCCTGTAACACCTGCTCTTTAGAGGGATTCAGTGCAAGACACTGGCAAGAGTGTCTTTCATTTCTGTATCCTCACTACTTTGCATTGGGCCTACTATATGGCAGACACTCTGTGTTCTGAATGAACAAATAAATGTATGTTTAATGGATTACAAGATCAGGTAATATTTGATGGTTTGGGAATATTGCTTAAAAATAAAGTATGGCGGCCGGGCTCAGTGGTTCATGCCTGTAATCGCAGCACACTGGGAGGCTGGGGTGGGTGGATCACGAGGTCAGGAGTTTGAGACCAGCCTGGCCAGCATGGTGAAACCCTGTCTCTACTAAAAATACAAAAATTAGCCAGGCATGGTGGCACACACCTGTAATCCCAGTTACTCAGGAGGCTGAGGCAGGAGAATCACTTGAACCCAGGAGGCAGAGGTTGCAGTGAGCCAATGTCGCGCCACTGCACTCTAGCCTGGGCGACAGAGTGAGACTCTGTCTCAAAAAAAAAAAAAAAACAAAAAAAACCAAAAAAACATAAATTTCAGATGGCAGCATCTGAAATTTCAAAAACTCTGCTGCTTTTACACCTCTTATTGAAATTATTTCCTCAGTGACTGAAAGCAAAAAAAGGATACCAGGAAAGTAATATTTTACAAGCTCACTATTGAGCTTAACATTCCTTGGAAATGTCTACCTTCCTTACCTGTTATTAAAATTCTCTACTTGTGTTAAAGAGTTGCAGAAATTTTTTCTCTCAACCTTATATTTGTGTAAATACTATTATTTTAAAGTAATAATTGGTACTTACACATGCACACACACACACACACACAAACACACACACACACACACGAAGAGAGAACCCAGATGTGGTACTGTGGCTTGTAATTTAGATTTTCAGAGTTAATTAAAAGGGCCTCAGGCCCTCTTCATTTAATTTCCACTTCCTCACCTTATAAAAAGATCTGGAAATGCCCAATGTTTTCATTAGAAGAAACAAATCAGCAGTAACTATCGGATGTAAACTAGTGAGGAACCTTGACCACACTTGCTGCTCACTGTCCGATGGGTCACTGCTCCCTGTGATCCTGCTGCCCTGCTACCACGGCAACCAAATGGGGCTCTGGTCCTGTGCTCTCAACTGACAGGGTGCTCATTTCCTGGGCATGACCTGAAAGGCTATCTGGTTCAGTCACCAGCTAGGAAAGGCCCCAAGTGATCTTTAACTACACGGGGTGAAGAATGTACAAGATCTGGTTCTCAAATACAGACACTCATTCAGAATGTGAGAGGTGAAAATGCAGTTAAAGAGACTAGACGGGGTGCGGTGGCTCACGCCTGTAATCACATTACTTTGGGAGACTGAGGCGGGTGGATCACTCGAGGTCAGGAGTTTGAGGGCAGCCTGGGCAATGTGGCAAAATCCCGTCTTTATTAAAATATATAAAAATTAGCTGGGCATAGTGGTGCATGCCTGTAATCCCAACTACTTGGGAGGCTGAGTCACAAGAATCACTTGAACCCAGGAGGCAAAGGTTGCGATGAGCTGAGATCGCGTCACTGCACTCCAGCCTTGGTGACAGAGCGAGACTCTGTCTTGGAAAAAAGGACAGACTCAGAAATAGGGAGAATCAGATTCAAAGCCTAACTCACACAGCTGTCAGTGACTCTTCCAAGCCTCAGTGTCTCCACCTACAAAATGTATATACTAATGTCCCTCTCTCCCTTAATGAGGTAAAGCATACAAAAGGTGTAGCATGGAGCTTGGCTTCTGATTAAGAATCAGTAAGTACTAGCTATTATTACTTGTTCCAAGAAGTTCTTTGTTTTTGAGACAAGGTCTTGCTTTGTCGCTCAGGCTGGAGAGTAGTGGCATGATCCTGACTCACTGCAGCCTCTTCTTCCCAGGCTCAAGCAGTTCTCCCTCCTCAGCCTCTCAAGTAGCTAGGGCCACAGGCATACACCACCATGCCAGCTAATATTTTTTTTGTAGAGACAGAGTTTCGCCATTTTGCCCAGGCTGGTCTCCTACTCCTGGGCTCAAGCGATCCACCCACTTCAGGCTCCCAAGGTGCTGGGATTACAGACATAAGCCACTGCGCTTGGGCCCTAGAATATTTTTATTGAAGAAACTGTCGTTTAGAGAACCAAAGCTACTTGCTCAGCTGGAGACAAAACGAGAGTCTGACACTTCTTCTTGCTTCCCCTTTACCCTCAGAGTTCTGAACTATTCGCCATCTCTTTATTAAATAGACTATCAAGAATTTATAAGGGAAACTCACTTTTTAAAGAAGTTCTATTATCCCCCTAATATTGTGAACAAATCTATTTTTTTTTTTTTTTTGCTTCCATGTACCCTGGATCTTTCTTAGGAATTAAAATTTAATGAGACATCAAATTAACATAAGAACTTTCTGCCTTGGAGAGCTTATAAAGTATTTTATCATTGAAAAAACGTTGGCATGGAGATAAGTCACTTGGAGGTTGTTTCTTTATGCTAGAGAAGGCTTACTCAAACAGGCTGACCCACTAGGGAGGGGGGACACTGATTCTCAGTAACCGGGGTAGTTCCCTGAAAAGAAGCAACCACTCTGTTTAAGGTCTTCAAAGTAAAAGTAATTGATTCATTCTAAGGTCAAAAGGACTTGCCAGGGCTGTCCCACTTGGAAGGTTCACTTGTTTAAAAGGATTTTTTCCCCCTCCCTTTTTTCCTTTGCGAGGAAAATAAATCAATTTTTCATGGGTCGAACGGGCTCTGACTTTTCTCATCCAAAGTCCACTAAGATGTTTATTTTGTTCTGTTAAAAATACAAGAACTCAAACATATGTACCCCTAGGTTTACTGCTCCCACTCACACGGACACATCTGCAGTTAAAAGAGGAAAAACATTTAACAGCTCATCGGGCCTGATAAATAAGGGCCATTTCTCATGAAGTCTGGCAACAACGGGCCAGTTGTTTAATTTTAGGCTGCTCTTCAAGATCCAAGTCCTCATTTGATGCCTGAAGTGTCCAGATAGCAATGGGCCAGCATGGTCACACTTCCTTTGGGTACATACAGAAAAGGACTGCAAACCTGCTCCCAGATCACACCAATTTTCTAATAAACATGACAAATGTTTATTTCAGCAAAAAGTTAATAACAAGACAAATTCCTACAATTTAGCTTCTGGCATAAATTGACAATTTGCATATAATGCTTAAGGAAACCATGTAGTCCTGTACTGCTGTCTCATCAAAAGCAGAGGAGTTATCCTACAAATTCTGGAGTGCGGCCTAACTGCTCCTTTTACCCCCATATCAAAGCACTCCACAGACTCAGGAAGTTTAAGAGATATTGAGGCAGACTCTCTGCTCATTATACCTTCTCTGTCTCTGTCTCCAGTTGGCTGGCTCTCTTTAGAGAAATTTCTTTTTTTTTTTTGAGACGGAGTCTTGCTCTGTCGCCCAGACTGGAGTGCAGTGGCCGGATCTCAGCTCACTGCAAGCTCCG
>NW_012115821.1:15621613-15627728 GCF_000951035.1 Colobus angolensis palliatus | reverse complement strand
AAAAAAAAAAAAAAAAAAAAAAAAAAAAGTCTAGCTAAAATGAAACTCCCATCTATATTTTTGAAATTTATCTTCAATAAAGACCAGAGAACTTTCTTACCCAGCCCACGAGGATGGGACCAACATGTTCAGTCGAGCCATCAGGCTTCCGAACATCTCGCAGCTGACTAAGGAGTTCTGGCAAAAAATAAACAGATGCTTATTTGTTAGGCAATCAAATATGAACAGGGCTGGAAGTAGGTTCTGGGTTATTCACACTGCAGGTATTTTATAATTACTCACTCGTTAATAAGACAACTCAATTAAGGCTACAAGTCACAACTCATCCTGGGAACAAAATTATACCTTCATGTAGAGGGATTAGAGAGTCCAGTGTTCCAAAAATTTGATTCAGCTCTTGTTCTGTCATTATGGAGAGTTTCAGCATGGGGTCGTGATAGGCCTGCATAAAAATGGCAAGAGATGGAAGCAAATGTTTAAAATCACAGGAAATACATTGTTCATGTAAGTGACTCCTGATAGGTCCTATCCAATAACAAAACTTCTGGCTCTCTAACAACAACTTCTCCCATAAAGCTGCAGAACAGCAGACAGGTGTGGCTGGAGGAGAGGAGAAACCAGCACCGCCTTGAGCCTTTGTGGTTGAGAAACCAAAACAGATTTTTCAAAAGCTTTTTTATTCTAGTATATCATATATGTAGGAAAGAGCACAAATCCTAGGTATAGAACAGATTTGACTGTTAAAATGTTTTCAAAATCAAGATCCTGCCTCTTAAAAAAAAAATCCCACTTTATTCAAAACTAGCTACCAGCAGATTCTTTTTTTAAATTAGTACATATTTAAAATAAAGAAAAAGAGGAAAGAAACAGTGATTGGTATCCTTTACTACTGATTTGAACAAAGAGAGTAAAACCTCTGCTAATCCTATCACCTCTTATTAGAGAAAATTAAACAACAAGAATACACACTTATACACAGGGCACTGAAGTAGAATACAAAGACTTAAAAGTCTCCTACCTTCAAGGAATTTTATAAAGGTAATGGGGAAGATAAGAAAAACTAAAATATTTTCTAGTTTTATATTTTAGTTTCCAATCTCATGGAAAACTAAATCTATGTTTACAAAAGAATTTTTTCTTTTTTTTTTTTTTTTTTGAGATGGAGTCTTGCTCTGTCACCCAGGCTGGAGTACAGTGGCGTGATCTTGGCTCACTGCAACCTCCGCCTCCTGGGTTCAAGCAATTCCCTGCTTCAGCCTCCTGAGTAGCTGGGACTATAGGTGCACGCCACCACACCCAGCTAATTTTTGTACTTTTAGTAGAGACAGGGTTTCACCATGTTGGCCAGGATGGTCTCGATCTCCTGACCTCGTGATCTGCCCACCTTGGCCTCCCAAAGTGCTGGGATTACAGGCGTGAGCCACCGTGTCTGGCCTAATTTTTGTATTTTTTAGTAGAGAAGGGATTTCACCATGTTGGCCAGGCTGGCCTTGAACTTCTGACCTCAAATGATCTGCCTGCGTCAGCCTCCCAAATTGCTGGGATTATAGGTGTGAGCCACCGGACCCGGCTTATGTTTAAAATTTAAAGATTAAAATTAAAACTGATGTCACATGACAGCAAAAAGCCATCAAATCAAAACTGCTCTAGAGGGTCAGAGAATTAAAGCTGGAGTGGCCAAGGAAAGTTTTGAAGATGAGCTGCTTGATATAGAGAAGGAGGCAATAAATGTTATGTAAGAATAAACTGAGATTTGAGCTGGCTCCTGAAGGATGGGTGAATATGAATGGTTGAAAGGAAAGAGAAAAGTTTGTAGGACGGTAGGGCCACCATGAGGAAAAGGATAGCCGGGAAACATCTCAAGGTGCTTGAGTTTGGCAAATCTTCATGCAGGAAAGGGGAATTACACATATGACCAGCATGATAACTCTCACAGTGAAATAACTTCTTTTTTTTTTTTTTTTGAGACGGAGTCTCGCTCTGTCGCCCAGCTGGAGTGCAGTGGCCAGATCTCAGCTCACTGCAAGCCCCGCCTCCCCGGGTTCACGCCATTCTCCTGCCTCAGCCTCCCGAGTGGCTGGGACTACAGGCACCCGCCACCTCGCCCGGCTAGTTTTTTGTATTTTTTAGTAGAGACGGGGTTTCACTGTGTTAGCCAGGATGGTCTCGATCTCCTGACCTCGTGATCCGCCCGTCTCGGCCTCCCAAAGTGCTGGGATTACAGGCTTGAGCCACCGCGCCCGGCCTGAAATAACTTCTTTGTCCTCTCTGATCTCCTCCTCCTCCAGCCCTGCCTAAAACTCAGTTTCTTAGCTGGTCCAAGCAAAGCTTGGGTGGCCGTCTCTCAGGAATGCTAGAGGTGGAATTTCATCTTAGCAGAAAGACTAAAAACCCTTAAAAGAAGGAAGGTATCCTTCCAACCCTGTGATTCTTCGAGGAGGTTGTGAATATCAAATGAAGGAGTCTAGTTTTAGCCTCCAAGCCATGGAGTTGGGGGGCTGTGCCACTGGAATGAAAACATTTTTGAGGAAGGTTTGTTGTCCTCCTCCCTCCCCACACAAAATGTTGATTAGAAAACAAATTCCTATATAAAAGACCCCAGCTTATATGATAGTATGCAATTGCCTCATTTCACTTTATTTGCTTTTGAGATTCAAATGGCTTTATTTCTAAGACTCAGTTCAAGTTTCAGACATGCACACATTCTCTCCCATGGGCAAAGAGTCGTACACGAGACTTCTAGGACAACGAAACATACATAAAGCGAGGCCTCCATGGACACTTTCTGATTTAGGCTGAAGTATTCTTTGACATGCATTAGAGACACGCAGAGGTAAATCCCTAAAGGTGCCGGGTCTGGAGAGCTATTCTGCCCTCTTGTTTTGAAGCACTTTCCCCACTGCTTGGTGTGTGGTAGCAGACCAGTCTTAGTCATAAAAGGAGTTCTCATGAAGCACCACTTTAGGGTTGTGAAATTACTCAAGGAAAAAAGTGACTTGACTCAAATGACTGCTGGATTTAAATTTACCTTTTTTGCTAATTTCAAGTCTTCTATCAAGTCTTCTTCTCCTTGGGAAAGCTCAAAGATGGCCTGCAAGGAAAGATAAACATATTCACTGAATTCTCCCTTCATTTACAAGACCATATTCAAAGAGTGCTGGCTCCACCACTCAAAACCCCAAATTTACATATTTAAGTATTTTAAGTTACATTAACCTGAAGCAAATGCATCTATGCTTAACCCTGCAATGAAAAGATACTGCAAAACTACTGCATATTGTGCTGCTCTGTTTGTAGGAGAAAGTTTCCACACATTTCTAATTCAAAAAGTCATCTTTCATGTTACAGAACTTCGATGCAGCCAAACAAGAGGGAACTATTTTAGGTAAAATAATTAGTGTGAGCATGGATTTGGTACCCTTGTTGTGAGAGGCAATCATAAGAAGTGATTCAGAGGCTGTTCTAGATAATGGATGTGGCAGTATTATTAACTGGGCCATCCCCACTTCTTCTACTCGACAGAAGGCGAATCTCAGCAGAAAGTTTTATTCGTATTATCCAATGCCTTTAGGCTGATATTGTAGGAAGAATCCAACATTTTATCACTCCAAATACAATCTGGTGAAGTTAATTCATTCTAAATTACTTCTCAGTCCCACAGGTACAAAAAATAAAATTATAGGAGCTGGCTGTGTGGAAAAGTATGTAATGTAAATGGACCGTTTCTAATTTGGCTCCATTAAACCATCATGCTAAAGAGCTCTGATGCACAGAACACTCTTTCACTTCCATCTGGGAAGTCAAACTGTCAGCAAACATTACATTATTAAAGGACTACAAGTTTGTAATTATATTTCAGGGTCTACTGTGTTTCAGGATGTAGGGAAAAAGTGGTCAGGCTTTGAAAGCTCCCTCCACCTGGGGCTGCTTGGTAAACTGAGGACAAAGCAGGTGGAGGCACAACCTGGGGCTGGATACTCCAAGGATCTCATCCGATGATGCACACATGAAGTTCTCAGCACAGCCTGGCAAGCACTTAGACAAGCTCTTCTATACAGGGTAATATTATCAGAGCCATTTAGGGCAATTGATACAGAAAACTTACAGGGAATGAAATTAACTGGATTCTATAGAAAGGAAGTTTTCCACAAAGCTGAATCAAAGTTATGGAAACTGAATATTTTAAAATAGTCTAGAAGTTGCTATCAAAATATAACTAAAATGATTATTTTTGTGAACTTCAGAATCCTCAATAGACACTTGGTTTCATCTTCTTGTAAATTCACATTTTCACATCAGTTTCTTTTTAAAGTGGGGGCCACACCCTCCCAGCTGGTTTCTGGTTTCTCAGTTCCTTCCCCAAGGTCAGACACTCCCGTTTGTCCTTCTACAAATGCAATGAAGAATTGATTTGGAGACTAAGGCGCAAACTCCAGCACGGCTGACGCCTGCAATGCACCTTTGTTCCAGACACACAGCCAACATGGAGTTTGGGCCCGGAGCCTACCTCCTGACGTTTGATTTCCTTGGATGTAAGCATCTGATTGACGCACACATCGAAGGTCTCACTCCACAGCTTGCTATCTCTCCGTTTCGTGCTTGAGGGGGCGGCATTTCTGGACCAGGGTCGGGGGGCGAGGATGTCAGGGCGGCTCTCACTGCGGAAGCTAATGGAGCGCTAAACAATGAGAAAAACAAACCATCACGGGGGCAGCGGCAGGACTGGGTGGATCTTTGAGCAGTTTCCTGTCGTTGACAGAACATAAATCATACATGTGAAAGAAAAAGAGGACATTGCCACAAAGCCTTTGGGAAGTGGGGCATTGTCTTGAGCCTACGTGCTAAGGAAAATTGGACAGGGGGCTGCTTTGGAACATGCACTGGGAGTATCCGTTCTGTGCGACCTGGATACCAAGTGGACTATAGTGCAAGCACATATCAGGCCAAACTCACGCATGAAGGCAGTTCTTGGATATGTGATGAGCTCTACTTTTTTTCCAGTGGACATCTCCCCTCTTTAGAAGAACAAGAGATAACAATAGTGGATGACCTTTATTTATTTAAACATGTGGCTAGTACTCCTACTCTCCTCCTTCTATAAATAGAATCCCACTAACTTTGGGTATCTTATTACATATAGTTTTGGTGGGCTCCCCTAGACCTGACCAATAGAGTATTCCACCATCCTGGTTCAGGGATGGGCATGTGACTCCCTGAAATTTGTCACATGATTTATGGGAGAAAGGAGGAAAGAGTATTCCTTTGGGATTGTGAGTTCAAGAGATAACACAAGCAGGGGCTTCCAGCAGCAACTCTCCCTGGTTAAGCAGAAGCATCTGTCTGCTACAGGAGAGAATAAAGGGACCTAGAATGAAGGATGGAGTGACCAGTGGAGGCAGGAAGGGAGCAAGTTTTACCAATACTGCTTAAGCCTCTGGATCCCACTGTGCCTGATACCGGAAAGAACCACCCTTAGACATTTTCGTTACGTATAGAAAGACATTTCCCTTTCTATTATCTCAATTGGGGTTTTGTCAACTTGAAAAGTCCTGACGAATATACATACTAAATACTATCTTCACAGCACATGATTCCTGTCCCTGAGGTATTTTCCTATTTCCCAAAGAGGCCCCAGTAGACTCTGGGGCAGTCTAACCATCCGAAGTCTACCTCTGTGACTTAAACATGCTACCAAAATGCTTTACATGACAAATACAAATGATCCGGAAGAAAGCTAAGTGCATCATTTTCAGTCTTCATACTAGAATATTTCATTACATTTACTGGAGACTTTGCCAAAGCAACGAGGTTGCTGTGCTCCAAAACCACACTCTTATTTAGGAAGTGTTCCCTGCCATGGCTCTCTGTGGCCTTCCGCGTGAAGTTTCAACTCCTTAGCTTGGCACAGAAAGTCTCTTGTAATCTGACCACAGCCTCCATATTTAGGATCCCATTCTGCCACTCATCCATGAGCCTCCATTTCTCCAACCATACTGGGCTGTCATTCCCTAAATACGTCATACTTTGCCATCCCTCTATACTCCCTTCAAGCAATCTTCTCTTCCTGGAATGTGTTTCCATCACTTCATACCTGGCTAGCTCTTTTTTTTTTTTT
>NW_012115821.1:15585189-15619698 GCF_000951035.1 Colobus angolensis palliatus | reverse complement strand
TATCTCACTCTGTTTGCAAGTACCAACACAAGCCCCTTAGGCTGGCACAAGTAGCGGGGAGCTCCTGGGCTCACTAATGAGCTCATGATGGCTAGACCAGCCCTATGCAGGTCAAGAAAGTACTTGCACCAAATACACAGTTCACTAATGGTATCTTACAAATCCTTGTGATCTCTTAAAAACAGTCTCTTGTAAACAGTAACCAGTAACTAAAAGCACGCAGATCCCCAGCACTCGGAATCAAGCATTAAAAGGTCA
Source organism: Colobus angolensis palliatus (assembly GCF_000951035.1). Classification (NCBI taxonomy): domain Eukaryota; kingdom Metazoa; phylum Chordata; class Mammalia; order Primates; family Cercopithecidae; genus Colobus; species Colobus angolensis. The sequence continues at coordinate 15,619,440 of NW_012115821.1, read as the reverse complement.
AAACAAGTGCGGTGAGTCATTAACTTGCTCAACCCAGTTTGCAGTTCTGATGGCAGCTGAGTTGAGAATTAAAGAGCACAAAGAAAGGAAAACACACACAAAAAATTCAAAATGAAAGTTTCCACTTTCACTTGAGAGAATCAACCTCCTACCCTGTTATATTTTCAGTCCTTGGCTAACTTTAAACTCCCCCTACCAATTTGAAAATCATGTATGCTAACTTTAAATTTTCATACAAAAGTATATAAAATTAAGTACAAATGCCCTCATTTCCCCAAGTCTAGAAGTAATAACTGTTAAGTTTGTTCTAGCTCTTTCCAAACTTTTTCCATGAATTTGTTAACACGCATAGAAAACTGAATGTTTTCTCTTTTCTTTTTTTTTTTTTTTTTTGAGATGGAGTCTCACTGTTGCCCAGGCTGGAGTGCAGTGGCGTGATCTCGGCTCACTGCAAGCTCTGCCTCCTGGGTTCACACCATTCTCCTGCCTCAGCCTCCCAGTAGCTGGGACTACAGGCTCCCGCCACCATGCCCGGCTAATTTTTGTAGTTTTAGTAGAGACAGGGTTTCACCGTGTTAGCCAGGTTGGTCTCGATCTCCTACCTTGTGATCCGCCCGCCTTGGCCTCCCAAAGTGCTGGGATTACAGGCCTGAGCCACTGCGCCAGGCCGAGAATGTTTTCTCTTTCTACTTTACAGTATCTTTAGGTGAAATTTACATACCTCAATTACTTTTTTTGTTGTTTCTTGGAGATGGGTCTTGCTCTGTTGCCCATGCTGGAGCATAGTGGTGCAACCATAGCTCACTGTAACCTCAAACTCTTGGGCTCAAGTGATGCTCCCACCTCAGCCTCTTGAGTAGCTGAGATTATAGATGAGTGCCACCACTAAGTGAGTGCCTGGCTAATTTTTTTATTTTTAATTTAGTAGACATGGGGTCTTGCTGTGTTTCCCAGGTTGGTCTTGAACTTCTGGTCTCAAGAGATCCTCCTGCCTCAGCCTCCCATTCTGCTGGGATTACAGGCATGAGCCACTGTGCCCAGCCTACAATTAACCATTTTTTAGTGAACAATTCAATGCTATTTAGTATATTCACAAGGTTGTACAACTACCACTCTATCTAGTTCTTAAACATTTCCATTACCTCAAATTCACTTATTTTTTTTAATGGCTACAGTTAGTATCCCTCCCATAGTCTGCACAGGCCTATTGATTTAATCAATCCACAACTGATGGACATTAAAATTGTTTCCAGTGTCTGGCTATTACAAAAAGTACCTCAGTGAACATGCTTTGTGTATTTGTGCTGATACTTCTAAAAGGCAGGAATTCCTTAAGTGGAATTCCTTGGTCTAAGAAGTATGAACATTTTAATGTTTGAGATGTACCACTAAGTTGACCTCCAAACAGACTATTAAAACTTTATATTCCTCAGATAGGTACATATCTCTCATAGATTGGTCACACTCTCATCAACAAGGTATTATTATCAATCTGATAGGTTAAAACAACTACACCTTAATTTCAGTTTTGTGTTTTGAAGGTAAGATTGAGCATATTTTAATTAATTTATTTAAAAATTTCCCAGAGAGTTAGAGATTGTCTTCTGCTGCGGCATGGGAAAAAGGAGAGCAGTAAGCTGTACTAGGTGAGCTCTACCATTACGGATTTCTTGCTTTGCATTTCCCTGGTGATTGCTGGGCTCGGGGTACTATGGGGGATATCACAGAGGGTCTTTTATATGCCTTGCCTACACTTAGCACTTCTGATATATTCTCTCTGATTCTCATAACCACCCTGCAAGTTGGGGGTTTATTCCCATTCTACTGAGGAGGAAACTGAGGTTGAGGGAGGCTAAGATTCAAAACCAGATCTGTTTGGTTCCAACAGAGCCTGAGCTCTTTCTACTATGGGAACTGCATCTACTGTTTGCATGCAAGACATGCATTTTGGGGAGGTTTCAGTGAGATGGGATCCAGTTCCTGCCTTCTAGGAATATAAATCTAGTTAAGGAGAGAGAGAGGATGCATTTGCTCAGCTTCAGGAATAATGGCTGATCTCTGACTAATCAAACTTCAAATTCACACCTTTAATTAGGCTGGATTAAAAGAAACATTTTTTCTTACGACACTCAGAAGGGGACTGGATGTTGAAAGAAGAATCCCAAGGGAGGAATAAAGAATGCCAACCATTTTTCCAGGTGAGGTTACTCACACCTGTAAGTCTAGCACTTTGGCAGGCTGAGATGGGAGGATTACCTGAGGCTAGGAGTTTGATACCAGCCTGGGCAATGTAGCAAGACCCTGTCTCTACAAAAAATAATAATAATAAAATAATACCAAACCAGTGTGTGGGCAGCAGCTGGGCTAGGCTGGGGACAGCACCTGGTGATGGGCGGGTGTTCACAACAGCACTGACTACATACCATGAGCTACCCCTGAATCCATCATCAGTACCACTGGGAAAAACTATATTGAGAGAACTTGAGTTGAGGGAGGAATAGGCAACTACTACTAGAAGAAAAAAACTCCAAGAGGATGCCTCTTTAGAGAGAAGAACAGCCACATCCCTACCAGCATCCCTGCTGTCCATCTACACACCCTCTGCCCTTCTCTATTTTTCTCTATATTCAATATGTGCTATATTTATAGGTTTGTTTGTTTCTTTCATGTCTATTTCCTTCCAATAGAAGGTAAACTCTTTGAAGGCAGGCATATCTACCTGCTGATGGATTCATCAGCAACTGACATAGTAAGACCTCAACAACTTTTGCTTAATTATTAAATGTTATGCTTGCTATGTGCTGGACACTGTGAGGAGAGCTCTAGATGGAAGGATTCCGCCCTCTTTACAGATGAGGAAACTTGAGGCTCAAGAAGGTGACACTTTGTTGAAGGTCACACAGCAATGAATGGTGCTTTATTAGTTAAAACCCGGCGGTAAGGTGACTGTCAGAATGACAATCCAAGTCTAGTCTATTTCAGGCCAACCCCCCTGCCCCAATACTTAACCAATATCCTACCCTAATTGCCCTAGGATAAGATTCATAGTGTGGTGGGGTACACATGCCCAAATAAGATGAATTGTAGGTTACTTCCTGGCCTGTAGAAAGTTTGAAAGTTCTTAACCTGGCCACCACATTTTGGACTACAGATTCTTTATTGTGGGAGGCTCTCCTGTGCATTGTAGGATATTTAGCATCATCTTTGGCCTCTAACCACCAGATGCCAGCAGCACAGCCAGCCCAGTTATGACAACCAAAACATCTCCAGACATTGCCAAATGTTCCTGGGGTTAGAAACCCTGGTCCACGGTTAACTAGGAGAGGCCCACCTCAAAGTGAGGGCCCTGGCCTTGGGCAGGACCACATAAAAACAGAAGCACATACATATATCTCCCTGGGTGTGGGGATGCTGGGAACGGAGTGAAAAATATTCCAGGACAAGCAAGAGTTTCCATGAGGGAATCTGGCCTAGCAAATGAGTCAAAAACTGAAATCTCATAATTGCTGGCAGCTAAAACAACGACCATAACAGATAATGCAGATTAAGGAAATGGTGCTCATGTTTATGCCTGAGCTGGATATGTGGAAAAGATGCTGCAAATGCAAAAGAGACTGTCTGTCAGGGGCTGGGGGAGGGGGGTGGCAGGTGCACTTTACACGTGTCAGAGGAAATGTAAACCCAGCAGGTAGGCATGATGGGACAGATCTGATTTGTTAATGCCGCCTGTTCAGCAGGGTCCTCCCTCGCCCTGTTCCAAAAACTGTTTTCCACAGCCACAGATAACATGCTCCAATAAAGTATTCAAGCCAAGGAAATTCTCCACACTTACCATCCTAACCATATTGCTATTTTGTAGGAGATGGTTTATTATCAAGGATTGGAGGTTGGGGTGGGACTGTAAGAGGAAAACACTTTCCTATGTTGCCACTGCGGTGGGTTAAACCAAAGTGTACAGCAATAATGGCCAGGACAGGAAAATGTTATCCAACAGCATCCTGGAGGAGTCTCCTATGAGGCTTCATTACAGAAATTAATGATAAGTGAGAAGTAACACTTCCCAGCTGTGTGGTCTCTGTCACATTTGACCCTCTTGCTAATCCTAGGAGAGGCACTGGGCAGGTTCTTATATTTTTCCCCTTTTAATAGATGAGAAATTTGAGTATCAGAGTGGTAAGTGATTGGCACAAGTATTGGAATAGGAACTGAGTGCAATTTTTTGACTCCAAAACATGGATCTGGGTGAAGAACATAGGCTTTGGAGTAAAACAGGCATGGCTTCAAGTTGACTCAATGGCTGAGAGGCCTTTCATCTTTCTGGGTCTCAGTTTCCTCATCTCTAAAAGGTGCATAATAATAAGTACCTCACAAAGTTTTAGTGAGGATTGGATAAGATAAAGTACACAAGAGGCTTGGCCAAGTCCCTGGCACTCGGTCAGCAGGAATGGTAGTTACCTATCATTGTCATATCACAGACAGCACTGCCACTATTAGTGCTTGTTTATTATACATGCATTCATTCATTAGCAAACAGCAGACACATCTCTCTGAACTACCTGGACCAAATGGCTCCTAGGGGGACTTCCATTAGGATAACTCCTAGGGAAAGAAAAGCCCTCAGCAGGACACTGTTGTTTATAAAAGATCTGGAAACAGCCTAAAATGTTCTACAATAGGGATTAAACAAATTACACTGCAACAATAAAAGGAAATCTTAAACAGTTGTTAAGAAACATTCTTTTTGAGAAAAGCTTAATGATAAGGAGAGAACCTCACATGTAGAGTTAAGTGAGAGAAGATCCAATTTGAAATACAACAAAACGTTAACAGGGGTTACACCCCCGGATGGTGGGACTATGGATAATTTTTGTTTTCTTTTTAAAATTTTATTTATTTTTAATTTTTTGATTTTTTTTTTTTTGGTAGCGACAGGGTCTTACTATATTGCCCGGGCTAGTCTTGAACCCCTGGCCTCAAGCAATCCTCTTGTTTCAGCTTCGCAAAGTGATGGAATTACAGGTGTGAGCCACTGCACCTGGCTGAATTTTATTTTCATCTTTTAATTCTCTGCATTTATTTTCCAGACTTTCTTTAATGAAGAAATATTAACTAAGCAGAAACACAGTCGGTTGACGAACGTGAAAGACAATGAACACTGAGTTAGAAATGGCACAATAAACATAAAACCACATATTTAGAATCTGATTCAGATTGATGCACCTTAAAACCATGGTAAAAGGGCACCCAATTAATTCACAATCAATAAATGTCAAACCTCAAAGACACTATACAACAAGAAAACCTTCTGTAGCTTGGAGATATTCTGAGCAGAATGAATGAAAAGTAGAAGAAAATATTTGGCTTAGGTGTGGAGAAAATATTATATAATTTGCATAGTGCAAGTCCAAAATTAGGATGGCTTTCAGAGGTTTGGGGCAGTAGCCCAATCATCTTCATTGGGCACCATAAAATGGCTTTTGCATGATAATGTTAATGACAAAATATTCCACAAGCTGCAACGGAAATGATGACTCTCCCTGCCATAGAAGGTGAACAGCAGTGAGGTGGGATGCTCCAACTCAAAAGTCTGGTGACTATTTTTAAATCCTGGCCAACTTCAGGCTTTATTATGACCAAACTTTGACTTTTTGTGGTAAGCCTATGGCAAGAGAGGCACTCTGAACACCCTATGGAATCCCAGTTCTGGCCCTTACCAGCTGTGTGACCTTGGGCACAATTTTAAACCTTCAGATCTTTCCCTATAAGTGATGATGAATCCTATCTTGCAGAGTTTTGGAGATGATATGAGGCCATGAACATAAGGTACTTTGCGCAGAACCTGGTTCATCATAGATACTACGCTAATGAGTGTTATTACTAAATAAAAAATGACAAGTTTTAAATTACAACAGTCAACAACTTTTTTTTTTGGAGACAGAGTTTCGCTTTGTTGCCCAGGCTGGAATGAAGTGGCACGATCTCAGCTCACTGCAGCCTCTGCCTCCCGGGTTCGAGCAATTCTCGTGCCTCAGCCTCCTGAGTAGTTGGGATTACAGGCGCCTGCCACCAAGCCTGGCCGATTTTTTGTATTTTATTAGAGACAGGGTTTCACCATCTTGCCCAGGCTGGTCTTGAACTCATGAGCTCAGACAATTCACCTGTCTCGGCCTCCCAAAGTGCTAGGATTACAGGCATGAGCCACCGCACCTGGCCCAATATCAACTATTTGCAGTGGCTTCCAGGAACAATAAAGAACAGTAATATTCTACTACTCCAAGAATAGTAAAGAACAGCAGAGAATCAGGAGTTCCTCTTGAGATAGACTACAGATTAACTTGTCAGCTATACTCTCCAAGCTTGTCCAACTCACCTTATTTTGTTGTTTTGTTTGTTTTATTTTAGGCTTTTAGCAGCCTGAAGCCATGGTTTTTAGTTTCTGTTTCTAGTGATAAGCGGAAAAGAGGGATAAGGAAGGGGCTTTACTGGCCCAACCAGAAAGAGAAACTAAGAACCCATGACTGTATTTTCTCCCTTGGATACCCAATACAAGATAGTCTGGTTTCTGGTTGCTTTCCCTAACACACATGTGCCATCCACCCCCAAGCTCATCTCCATGTCAGCCAAATAAGCTAGTTATAGAAAATATATGACCTTGGACCAAGGGACAAAGTTTGAAGTGCTCGGAGAAGGAGATCATGGTTGCCAGACATGGAAATCAGCACATATGCTTGGGTAATTTCTTACTTATTACTTATATCTAGATGGCATCAGTCATCCCATATTCCCTTCTCAAGCCTGAAATGCTATCTCCCTTTCATCCTTATCATCTGTGAGCCATTCCAGGTCCAACCCAAATCCCTCCACCCTTGCTAGGCAGTCTTCCTTGACGACCCCTCAGGCCATTGCTAAACTCTCTGTAGTGTATTTTATCATAGAAGATTTTCTAATCTTATTCATTTTTATCTGGTTGCAAAGGTAATACATAATTATTAAAAAATTCAAGTACAACAGAAATATATAATGAAAAAAAATCAATAGTTCTATCTCACTTATTTATTTTCTATTCACTTGTAATTCTTATATACTGGGGAAAAAAGGAGAACACAAAATAAACAAAAGAACCACAAAATTATCTTATAATTGTATTCCCAAGAGACAACAGAAAAAAAAAGAATTTGACGTTCCTGGTTTTTTTCCTATCCATATACTAATATGGGTGTATAATATTAATTGGGACAGTGGTTTTGAACTTTCCCCCAATTTTCTTCCCCTACTTGCTAATATACCTTAGACAACTTTTACCAAGTAAAACTTTTACAGTTCTCTAGAGCAGGACTACCTTTCTCTATTGACTATCTCCTCATTAAGTCAAGGAAGAATAAATAACACAGTGGATCCAAAGAACATTAATGGAGACCACTAATTTATCATATATTCATGCTGCATCTGGGTTGAATAAAATAATTCCCTGATCTAAGGGCCAGAGGATGGAGCAATGAGAGGCTGTGGTTGCCGGAAACCCTTTTTTGCCATAGCAATACTTCCTGGAGGGGCTACAACTGGGGGAGGGGACACATATTCTATTATGAAGTAGCCCAGCTGCAGGAGATGGGCAGAGCCCCATCACTAGGCTGGCAGCCACTGCCAGGCCCTGGAGAGAGCTTAGGAGCAGCAATGGCTGCCTTTTCTAGTCATAACAGTGATAATAATAGCAAGTACTAATTTTTGAGCACATCCTAAGTAATGTGTAGTATTAGGCACTGTGGATATGGAGATAAGACACCACCTTGGCTTGCATGGAAAACCCAAGGGGCCCCTGGGAAGAGCTATCTTGAAGGATATCACAGCAAAGAGAAAAACTGTGGCAAAAGAGATGGAGAAATGTTAAGAAGTCTAGATTTAGATGTGAAAACAGAGAAGCAGGTCTATCCAAAACTGACACACATCAATAACAGAAGCCTTGCTGTATCAATGGCCTTTAGTATTCACACCCTTTGACCAGAATTCCATTTCTAGGAGTATAATCAAAGGAAAGAAAGAAATACAGACATGCACATGATCAGGATGTTGAAAGCACTGTTATCTACAATGATCAAAAAACAGAAACAAATGTTCAACAACAGGAGAGTGATTAACTAAATTGTACATTCTTTTGATGAAATGCTATATGAGTCCATTAAGAATCAGGTCTGTAGCCAGGTGTGGTAGCTCATGCCTGTAATCCCAGCACTTTGGGAGGCCACGGTGGTAGGACTGCTTGAGGCCAGGAGTTTGAGACCAGCCTGGGCAACATAGTGAGATTTTTGTCTCTATTAAAAAAAAAAAAAAAATCAAGTCTTCGAAAACTACAAATGACATGAAAAATACTCTTCCATTGTAGAGTTATTTTATACCGTTAAGACCAAAGGGACTAAAAAAATAGCATATACAGTGTGATAGTGATTTTGTTTTAAAAAATGCACATGCAAGTATAGTAAAAGGTAAAATTGCCTGAGTATGTACCAACATATTAATGGAAGTTTTTTGGTGATGGGAAGTAGGATTACAAGTGACTTTTACTCTCTTTTATGTGCTTCACTATATTTTTCAATATTTATTTATTTATTTATTTTGAAACAGGGTCTCACTCTGTTGCCCAGGCTGGAGTGCAGTAGCATGATCTTGGCTCACTGCAACCTCCACCTCCTGGGTTCAAGTGATCCTCCCACCTCAGCCTCCCAAGTAGCTGGGACAACAGGTATGCGCCACTATGCCCAGTTAATTTTTGTATTTTTTGGTAGGGACGGGGTTTCACCAGGTTGGTCAGGCTGGTCTCAAACTCCTGACCTCAAGCGATCCGCCCACCTCTGCTTCCCAAAGTGCTGGGATTACAGGCGTGAGCCACCACACCCAGCCCCAGCCTCAATATATATATATATTTTTGAGACAGAGTCTCACTCTGTCACCCAGGCTGGAGTACAGTGGCACAATCTCTGCTCACTGTGACCTCTGCCTCCCAGGTTCAAGCAATTCTATCTGCCTCAGCCTCCAGAGTAGCTGGGATTACAGGCGTGTGCCACCACACCCGGCTAATTTTTTGTATTTTTAGTAGAGACGGGGTTTCGCCATGTTGGCCAGGCTGGTCTCAAACTCCTGACCTCAGGTGATCCACCCGCCTCGGCCTCCCAAAGTGCTGGGATTACAGGTGTGAACCACTGCACCCGGCCTCAATATTTAAATGATGTTATATAATCAGAAAAGAAAGCAAAATAGAAGGTAATTTTTTTAAAAAAGGACAAATGCATTAAAAAACGTTCAACATAGAGTTATTTAATATAAAAATATTCACAGCCTAAATATGTGTTAATAGAAGACTAGTTATGTAAAATAATACATTGGAATAATATATACTCAGTCCATAATATTTTCCGAAAATAACTGTGACATAATACTTCCCCTAAGCTAAACTCCTTGCCCAGCCAAGTAACAAAGGGAGAAGGAAAATAGAGAGATGGAACAAAACACACTAAGCAAAAAAAAAAAAGACGATGACAAAATCCAGGCAAAAAGCATTAAAGGAAATAAACAGGAATATTTAACCCTAATAAAAGGTGCAACTCCCCCAGGAGGCTGTAACGGTGACAAATATGAACATCTGTGTACTTAACTGCATAGCTTGGAAATGTGTGAGGCTGAGACTCACAAGAGATGCAAGAGAAACTGATCATCCACAGTCACTGTGGGAGGCTTTAACCTAAAAGTGAGCAGATCACCCAGACAGAGATAAGGCTGAATAGACTGCAAGGAACCCAAAACTAGGCTCAGAGTGTGTGAGCTCTGTACCTATGCCTAGAATAGTGCTAGAGGGAAACTGGTAAACTATTAATGGATTGTTTTGGAGTTGGAAGACTGTATGTGTTCTTTTTCTCTTTCTCCTTTTCTGCATTTTTCCATAGTGAACATTCACTTTTATAATGGAAAAGGAAAAAGTGCAAGTCCAAAGAGAATGAGGGCCTACATCACAACGTCATGAACACAGCATTCCATAGCATGTGCTGAACTCAGCTCAAATGAGTCCAGCAGCCGTGCACAGCTGTGGACAGGGAGAGGCAGGGCTCAGGGAGCGACTGGCCAAAGGCGAGCTCGCCTTCCTCACTTCACACCAGAGGAGCGCATGAGGGCCCCTTTCAGAGCTGGGCCAGATTTTCCTCTCAGGCAGGCCAGGGTGGGGGGATTTATAGGCTCAGAGGGATCCAGACATTCTGTGCTTGAGTCTACCGGCAGCACTAACCTTCCTGGTGAGAAGCAGACAGAGCGCCATGCAGTCAGGCTGTCTCTCCCCAACGTCCACAAATGCTGCCTTTGTGTTGGGGCGCAAGCCCCCAGCCCATATGGGCAGAGGACGCAAGAGAGAACAAATCCTGCAGTGTCTTGCTGAACTATGGCTGCAAGGACCAGTCACATGTGTGACTGGGCTTTTAACATTTTTGGAAGTGGCTGCCAGCCCAGAGCTCTCCTGATATCCTCCTGGGCTAACTTGTGGTCTCCTGAGGAACCAGAGGAAGGACTGCTAAGTATTCCAGCATTGATTAAAGCACCGTGTTTGGGCTTAAGTCATCTCTTCTATAATTAAAAGAATCCAACCTGAGAGACATAATTGAATATCCAAAGGGATATATATGTCTCTAAGGTGTCAGAAGCTAGGGAAAAGGAATACTGCAACAGAGAACCAAGCTGCTCAATTACAGCCTTGAGTCATTTTTGGAATAGAAAAGGCATAAATAATACACACATACGGGTAATGGATGGCTGCTCAGAGGTTTGGGGCAGCTGATACACTCTTTGTTCTCTGTTTCTCCCTTATTGGAAAGGGAACCAAGACTTAGACAAAATCAGAGAGGATGTGAAGTGAGCCCACTGAGCAGCGCTATGGGGCCAGCTCTTCCCCCTCATCCTTACTACTCCCAGACCACATTAAATTAGCATCCAGCCAGGTGCAGTGGCTCATGTCTGTAATCCCAGTACTTTGGGAGGCTGAGGTGATGGATCACCTGAGGTCAGGAGTTTGAGACCAGCCTGGCCAACATGGCGAAACCGTCTCTACTAAAAATACAAAAATTAGCCAGGTGTGATGGTGGGCACCTGTAATCCCAGCTACTCGGGAGGCTGAGGCAGGAGAATCACTTGAACCCAGGAGGTGCATGTGGAGGTGAGCCGAGAGCACGCCACTGCACTCCAGCCTGGGTGACAGAGCAAGACTCTGTCTCGAAAAAAATAAAATAAAATAAAATAAATAAAACATAAATTAGCACCCTCTCTCAGTCTTGCTGGTGAGGGAAACTATTATTGAGATGCTACAGCTGGAAATAATGCCACAGAAGTTGCACTGTGTGCACCAAGGTGAGTTACAAGAAGACATATGGGGACAAGCTGGCATTCTCCATGCTTTCCAGATCATTCTGCAAACATGGCTGCGAACTCTGCATACAACTTGAGGGGCGTATTTCCATTCACTGACTGCCCCCCACCCCACCCAAGGACACACTCAAACATAAGCACATTGCTCAGTTCTCTCCGTATCTATGTACATCACCATTACGAATAACTCTTCTGTTTCTGCTGGGTTGTTCATGGCCAAGATATAAAGCTTAGAGTGAGCTATTTATCACGATATTTGAAAAAATTAAATTAAAAAAATATTTTGCACTTTGGGAGGCTGAGGCAGGTGGATCACTTTAGGTCTGGAGTTTGAGACCAGCCTGGCCAACATGGAGAAACCCCATCTCTACTAAAAATACAAAAAATTAGCCAGGCTTGGTGGCAGGTGACCGTAATCCCAGCTACTTGAGAGGCTGAGGCAGGAGAATTGCTTGAACCTGGGAGGTGGAGGTTGCAGTGAGCCGAGATCGTACCATTGCACTCTAGCCCAGGCAACAACGGTGAAACTCCATCTCAAAAAAAAGAAAAAAAAAATTTTGCCAAAAAAATCTTTGAGGTTTTAAAAACCAATTTCCACATGTCAGATCCTCCCTTGGGTTTGGCTTTCTCATCCTTGCTTGGCCTCAGTCTGCTGGATTTCAGACATGGCTTGATTTCTTTCTGTTCTAGTTCTCTAGGTCAATGCAAATTTCTGAGGTGAGCAAATGTTTCCTGCACTGTTCTCTGTGAAGGAAGCCCAGAAACAGAAGAAAGAAATTTTGCCTGAGAAGCCTGGGAAGCCAAAAGAAAGATTTTGAAGGTATGATAACAGATCTTACAGCAGCCAGGGCTGGGCTGTAGTGGGAGGCACAGATTGTGCTCTTCCTAGGCCCAGGAGCACAAACACAAAAAGCCTACCAACTAGGCAAGGCAATGACGGAGAGTAAAGGGTCAGGTGTTAGAAGGGCAATTGGGAGAGGTGGGGACGTTTGTAGGTGATGGTTGGCAGGCTGCCTAAGTCTAGCTCATTACTGCCATGTGGGAACACAGCACTGCTGCAAACCTACCAAAAGGCAATTCTATTATATCTGGAACACAGCAATATGAAGGCAGGAAGAGCCTAATGCCTGATGAGGGCTCACTCAACACTTATTGAATGAATGAGGGCCTTCACGCACAGAGGGTGGACTGTCCTGGGAGCAATAATGGGAAGAGATGGCTGGTAATCTGGAGGTCTCACAATCAAGAGAGGAAATAATTGCAGAGTGAACTTGAGCCACAGCCATGGGATGGAGAGGAAAGGGTGAAATGCAGTAGACATTCTAAAGAATTTTCAAAAAGCAGTGCTCAGCGAAAGACCAGATGTGCAGGACTAGGGTGGTGATGAATCTTCCAGGGGATGCCCGCGATGAACTTGTCTAGAAGGCTGAAGGACTGGTCACAAGGGAGAAAAGGTAAACACATTCTTCACTAGTTTCAAAGCCCTTCATCTTGCTCTCCCAGACGACCTTATTTTCTCTTTCTTCCGTTCTCCCACAAAAGGGATCAGGGGATTAACCAGGGATCCAGAGGCCCAAGTGCTGAGAGAAACAGACCCAAACCTATAGCTAATTAGGTGATGAGGTATTCATTCAGGTGAAACTGCAATGGAGTTAACAGAGGAACGGGCAGGGCAGGGGAAAAGTAATGGAGAGGAGGGGCATCTATGGGAAAGTAGCAAGAACCACTTGGGCTATATGTAGAGTCATGACATATTGGCAGTATGGTAGGCAGGCAAGGACAGAAAGGGCCGAGGGAGAACCTCAAACAGTTCTCAAGTCATGGATTTTCACAGCATGAGGCATGCCTTGGGTTCCGGTCCCCAGTTTTCTTAAAGACTGAGAAAGCAGAGATAAAAAAACATTGCCAAGCAAAAGTATTCACGACAAATACATGGCAGACTCAAGACAGCTGCTCAGCTAAACCAGGTGAGCCTTTTCATGGCATATTTTTTGTGGGCTTCAATCTAAAAGAAAATTTGTATAATTATCAAATTGGGTCCAAGGCCTTGGATAAATCTCAACATTCACTTTAAAAGATACACTTCATCAACAGTTTAAGAACAACTATAACTACTTGTTAACTAAAAAACTATTATAGTAGCTAATATTTACTACTTAGTTAACTAATTCGAAGATTAATGATTGCTAACTAAGGGCCAAGGCGTTATGCTAGGCCCTTTAAATTCACTGTCTTGTAAATCTTTGCAATGATTCCATGATGGTTTGGTGGCATCATGGCAAATTTTACCCATAAGGAATAGAAGACCTATCTGTAGGACAAAGTATGGAAAAAAATTTTTTTTAATAAAAAATAAAAGCAAGACCTAGAGATGTTAAGTCACCTGCCCAAGGTGAGCCAAGGTTAGAACCCAAGGTAATTCCACTCCGAGGTCCTTAGGTCCTCGTTCTAAGCCAAGGATCAGCAAACATTTTATGTGAAGGGCCAGATGGTAGATATTTTTGGCTTTGTGGGCAATATGGTCTCTGTCACAACTACTCAATTATGCCATAGTACAAAGCAGCCATGGACAATAAACAGATGGGCATGGCTATGTTCCAACAAAACTTTATTTATGGATACTGAAATTTGAATTTCATGTAGTTTTCACGTGTCACGAACCAGCACCATTCTTTTGATTTTCCCCCAAGAATTTTAAAAAGTAAAAATCAGGCTTAGCTTGTGAGTCATAAAAAAACAGGTGGTGAACTGGATTTTCTCCACCCAATGTGGTTTGCCAACCCTGGTCGAAGCCACTAGGCTCTGTTGCCCTCCAGCTAACATCATGTGCTGGTTTCCCCAGGAGGCCCATAGATATTTTAGGAAAAAATCGCGTGAGAGTATGTCTGGATGGGGCACATAACTCTGAAATTCAATTGTGGAGAAAGGCCCAACTGCAATAGCTCTGGCTCTGCATGACCCTTGTCTGCAACTTGAAAACATCTTTCTTCCTCCAAGTCCCCTCGCTTGCGCTCTTCTATTGAAATAAGCATTGATTCAGGTCACTCTCAAACCAGGGGAAATTCTAGGTAGAATGGGGATGTTCCCTCCCGTACACCATGATTTTCTTGCAACCATAGGCCCCGTGTGCCCTTCTTACCTGCAGGGTTTGACTGAAGCGCTTTAATGGCGTGGTCTTCACAGGCGGGATGAGGTTTGCTAGTGACGTAACTCTGGAAAGGGGTTTCACCCGTTTATTACTAGGCTCCTATAGAGTTAAAAAAAAAAAAAGGTAAAATGTCAAGGTCAATTGCAAAGACAACATAACTCCACCATACAACTGTGTTCCACTCCATGAGGTGCTGGCTATACACTGATCTATGGAATATAAACAGTGTCACGTCTCACTCCGGCCATATGGAGATGACCTGGCTTAAGAGGCAGGGAAGGACAAATGGCAGGCAGGGGATGTCAACAGAGGCATCATCTGGGAAGACAGAAAAGGGGCAGGGATCTGCTCCTTATCCCTCACCCCCCAGTATCTGCCAGCTTTTAATACATAAGCTTCCACTTAGTAGAACCAGTCTTCCCACCCCTTCTGTAGAGAAAAGCAGCCTCTGATTTCTCACCCAATGACCTTGTCTTTTGTTGCTTCTGGTTACATCTTTTTAAAAACCTTTTCCCCACCTTGCCTAAAGCCACTCTTATGCAATGGCTTTCCTAAAGCACCAAGATTGTTTTCTTAGTTCATTAAATTAAAAAAAAAAATTTTAAAAAGAAGTTCTATGGGCTCTTAAGAAAGCATCTTTGTATCTACAGTATATTTGAAATACACATATTAATATTTATAAATTATAACCAGATAGCAAAAGAAAATGTATAGAGAAAAAGCCCTACTATGGACATCGGTTTCTATACTACATACAGCCACAAGTTTTGAAAATCACCTCCACATAAAACATTATTTGCAAATCTGCAAGTTACTTCAAACCAGGCTGATAGGTGGGAGGGATCCTACCCATTCCAAGGACTTTGCAGACAAGAATTACATAAATAAAAACAACAGGCTGGCCGGGCAGTGGCTCATGCCTGTAATCCTAGCACTTTGCGAGGGCGAGGTGGGTGGATCACAAGGTCAGGAGTTCAAAACCAGCCTGGCCAAGATGGTGAAACTCCATCTCTACTAAAAATACAAAAATTAGCTGGGCGTAGTGGCAGGTGCCTGTAGGCTGAGGCAGAGAAATGCTTGAACCCGGGAGGCAGAGGTTGCAGTGAGAAGAGATTGCGCCACTGCACTCTAGCCTGGTTGACAGAGAGAGACTCTGTGTCAAAAAAACCAAAAAACAAATAAACAACAACAACAACAAAAACAGGCTATGAGGAAGAGAATGATGATAGACAAAACAGTTTTACAAAGACAAAGAGAAGAGTTACCCTTGTCCTCCTAAGCTCCATCTGACCTGTAGTAGATGCTAGACAGCACATGAAGATACCAAATTTTGACGGACAAAGCCAAAGTAGCCAATTGTGGTGGCAAACCTCAGTCATTTCCAGAGGGAGCCTCTAGGTATTCATCTTTCCTTTTCAGCCATTGCTTTCAAAGTTTCGAGGGTTAAGGCAGAACTTCAGATTCTCCAGGACATCTCTGCATCCCCGTTTTGAACAGAGTAAGTGCCTGGAAAAACCTTTCGTGAATTTGGAATCCTGCTGAGACACTCTCATGTCATTTTATGCCCCTGCCAGTCTCAGAAACCAAAAGCCTTCTTTGAAATAGACTATCTCCAAGCTTTCCGGCATTTACATATAAAAATTTAAAAACTTAAAAAAAAAATTCAATACAATCCCAAAATGTGGCCCAGAATGATCTCACGATTTCTCAAAGCAGTCAAATACTTTTCCAAGACAGAGCATGCAACCAGGCTGCTGGGTACCTCTCCGGCTTCTTAGCGTGCTAAGCTGAACAGACAGCAGAAAACTCTCAAAACACTAGGAAGGCTCAGTTCCAAAATGCAGAGGATGAATCTCCCAAGATGAAAGCCATTACGTGACAATGATTTAAGAGCTGAAGGGAAAGATCTGACAGCTTTTCTGCTTCAGGTGACAATGCCCTTCAGGATGCTCCCTGTCCAGTGCCAGGCTCTTGAGTATTTGTGCCCAGAGGAGGGTTTAAAACATTTTTTTACGTCAGAGCTGCACCACTGGCGTACTGAATACACACATACACACACACGCACGCGCACATACACACACACCACCTCTTAAGCATCCCCTGAATTTGTCGAAATGGCTCCTGCTTTGGGCTGAAAATGCCAGGTTGATAGCACAAACTGCATTACAGCAAGTGAGGTGACAAGGATTCCCTGAGGGAGCAGGACCTGGTCTCAGAGAATCCTGCCCACTGACTCTGAGTCTTTCTCTCTCTCTCTCTTTTATGGTTAAAGCTGCTGGGTCACAGATTTTTATATCAGAATGGGGAGGTTGAAAGGCAAACGCCAACTGGGTTCTCTTGTTTTAAAAAGGGGCCAGAAAGCACTGCACACTCGGCAGGATGGGGGATGATCCAGCTGTGTTCCACTTGCTGTATCATCTTTTCTAAGGTTCTGCTGACTTTGCTGTCCGTTTTGCATGACCCAGTCAGACAGGCATTTTCTGCACAACTATAAGATGTAGGTTCAACACAAATGCCAGCCTCTCTGCAGGTTGAGTGCAGTGCTGCTACGTGAGATTGTAATTAAAACTGATTTCCTAAGGCATTGCCGATTTGGATGTAAACATCAGGCTGCTCTCTGGCAATCTGACATTCCCAAGTAATGAACAATTGAACCAGAAGCCGCTGCTGTGTGATTTAGTGCTATGATCCAGCAATGTAAGCAGGTGCAATTTCAAAACCAGAACACTTACAGGTTATTGGATCTATGGGGGAGGCTTTATGCCTAACCCATATGAGTAAAGTATGAATTATAGTATTCTCCTTGAGGGCTTCTGTGAGAATAGAAGATTAAAAAAATTCCTGGCCTCATTTGATTTTTCTTTTCCATTTACTCAATATGTCTCCAGCTACATTTTACTGCTGTCTAAAGAGAGCCCTCAGGGAAAATGTTTCCAGATTCTTGTTAAATAGCTCTACTGAGAACTAGCAAATGCAACTGTAGGGATGCTTTCAGGCTTTATAGAGAGATAACAGAACATAACCTGCAGGGATGCTTCCTAGTCCAACAACTCAGCTGCCAGACCAAGCTGGGCAAGGTCAATGCTAAATCCAGGAACCAAGTGTCCTGTTTCAAGTGCAGACACCACCCCCTACCACGTGATTTTAAGACAGGGCAGGAGGGTATTTCACTAAAGTTTAAAAAAAAAAGAAAAGAAGAAAAGACATTGAGCATTCTGTAAGGATAGTATTTTGTGAATGACAGTTTTGTTTCATCTGTTCCAGGACTTACAACTTTTTTGTTTCTCTTGTCTTATTGCACTGGCTAGAATCACCTGTATATTGTTGATTACAAGCCAAGACAGTGGGTATACTAGTTTACTTCTTGGTTCTAAAGTAATTATTAATGAGATTTCATCATTAAATATTTGCTGAGAGCATGGGAGAGGCACCCCTTTATCATGTAGAGAAAGTTCCTTTCTGTACCAACTTTGCTGTGAATTTTTATCATGAATTGGCAGTGGCTTTTATCAAATGTTTGTTCTTCATTTATTCAGAGGATAAGGAAAGAAAAAAAAAGGAACAGAAGAAAAGAAGGGAGGGGTGGGAAGAAGGAAAGGAGATAATAAGGAAAGGAGAGAATAAAGAAAGGCATACAGGTCATATTTTTTCATAAATAAACTGATTTGACAATTTAAAATATCTTGTGTTTAATTACGAACAAAGGAGAATAAAACACTCTATGCAATTTTATTCTTAGTATGATATTTTTATTAAATGGATTTTGATATTCCTTCTCTAGGGGATACAATGATTTTTATCCTCTCCTCATTCTTCCCCTCAACAGGTAAAAGCCAAAGCAGACTGTCTGCAATGTAAGAAAATGCCCATGGCATCAATATAATCTAGCATACTTTTTTATTCCTCCAAAAATAGTTCCATTGAAACAGACATGGCATACAGGAACTCCCCACTCATTTTCCCTGTGCTTTCTTTTTGCAGCCAGAGTGGGGTGGGGAATAGTAGGAATATCATCTATCTCATGTCTGCAGCTGCCCTGAGACTCTACCCCTATTGAGCCTCAAACACCATCCAGGAGAGGCTGGAAATGCAGTCACTGGCATAAGGACTCAGGCTGTTGTACTGCAGGGCAGTGTGGCTCTCAGCTGCTTTACATCTGGTCAGGAGCAAGGAAGAGGTGAGAATCGATTGTGCTAGCAGATACTCTTGCCCATGAGTTGATGGAGCCAAATAAAAAAATCTTTCAAATGTTTGCAAATGCCAGGAATGCCTTTTCAGGGTTCTATCTGTATGCCAGGTGTGTGTGGAAACTGTACTCCCAAGGGTCACGTTTAATCTACCCAGGAACCTTCTAGGTGGCTTTCATTGTCCTCATGTTAAATAGGAAGTTACAATCTTACAGTGACTGATAAACTCTAGCATAAACAAATAATAATAATGAGCTAATACTGGTAGCAGGAACTTAGCTCAGTGCTTTACATATAGTTGCAAATTTAATCCTATTAACAACCTTACAAGTTAACTACTATTACGATCCCTATTTTAAAGATGGAGAAACTAAGGCATGTAGCAGAGCAATTTGCTTAAAACCATTCAGCTAAAACAAGGTGACCAGGATGTAAACCCAGGCAGGCTGACTCCAGAGCCCATGCCCTACACCAGGGCCTAGCTAACTTTTTCTGTAAGGGGCTACCCAGCCTCCGTCATGACAGCTCATCTCTGCTTTCAGACACAAACAATCTGTAAATAAATAAGTGTGGCTATATCATATTAAACATTTATTTATGAACACTAAAATTCAAATTTCATAGTTTTCATGTCACAAAATATTCTTTGAGACACGGTCTTGCTCTGTCACTCAGGCTACTGTGTAGTGGCACGATCACGACTCACAGCAGCCTCAACCTCTCGGGCTCAAGTGGATCTTCCCACCTCAGCCTCTCAAGAAACTGGGACTACAGGTGCTCACTATCATGCCTGGCTAAATTTTTAAAAAATTTTTTAGAGAAGGGGTCTTGCCATGTTTCTCAGGCTGGTCTCAAATTCTTGGGGTCAAGCAATTCTCCCACCTCGGCTTCCCAAAGTGCTGGGGATTACAGGGGTGAGCCACTATGCCCTGCTTACAAAATATTACCCTTTTGATATTTTTCAATCATTATAACATGTAGACACTATTCTTAGCTTGAGGCCCATAGGAAGTCAGCTGTATTCGATCTTCAGGCCATAGTTTGCTGACTGTTGTTTGCTGACCAGTTATGTCCTAGTCAGAGGCCCTCAGCCTCAGCTGTTTTTTTTTTTTTTTTTTTTGAGACGGAGTCTCGCTCTGCCGCCCAGGCTGGAGTGCAGTGGCCGGATCTCAGCTCACTGCAAGCTCCGCCTCCCGGGTTCACGCCATTCTCCTGCCTCAGCCTCCCAAGTAGCTGGGACTACAGGCGCCCGCCACGTCGTCCGGCTAGTTTTTTTTTTTTTTGTATTTTTAGTAGAGACGGGGTTTCACCATGTTAGCCAGGATGGTCTCGATCTCCTGACCTCGTGATCCGCCCGTCTCGGCCTCCCAAAGTGCTGGGATTACAGGCTTGAGCCACCGCGCCTGGCCAGCCTCAGCTTTCCTACTGTAACATACCCAAAGACAACACTCCCAGGCACTGCACCTCCCACAGGCACACCTAGTCATCGTCAGGCTCCAGTAGATAGCAAAGCTTGATTTGCATATTCTCCCTGCAGCTGGACATGCAGGGTCCTCCCCTGAGAAACAGGGGAAACATTTGACTTACTTTTTATGTGAGTAAATCCTATTTTATTGCATTTTATTCTCTTAACTTTCTAAACACAATGCCAACTTTCCTTGACCATTTAAAAATATATATGAACAAAGTACATAAAAAGTGATATGATGCCTGGGATCTACTTCAAAATAACAACAGTGGAGAAAGAGGATGGAGAAAGAGGAAAACAGGACTGGTCACAGGTTGGTAGCTATCAAAGCTAGGTGCTGGGCACAAGTACGTGACAAAATAAATGTCAAAGGGTACATGTATTTGGTACATGCCTGTCTATAGTACATGTCAAAATTAAGTTTAAAAAAATTTTTTTTTAATGGACACAAAATTGTTTTGCAAGTGTGCCAGCGGATGCTGAACCAGAGTAGACAGGTGCTATCTGTGACTTTTTTTTTTTTTTTTACCTCAGTTATTAGGGAGGGCCTAGTGAGAAAGGATACTAAAGAGACAGACATCATCCAGAATAGAAGAAACCTATTTTTGTGTGTTGTAAAAAAGTTCCCACTACTGAATTTCAGTAACTTCTAAATAACACACACTGGAATAGGGAAAGCTCCATGTGTTGGGAAAGAGAACGCTGGGAAAGCTACTTCACATCATTTAAAGACAGCAACCCCAAGGAGAGCCATGGGCCAAGTCGCCACACTCCCTGAAGTCTTTCATTGTATTGACTGGCTTAATTCACTCTCATTAAGAAACACTGGCCAGGCGAGGTGACTCACACCTGTAATCCCAGCACTTTGGGAGGCCAAGGGGGGGCGAATCATGAGATCAGGAGTTCGAGACCAGCCTGACCAACATGGTGAAACCCTGTCTCTACTAAAACTACAAAAGGTGGCGGGCGCCTGTAATCCCAGCTACTCAGGAGGCTGAGGCAGGAGAATCACTTGAACCCAGGAGGCGGAGGTTGCAGTGAGCTGAGATCGTGCCATTGCACTCTAGCCTGTGTGACACAGCGAGACTCCATCTCAAAAAAAAAAAGGAAACCCATTAATGGGTTCCAAATCACTGAACTCCATGACATAAAACAATCCAGGGGAGGTCAACTCTAATTTATTTTAGAAACACACAGAAAAATAAGGGCCCTTCAAGATCAGTTTGTCCATGGACAGGAGTCCTTCATGTTCCTGCTGTATATATTTTAACTTGTGAGTATGTTTTGTTTTCCTGTGAATGCCTTGCAAATTCATGTTTTTCTCTCAATTGATACAATAACATCATCTACTAACGAGGCTAAAACCTCCCATTTTTGCCAGATCCTCACTCCCCTTCTGCCTCTTACCGATCAAACAAATGTAAAGTTCATTAGCCTACAACTGCCTTGACTTTACCACTCCTATTCCTCAGGGCCAAAGGGTGTTTCACATCATTTTACAGTTTATGCCCAAGATTCTCACCCTTCAAGACTTCTAGGCTACTACAAATATTCTTGTGTTCTAATTTCCTGTGATACCTCCTACTGCGAAGGCCTTCCCCACCCTTTCAGGGTCTCTGTTTGTTTGCCCACTGGACAATTCTTTAATTCCTGCTTCTGCCTCTTCCCAGCTATAAGCTTTACTTCAAATGACCCCACTCCACCCAGCATGGGGGCACTTGACAGCTTGCTCTGTATCTTTTCTTTCAACGAATCCCTACAGATTTTCCCTCTTGGGTTAATGTTTTTCTAACAAAATGGTTGAGAATGAGCCATATTGTTTTTCTAGATTTATCTATTTCAACCTGGCTCTCATATTCACTAATCTTGTCTTAAGCAAGTTACTTACTCGGTTTCTTCAACTGAAATGGGGAAATAACCTTGTAATACAGCAGTGAGAATTCTGTGGGTAGGAGCTATGCTTTACGGGGAATTTACAATCTGTGCAGGTGCTGGGTGAAGAGCTTTATATGGATTTGCTCTTGGCATCTTCAGAACATCTTATGAGAAAGCTAATATCATTACCCCCATTTTATAAGTGAGCAAGTCAAGGTTCAAGGAGCACAAATACACAACATCACGTATTTCAGGTAGAGGCAAAATGTGAACCATGTATTGGACTATACGCCTCTGCTTCGTTATTCTGCCCAACGACAGACAATGATGATGAGCACATAGCACAGTACTTTGTGAATAGCAAGATAATTATCAGAGCCTAGAATAGGGCTTACAAATTGTTATGTTTTTGCAAGATTATCCCCCTCGCCACCTTTGCCTCTAAGAACAGGTGAGCTTATCTATTCCCTTAATATGTGCATACTTTTTCAAAAAATTGATTTTGAAATAATCTTAGATTTACAGAAGAGTTGCAAAATTAGTAGAATGCTCCCTTACCTCCTTTACACCACTACCTCTAATGTTAACATTTTACATAACCACAGTTCATTTATCAAAACTAAGAAATTAACATTAGGGCAATACTATTAACTAAGCTATTAACAGAGTTATTGAGATTTTCATTTCACCGGTTTCTGTTTTCCCACTAGTGTCCTTTTTCTGTTCCAGGATCTAATCTAGAATCCAAAGTTATATTTCTGTCCAACCTGTGATATAGTTCCTCTGTCTTGTTGTTTTTCGTGATCTTACAGCAAAATACCAGAGCTCTCTAACTGACACTTGTGAAGAGTACTGGTTATTTTATAGAATGTCTCTCACCTTAGATTAATCTTATGTTCTCTCATGATTAGGTTCAGGTTATGCATTTTTGGCAAGAATACAACACAAAGATGTGCCCTTCCTGGTATATCGTATAGGTGGTACACCATGTTGCTAAGTCTTATTACTGGTGATGTTAACTTTGACTACGTGGTTAAGATGGTCTTATGGAGTGAATTATGCCCCCACTGAAAGATAAGTGTAAGTTCTTACTCCAGATACCTGTGAATGTGACCTTATTTGGAAATAGGATCTTTGTAGATAAAATCAAGTTAAGAAGAGTCATACTAGTTTAGAGCAGGCCCTAAATCTAATCACTGGTGTCCTTATAAGAAAAGGGAAATTTAGAGACACACATGGAGAAGATGGCCATGTGACAACAGAGAGGTGGAGACTGGAGTGATGTATCTACAAGCCAAAGAACACGAAGGATTGCCAACAAACACCAGGAACTTGGAAGAAGCAAGGATTCCTCTGCAGGTTTCAGAGGGAGCATGGCTCTGCTGACATTTTCTTTTCTTTTTTCTTTTTTTTTGAGACATAGTCTTGTTCTGTGGCTCAGGCTGGAGTGCAGCAGCACAATCTCAGCTCACCGCAACCTCCACCTCTGGGTTCAAGTGATTCTCCTGCCTCAGCCTCCTGAGTAGCTGGGACTACAGGGAGTGCACCACCATGCCCGGCTAATTTTTGTATTTTTAGTGAAGACAGCGTTTCGCCATGTTGGCCAGGCTGGTCACAACTCCTGACCTCAGGTGATCCACCCACCTTGGCCTGCCAAAGTGCTGGGATTACAGGTGTGAGCCACCACACCCGGCCTCTGCTGACACTTTCATTTCAGACTTAGCCTCCAGAATATGACAATACATTTTTGTTGTTTTAAGCCACCTAGCTTGTGCTTTGTTATAGCAGTCATAAGAAACTAACACAGGTGTTGTCTGCTGGATTTCTCCACTGCAAAGTTAATATTATTCTCCTTGTAACTAATACATATTTTGGAGGACTTTGTCACTTTGTGCATCCTTCTTAGTCTAATTTAGGGAGTGTTTACCCAGTATGGGCAAAGTGGCCTTAATTGAAGTATACAGATGTCACTGTTGAGGGGAATGTCTCCCAGCTGAATAGGGAGAATCAGAAGGTTGATCCACAGAGTCAAGAGTCAGTGTCAGGTGGAGCTGGCAAGGAAGGAACAGGTGAGATGGCTGGAAGGCAGGGCATGGTGTGGTCGACAATACAGGAACGTAGGACACATATGCAGCACTGAGGAGCCCTTCATAGAGCTGCTTGAGCAAAGGAGGAATAAGACTGTGGGTACAGAAAGGAGAGCTGCCTTGGAGCTTGCAAATGACTCCATCTTTTTTCTTGGAAATAGAAAAAGAAAATAATAATGAAATAATTGTTCCTAATTCTAAAATTTCCATTGAAATATTCCATTGAAATATTTTTTTCTGTTTTTTTTTTTTTTTTCCCCGGCACAGAGCTAACTGACCTGGTGTCATCTTCTGTTCCCAGAAGATGAAAGACAAAAAATGAGGCCCATATCCCAACAGAAACCTGGCT
This sequence comes from Colobus angolensis palliatus, assembly GCF_000951035.1. Classification (NCBI taxonomy): domain Eukaryota; kingdom Metazoa; phylum Chordata; class Mammalia; order Primates; family Cercopithecidae; genus Colobus; species Colobus angolensis. The sequence goes on along the minus strand of NW_012115821.1, from coordinate 15,594,929 downwards.
CCATTGATTAGGCCAAATGTGCTTCAGAATTATTGGTTTTTAAGCCCCAAGGTGAGAAAAGGTCATCAAACTCAGAACTATAATTTTCCTCTTGTATGCTTATCAGTGATTTCAACAAAGGGACTACAGGCTTTGCGGACTTTGACAAGTTGCCAGGAAATGTTCTGGGAGGCATCCCTGCTATCTTTGTTTTGGCTAATCTCAAACATGGAAGCCACATTCTTGTGTTTGTTTTCTCCAGCCATGAGTTTGGTTGCCAGTTGTCTCACATTAGGCATCTAAGGGGGATCTGATTTCCTTTTTGATAAAATGGCTCAACTCTTTCCTCTATATTAAGGTAACATGCTATGAGGAAAAGATCCCAATTTCCTTCTTAAAAGAAAAAAAAAAAGCTGGGGTTTGTTTTGTTTTGTTTTTGTTAATGAGGGAACAGGGACAGCCTGGATAACTAAAATCCACAAAACACCCTGAGTTGGTTCAGTCTCAAACCCAAGCTGCAGACAGGTTTTCGGGCTGCTGGATTGAGACTCCAACAATCTCTTGTCCGCTCTCGTGGAAGTGCTAAGAGCAGATGATGGCAGAAGTCACAAGAGACTCTGGGCAAATCCACAAATTAAACCATCAACTCTCAGGTGCACAGAACTGAACATACTAATGTTAGAGGGGTGATGTTTATTTTCTGTGTATCAAGCTCTGTCTGCCTGAGCCAGGCAGCACCAAAAGCGGATTCGGCACCTATGGCTTCTTGGCCAAAGCCTCCCTGTGAGATGGTTGCTTTCAGGGGGAAGCCTTGAATAAGGGAGAGGCATAAGGAGGACAGTTGGCAGTTGAATGAACTCACACAATGCTGGCAGGAGCCTCTGAAACCATGCTCAGAAGCCCTGCCCAAACCAGCTTCCTATAAAACACAAATTTAAAAAACAGGGGTAGAAAGAAATCACACTTTATAATTTCTGTAGTCCTCCTAGCTTCATTTCCTCCTGGCCTCCCCTGCTTCCTTCAAGTCCAAAACACATGGTAGCAAAATACTATAGCTCTCTACTGTTTGTATAAACTGAATGGCAAAATGAAGGAAAGGTGGGGGTAGGGGGCAAGCGAGATGGAGTTCTTCCAGTACACCCGGGAGAAGCAATTAATTTTACTACAAACTTGGAGAGGGTGAATGTTCATGACATACCATTTTGTTTCTGAGAGAAGACTCAAGCAAGTTATTACCTTTATTCTTCTTGGTACCACTGAGGTTTGCCCCCACACTGGAAAAGTAACCTGTCCTACTTGCCTGCCATAGGGAAATTCACTTTTGCTGAGTGAAGGTTTATGGGCTGAAGAAAAGAACCTTGGGAAATAATTCAGTAAAATACAGTACTCTGAGAGGTGAAGCAGGCAGCAGCCTAGGTTACAAACATAATCTCTAAGCAGAGCCAGTAAAATGAAACAAAACCACTGTTTCAGACACTGTATTTTTGGCTAAGGTTTCACTCTGCAATAACTTTCAAAGTTATTCGTTTTAGTCAACATTATAAGGGTAAGTCAACATTTGTCCTGGCAGCAAGCCCAAATTTGTTATTTTATTAGTCTGCTACTGGTTAAATTGGCCCAAGATTAAACACATCTAATAAATAGCCTTAAAATATTGAAGTTTAGCAGAAAACCACATTCAAGTTCTCTTTACACAGGATGTTACTATTACTTAACCTTGGGCAGAGGGAGAAATGCACACCCACACCCTGGTTAAGTTCCTTTTAGCAAACACCAGCCCCCATTGCCTGAAACTCATCTTGGTCATGCCCAGACATGATGCTACAGACCTTCAGAGAAAGAGGAAGCCAAATGTTTAGCTCTGTCTGTGGTCCCTGGCTCCACATCTGCCTTTTGAGGCAGAAAGGGCCAGATGCTCAGAGCTGGAGAACTTTTAAAGAGTTCAACCTCCTTAAAAATTAGGAGAGTTGCCAGCAGCATCAAGTCTCTGTGGCCCTTACGGGAAGGCCAGCCATACGCCCAGAGGATGTTTTCTCAATTAGGTTATGCATTTTTGGCAAGAATGCCACAGAAATAACGTGCCTATAATGCACACCCATTCCCAGTCTGGAAAATGGGACTGGACATCCCTGGTTGGATGATGCCAACAAGGCACCCAGAGGTAGAAAAGGTCTTCTGGTCACAGCCACGGGGTCCAGAGGAAGGTCTCTGTGGCTTTGGGGTTCCGGAGTCAGTCATTTCCTACTGACTTCTTGGAAACCTTTGGATGGAATATATGTTCTGCATTTGTTTATCTCTGTAAAAGGGATTCCCTGGCTTCCCCTTGGGTGGGGTTGGAGGGGAAGGGGGAAAAGGATGCCACTGGGAATTCCATTCCTCCTTCTTTAAGGACATTTTCTCTGCTCTCTCAGAGCTTAGGAATAATCTGAATGCCTCTGCAGCAAGTGACAAAGTTCTTATCACTCTGGCCCAAAGAGTGCATCGATTCTTTGCAAAGGATCTAAGGATAAAATATGAGTCAACCCGTCTGGTTAGAAAGCAATACCCTATGACCTTGGGCCCAAAATGTAACCTCTATAAGCTTAGTTTCCTCTGCTGTGAAGTGAAGATGACTCTCCTAGCTCCTCACAGAGTTGTTGGGAGGATCACAGGAGACTAGGTGTATAATATGCTTGGCAGACACCCACCTGTTAGAAAGTCCTCAGTAAATATCAGAGTATTGCCCTTATTTCTGATGTCCTGGGAGAGGCATGGTCTCTCTGCCAGCCTGTGCCCCTGCCCTCTTCTATTCCCTGCAGCACTGGATTTTGCCTTGATTCTCCCAGGGACAAAGCTGGAGTTCCATGTCACCTGTCAGAATCATACCAATAACTGCTCTGGCCACTGAGGCTGCTACGAGATCATGTATTTTGATTCCACATTCCTGCCTTCCTTTTCTTCCCATGGTTTTATCACCTGTTTAGTCAAGCTCCGGCTGGATACAGCAAAACTAGTGGTGGTTTGGCAGGATTCAAGGCTATATTGGAAGAGAGGAAAGCAGTAAAATCTCAAGATAAGGACCCAAGTCCTAACCTCCCTAATCTGGGAGATTTGCATTATCCTCCCAACTGCCCACTGCCACCGACACTGCTGAATTATGGGCTAGAAGAGCTGGTCTCCAGTCTTGCCAGATCCCAGTACTGTCTGGGATTAGGCAATGAGAGGAACTCTGGGCATTCAACCCATGTCGGATGTGCAAGGTGAAACTTCACAAAAATAATGTGTAACCAAGAAAGGACCACACAGAACCACAGAAAAGTCCTCTGTCTTTCTCATCCGTCATTCTTTGAAGCTCAGCATTATCTTAGCTTCCCAGAAGAGCAAAAAGAAGTACAGAGATGAAAAAGGATGCGCAGATCTTAATCTCAGTGTCCCAAAGGAAGGACAGATTGTTCCAGCTGAATCTGGGATGATCAAACACATCTCAGGCAAGCAAAGCTGACAGTCAGGTCTGTCATCTGACTGAAAACTAGACAGAGACCAGGGATCCCAATTGGTTGCTGGGTAAAAACTACAGGGACATCTGACCAAGGGCACTGAGTCTGCAGAAGAAAATGGATCCCCTTCTCTTGATGTGTAGTTGGTTTCTGTTTTTGACAAGAATAACGATTTTGAGCAGACAGGCCTTGCAGAGATGTGACCTCCAGAGAGAAACACAAAATACGTTTGAGGTGCTCCCTGGTAACTCCCAGCTGTCCCTTCTAGCACAAATTATCCCTTCAAATGTTTGGTCCATGTGTGTCCTCAGGAGCACATGTCCACACTTAGAATCAGGGGACACAGCACCCGGGTGTTTTAGAACACTCTGCTCCCAGCCGAGAACAGAATACATTCAAATCTGATTATTCAGAATGGAAAAAGCTACTAGTCAAACAACCACATGGGATTGATTAAATAGGAAGTAAATTTTTAAAAATCTTAAACTTTCCTGTTTTTGGCTTTCAGCTGACATCTTACCACCCACTGAGCAATGGTATGCAGAAAAATAAGATACAAAGCATCAAAGCATGCTGTTCAGGAAACTGTGAGGTAAGTAATCTATAATGGATTCATTTGGCATTTCTGTTGCCCCCACACACCCCAAATGAGCAGATGAATAGCTTCAAAATGTTATTCTTTGGGAGGGGTGTATGTGCATGTGCATGTGTGCAGAACACAAAACTGATTTCATTTGTTGAGACACTTTCCATTCTGTAGTGCATTTTTAATGGCAAGAATTAAAAAATACCCAGTAACAATGGATTTTTCCAAAGGTTCATAACAAACACTGACTCTCAGTGCTGTACATTTGCAACCTTGAAACATAGTGATTACATGTTATTTTGAACTGTCAGCAATTAATATGCAACCAGATGTATCATTATCTACAGTTTATTAAAATGCAGAAGCCTGTGAATAAAAAAAAAAAAAAAAATGTAGCACACAACAAAGAAGGCAAGGAGCACAGAGACTCAGCTTTGCTCCCAGAATCACTCTCAGCTAGTTTCAATTCCAAAGAGATAATGGGGAAAATGGGTAGACAGTGGCAACTGACTTAAAATGAAAGAATAAATACAAACCTGTGATTTGGTTGTTGGGTTTTCTTAAAAAAAAAAAAAAAAAAAAGTTGGTTAGCCATTGTAGAGTCAAGGACATTATTTTGGTGGTAAAATAAAAATGGTATTTATTCCTGAGGTAAAGGATGCCTGCAGCAGACAGCAGCAAGTTTCTCAAGTGTTTTCCAATATGGGACATCTACAGAGGAGAGGATTCCTTTGAAGACTGCTGGAAGTCTAAACTGGCAAAATAATTTCCTTGGTAAAGGTTTCCCAAGCACTGCCAGGTTGCGAAGGGCACAAGGATGGAGTGGAAGGTTCTTCTTCTACATGCCAGGCCCTCCTTCCCTCTGCCCCAACATTTGAGAGTCAACTGAGGGGTGCCCCTTAGTTTGCAAAGCAGGACTGTGCAGAGGGCCACTTGACCCTGCAAAGCTTCGATCAATTGCGATTAAATAAATTATACCCTGCCAAGGCACTTGCCTACTCATAGACTCTAGCAATTTTCTAGAAACAGAGCAGTCACCCTACACCTGATGCAGGTGTGACTCTTGTGACTCTGAAGCACTATGTAAACAATGAGGGAAGCCTAGGAAAGGGAAGGAGGAGGCACCAAGAGCCATGGAGTCACACGCACTCTCATCTATGCCATACAGCAACCCTGTTATCCTGTTTCATAGAGGAGGAAGCAGGTGTTTGGAGAAGTGAGACGACTTCCTCCAAGTCATACCCAGTAGTTAACTGGCAGTGGTGAAATCTGAATTCAAATCTACCGCCTTGAAAACTTCCCCCGCCACCCTACACTGGCTTCCCAGGATATACAACTTCCTCTGATAATAAATAATAATATAATTGCAATATACAGGAGGACTTTGTGCTAGGCTGTGCCAAAGTGCTTTCTGTGCATTATTTCCTTGACTTAAGTTAGTGCTATTAATATACCCATTTCACAGTGTAGGCAACTGAGACTCAGAGGGGTTAAGGGCCTTGCCTGAAGTCACACAGCCCAAATTGGGCCCAAAGCTACTAACTCAGCAAGGCCTGGGTTCTTAATTAACCACAGCATTGTTAGTTTCCTAAACCAGGGGGGAACTCTGAAGTGAATAGGCTGTAGAGGCAAAAGGGAAGTAGACACTGACGCAGGGAGTGGAGGAGGAGAGAATGTTCTTTTGGCATTCAAGCCCTATCGCTCTGGAATCAGCAGCTCCTCTTGATTCCTCCCTGAGAATCTTAGTGAGCCCAGGTTCAAAGGTGTCCTGCTCGCGTGTCCCCAGAAGATGCTGCCCTCTGATAAGGGCACACTTGAGGACTGGGGGGTGGCAGGCATCCAGCATCAGGGAGCTCACTGGATGACCACTTCTAAGTATTCCCCCTCCATAGTCTGCCAAGCTACCCAATGAAATAGCCTGCTTCTCCCCCTCCCCCTGGTTGACAGTCACTACTGGTATGATGGTGTTGTTAATGACTTGGTCAAACTGAAGTAGAAGTTCCTTGAGGACAGAAAGCATGCCTTTTCTAAACCAGGGGGAAAATGATACACAGAGCCAGGTCTCAAATAAATATTTATGGACAATAAAAGAGCATTAGGGGTCATTCTTTAGTTGTCTAGCTGTTTACCAGCTCATATCCATCACACTATGGAGTCTCCCAACATTTCCAACAAAGGATCTATTTATAATTAAAGCACCCTGCAAATGAATAGGGCGTCAAGAGCTCAAAGCAACCTAATTCACCCTCATCTGCTTGCCTTGGGTCTGTGTCCATGGTTGGCATTTGGCTAGGATTCTCAGATGATGCATGTCAGGTGGGAGCTGGCCTCGGGACAGTTTGCTCCCTACTCCCCTGGCCAGGGTGCCTCTCTACCCAGAGCTCACACACCAACCCCTGTTTGAAAGTCAATCTGGGAACAATCATCTCACACATCAACCCCTGTTTGAAAGTCAATCTGGGAACAATCAGAAGGCTGCACTAGATTTTTTTGTTGTTCTACCTGGCAGAAATGAATGTGAAGCTTGGCAGTATGCTTGGAACATCTTTTGTTTTTTAAAAAAATAATAATGCCCAATGCTAACTCTGATCACTTTATTTCCTACAAAGGAAGGAGCTACCTCCTAGCAGATGCCTTGGTAGGTGTAATCACCTATAGCTTCTACTCAACTGATCTACGTTCAAGATAGACGCTGCTGCTGCTGCTGCTGCTGCTGCTAATGACTTATTAAGTACTTGCTTTGGTGGAAGCCCGTTATATGCTCATTTCACATTCCCATTTTTCAGATGAGGAAACTAAGGCTTAGAGGATGAGACACAAATCCAAGATCTCTCAGCTCACAGGTGGCCAAGTGGGGATTCAAACTCAGTTCAGGCTGACTTCCAAATCCAAGTTCTTAACCATTACATTCTAGGGCTGACCCCAATTAAAGTGTAATCTCATCCAATCCTTCCCGCCAGAGTGAAGGGGAAAAGGAACAGGATGGGTTGAATCATTTTAGCTGGAACTTTGGAATGTTCTTTGACGCTTTGAAAAGAAGAAGATGTATGTTCTGAGGACAGAAATCTAGTTTTATTTTTTAAGTTGGCTAACATGTAGCACAGATTCACTTCCTATAACACATTAAAGCCAATTTTTATCTACTTAGTCTTAATATCTGAAATTTGGGTCCTATGCTAAATGTCCAAATTTCAAGTTTAGTTTGCAAGTGACTGTGTCAAACTTGGGAACTTATTGTAGACTTTTAATCCTAGAAAACCCCTCAGAACATGCCTTGTTCACTGTTTCCAAACTCTCTGTATTGCCATGATAATTTTTTGCCATATGTACATGTCACCTGAGCCATTATGTACTATTTCCTTAATTAGTCATTTTTTACTTAAAAACTTATTGTAAAAATAAACTCTATCACTGCCTTAAATGGAAAATCACTATCACCTGCCATAAACAGATGCTAACTTTAAAAAATGAACCCTGAGGCCTACACTTAGTTACACAGGGAAATTATCAAGTGATGGGGAGGTGTTAAAGACACACTAATTCCAAGTGGAAACTTGACATAATCAGAGAATTTAAAAGGGAAAGTGATTAAATTATTTTGTGATTTGTCTTTGTAAGATTTGAGCTGCCCAAGTGGTATGAAACCCACCTTCTGGAAAATAACGATCTAATCCAGTCCTCTCATTCCAGAAACAGACTCTGAAATGCCAAGAAACTAAGCCTACTTTTGCCCTGTCCCCTGCTACTTGGGAAGCTCTCGTATGAACCAGCTTAGAAATAAATGCTGCATTTAAGAGACTTCCGAAGCAAGCTCCTGTTCCTTGACGTTGGTGTCAGAATCAAGCTTACTCTTCTAGGCCCTTGGAACCTGGGCATAAAGCATTCAGAGACGAATAAGAGATGCAACGTGTCTTTTCTGATGCTCTCTCTTTCAAAGCTCTCAGATAAGTCACCATCAAACATCTGAGGAGGAAGGAGGTGGAGGTGACAGTTCATCATGCATCTGCGGCTTACACACAAGAAACCCTCAGTTCTCCCTCTTCTTTATTTCCTTCTTTACAGTGGTTTCTGACTCCTTCTGCAAGATCACACCCAGACATCCCCAACGCAATCACCAGGATGGCTGACCAGGGATGAGAAAATGAACTAAGACTGCCAAAACCTAACACGATATTGATGAGCCACTTTCACTGCGCCCCCTGGCCCCCGAACCCATATGAAGTCAAAAATTAAAAATAGTTTTCCCCAGTGACCTTTAGTTATCTTCTCTGTATTTGCCTGGGGTTGTTCTTGACATGCCTGCATCACTCGCGATTATGAAATGTTAGTATGCCAACATAAGATAGCACACTTGAAATAGGAGCTTGCCCTGGCCTTGGGTGCAGAAAGCACCCACAGGGAAGACTCACCATTTTGCCCCCCTCGGCCATCTGGCCCAACTCCATCTCTTTCCGCCACTAGCTTGTTCCCTTTTTCCTTCTGTAGCGTCTTCCTCTAGGAAGACTCCACATTTCCAAATCTGACAGCCCATGGCAAGTCCAAAATATTTACCTTTCTTTTTTCCTTTTTACATTTTATTTCAGGGTTCAGACACAGGCTCTTAGCTTTATTTAATTCAATAAGTTTGCCAACTTCTAATGCTAACGGTATTTACAGAAAGAGTGCCCTCAGGAAATGCTGTATTTCTTCTTACTATTTATCACCTGTGCTGCAAGCATTAGGTGTGCAGAGTTCAGAAAGACATCATTTTAAGATATGTTGTGGCCAGAAGTAGTGGCTTATGCCTGTAATCCCAGCACCTTGAGAGGTCGAGGCAGGAGGATTACTTGGGCCCAGGAGTTTGAGACCAGTCTGGGCAACACAATGAGACCCTGACTCTACAAAAATAAAACAATTGAAAGAAAATTAGCCAGGTATGGTGGCACACGCCTGTAGTCCTAGCTGTAGTCCTAGGACTACAGCTGTAGCTAATCTCGAGGCTGAGGTGGGTCGGAGGATCGCTTGAGCCTGACAGGTTAAGGCTGCAGAGAGCCATGATTGTGCCACTGCACTCCAGCCTAGGCGACAGAACAAGCCCCTATTTCTAAAACAAACCAACAAACAAAATACATCACCTATGTGTATAGAAGTTTGTATCTATCCATTCCTTGTAGGCTTTTTAACAGTGATCTCACATCAAATTTAAAGTAGGGCCTTGCACTTGGAGATTACTCTGTACAGTGTTCTGGCTAACTTTAATGGGGTTCACTTAGAACATCCCCCAGAGAGACAGTGCTGCTGAGCACCTACCCAGAACCATGACTGGCTTAAGCCAATATTGTGGCATGCCAAGAGGTCAAGACTGGGCAAGGAGGGACCAACATTGGGCCCTGCCTCCTAATTTCTCTGAATCTCTTTTTCCTCAGTTGACCAACAAAAAGGACAGCTCCAGAAAAAAAGAAAAATGAAGAAAAAATGAAAAACTAAAAAATGAAAACCTAAAAACAAACAAAATAGCAAAATTTTTTAAAAAAGGACAGTCCTTGCCTTGCCCAGCTCCCTCAGCTACTGCAAGGCTCAAAGGAGAAAATGCACATGAAGATAAGTGACTGCTGGCTGGGTGCGGTGGCTCATGCCTGTAATTCCAGCTACTTGGGAGGCTGAGGTAGGCAAATCACTTGGACCCAGGAGGCAGAGGCTGCAGTGAGTAGAGATCTTGC
>NW_012115821.1:15570379-15583694 GCF_000951035.1 Colobus angolensis palliatus | reverse complement strand
TGAGTCACCACGCCCAGATTGGTTTTATTATGTCTTAAAAATAGTTGCAACATCAATTAGGTATAAAATAGCACCTTATTATTGCCTTTTTCATTTCTATAATTCCTACTGGAGTGAACATTTTAAATAATCTTTACCATTCCTTGTGTGTGAAATGCCTTCTAGTATCTTAGGGTACTTTTTAAATATCTGTATAAATTATTTATATGACAACAATGTTAATCTTTAGTCTGTTATCTTCACTTCAAAAATCTTTTCCAATGTATTAGTGTACTTCTCTTCTCTAAAGAAGCATATTAAGCCTAAAAGAAATCCTGTTTGTTGACACAGCGTCATATAGTGTCTTTGCATTTATCAATACTCAAGATTTTCAGGCACACTAAAGATGTCCATAAGAAATAAGCAAGGACAGGAAACAGATAGGACAGTATGTCACATTTGGAAAAGTTAGGGGAACCAGGAGCACTGGGCCAGGAGAAGGAAAGCATCTGAGGGGAGAGAGGGAGAGGAGAGAATGCACATATGCGTGGGTGGAGTGGGAGAGGTGTGGAGAGAGAGTAGTTTTCAAATACTTAAGGGCGTAACACATAAGAAAGTATTACTGGATCAGGCACAATGGTTCATGCCTGTAATCCCATCACTTTGGGAGGCCGAGGGGGGTGGATTATCTGAGGTTAGGAGTTCGAGAACAGCCTGGCCAACATGGTGAAACCCTGTCTCTACTAAAAATACAGAAATTCGCAGGGCGTGGTGGCGTGCGCCTGTAATCCTAGCTACTCAGGAGGCTGAGACAGAAGAATAACTTGAACCCAGGAGGCGGAGGTTGCAATGAGCTGAGATCGCACCACTGCACTCCAGCCTGAGCAACAAGAGTGAGACTCCGTTTCAAAAAAAAAAAACACCAAACAAACAAAAAGTAAAGTATTACTGAATAACATGCAGCTCCAGGAAGCAATGTTACAATTAAGAAAGGATTTTCTCATCATCTATACTAAACACAGATAGAGTACACTCATCCTTCAGTATCCAGGGGTGATTGGTTCCAGAACCCTCTCAGATACTAAAATCTAAGGATGCTCAGGTCAATGATATAAAATGGCATACTGTTTGCCTGCATCTTACTCACATCCTGTTACACTTTAAATCATTTCTAGAATACTTAAAATATTCAATACAATGTAAGTAATAATTGTTGTTATCCTGTATTGTTTTTTATTCGTATTTAAAATTGTTGTTTTTTTTATTGTTTTATTCCCTAATATTTTCTTTTCCTTTTTTTTTTTTTTTTTGGGACAAGGTCTCCCTCTTTCATCCAGGCTAGGGTTGCAGAGGCACCATCTCAGCTCACTGCAGCCTCAAACTCCCTGGCCCAAGCAATTCTCCCACCTCAGCCTCCCAAGTAACTGGGTCTACAGGTGTGTGCTACCACACTTGGTGAATTCTTTGATTTTTTTTTTTTTTTTAAGAGATGGGGTCTTGCAGTGTTGCCCAGGCTGGTCTCAAACTCATGGACTCAAGCAATTCTACTGCCTCTGCCTCCCAAAGTCCTGGGATCCAAATAGTTTTGATCAATGGTTGGTTGAATCCGTGGATGTGGAACGAGTGGATATAGAGGGCCAACTGTATACCACCTAAAATGTTGTCCCTGGAGGTGTTTAAGCAGAGATTGAATGGATTTGGCAGCAGATAAGAATTGGGCTACATGTTCTCAACAGGCCTTTCCCACTCTGAAGTTCTCTGATGCAATGACCCTGGGTCATTTCCTGGAGGCTGGATTTGTTTGTTTCATAAATCCTCAGAAAAAAAAGCCTGTTTTGCTACTCCTTTCCTCCCCATCTTAAGAGCCAGAAAGAAGAAAAAAGTCTAGTGAACTTACCATTAAGGTTTCTGGTTCAGCTACAATTAACTGAAATTTACTAACAATCAGGGCTACCTTCTCTCAAAAGGACACAATGGTCCAAACAGAAAGTCTGGGCACAAGTGTTTCCAGACTTAAAAAGAATCACTCCTTTCCCAGCCAGCAGAATGTTCGGAAACCTTTCCTGATTAACTTGTGACACAGTCTCTCTCTCTCTCTCTCTTTTGTTTTTTTTTTGAAGATGGAATCTTGCTCTGTTTCTCAGACTGGGGTGGTGCTCGGCTCACTGCAACCTCCGCCTCCCAGGTTCAAGTGATTCTCGTGCCTCAGCCTCCTGAGTAGCTGGGATTACAGGTGTGCGCCATCACGCCTGGCTAATTTTTGAATTTCTAGTAGAGACGGGGTTTTACCATTGGTCAGGCTGGTCTTGAACTCCTGACCTCGTGATCTGTCCACCTCAGCCTCCAAGTGCTAGGACTACAGCTGTGAGCCACTGCACTGGACGTGACACAGCCTCTTCTAAACTAGTTACTGGTGTCAACTTGTTTTTAAAAAAAAAAAAAAAAAGGGAAGGCAATAGAAACCTCTGGCCTTCACTCCTGACAGTTCATGAGCCAACATAAGAATAAATGGCAATGGCAATGCAGTCACGGCAATTTCCTCATTTTGTGTGTGACCTCTACCCATTATCAAGACTGACAAATTATGGAAGGCAACTGCACACATAGATCACAAAGTAGCCCTTCCAGATACACACATCATCAATAACAATTACATTTACACAGGGCTTTGTGCAATTAGGATGTGATCAGTAATTTATTTTCTTTCAGTAGTTATGAAAACAGTGACATCTGTCCAGGATTTTTATGGGCAATCACAGGGTGTCTTGAGAAAATGACACAATTTGCAAATATCCAGATGGTAGTTGGGCCTTCCAGTGATTGGTTTACACAGAAGGCTTGTGGTTAATATAGATAAGCAAAATGACTAACAGAACTAACGGTGTCACCTCCAGAGGTAAGCATGTAGAATTCTGCCAAAGACCACCTCCTTGGTCTTGAGAAACACAAAATGAAAATTGCTAAAACCCTCCCAAATGGGGGCTTGCAAACCCCACTCCCGTGAGTTGCACCATTCTATGAAGTGGGCTGCCAGAAGCATTGACTAACGGTGGGGTTTCCTAACCAGACAGGAAAAAATGGGCCTTTGAGCATCAGGCAATTTTTGGGGGCAGGCGGGTTGATCCTTCCCATGTTATGTGGTGAGAAGACCAATGATTTAGTCACTTAGAGGCAATGTGATGTGGTTGGAAAAGTACAGACTTCAGGGTCAACTGGGTTTTTAGTCTCATCTCCTTGACCCAGTATTAAAGCCATCCTGGGAAAGCCACTACCTGTTCTGAGCCTCAGTTTCTTCTTCTACAAAAGGGGGTATGAATACCAACCTCATAGGATTACTGTGACGATTAAGGGACTTATAGTAAAGTCCCTAATGCACTGCTGTGTGTAAAACAGCATTCAGGCAATTAGACTGGTGATCATCATGTTTCTTAAAACCATTTTAAGAATCTGTTTTGAGATGTAAAGGTCTTAATTATAATGACATTTTTTGAGCACTTACTACATGCTAGGCACTATGGTTAGCAGTGCATATGAAACATCTCATTTGACCCTCACTATGGTCCTAGGAGTTAGAGCTCTCACCATTTCCATTTCACCGTTGAGGAAACAGGTTTGGAGAGGCACAGTAGCTTGTCCAAGGCCACATCACTAGCAGGTGGTGGAGACAGCATTGAGACTCAGGCAGTCTTATTTTAGTCAATGCCCTTGAACAGCGTTAAATGTACACATGTAAAGTCAACACATTTTCCTCTTCTATTGCTAGTTCATGTGCATTCTTAATGACCAAGTTTCCCAAAATAATTTCCCAACTGAACAGCCTCAGATGATGGCTCAATGACCATAACCAGATCCTACAGCAAGTGATGGCCTTTTTCTGGGTAGCTCCGTGTGACTTCCCACCCAGCAAGATCTCTGAGGTCATATGATTCCTGGAGTCTGTTTAATCATCTGAAGAAATTACAGGATTCTAACTGTAATAACTCCTTACGACTAGTTTCCTGTGGCTGTTCAGGTATACTATCAGTTCAATACAATATGATATAGATTCCAAGAAATGTAGAGATTACTAGAAACCAGTAACCCTTTAGCTTTTCAGCTGACATTCAAGGAGTACAGCCCGAGGTGCATACAATTTTAAAATGCACATGTTGACTGATAGAGGCATAAATCGTGGCAGGAGCATAGGGTTCACCTTGCCCTTTAGAAGTGAGCCTTGAAGGAGACCTTCTCAGTTATGTAAGGTGCTCAAGGTTATACTTAAAAGATAATATTTTAAAGTATTTTGCATGTCTATTAAGTTTTGTATTACCACCCCACTTTTTATCCCACAGAGGTAAACACCCTTAGATGCTACAAGGGACGCTGATATTAAATGCTGGACTGAATCCATCAGGAAATTTGGCATTGGATCTTGGCTTAGCTTCTGATTTTCTTTGCAGCTTTCTGCAAATCACCTCCCCTCAGTGTCCTTATTCATAAAGTGGTGAGAACAGTACAAGTTTTATGTTAACCTTACAACACGTTTGGGGTCTCAAGTGAGACACTACACATAGTAGACTTAGAAAAGGAACAGAGCTCTGTCATTTCTAGGTGCATGTCATTATTCTCAGGGTCATGCAAGGCTACTGGCTAAGTCAAAATCAGAACCTATACTTTGGAGACCCAGGGCAGTATTCAGCTATTCATGATATAGGCCTATGGTCTATGGTGCTACAAATTTTGAAAAACTGCTGAGAGTCAAAAGCAATGGCTACAAATATCATTAACTAAATCAGGCCTAATCTGACCAATATCTAAGATGGCAAATTTTAAAAACCGAAAGTAAGTTGTCCACCAAGTTGTCAGATATATTCTCAAAAATAAAAGAAACACCTCTTTGTATTTTCATTAAAAATGAACTGGACCTAAAACTCTTAAAAGCTTCTCACAAGGCTCTAGCTTCCTTAGCCAATGTGTCCATCTTACCTGAGCTTGCTTCCTTTTCTTCACTTTTTTTTTTTAAGCCTTCTTTTTAAAAAGCAAACCTCACTACAGGGAAATACTGATTTTTAACTTACATTCAGGATAATTCATTAGAGGTAACACATTTTCTTCTAGTGATTGGATCAGGAGTTTAGGGCACCTATATAGACCAGTCCCTCCTGGCATGGGAAGTAGATGACCAATAAATACAAAAACAGATAAACTGAACAAAGCTGCATCGAAGATTAGAAGAAATAAGCTTAATGCTCATATCATACCACAATTTTCTGTGAAAGTCTACAGCCATGAACTAAGCTCCTTAGGTTTCACAATTAATGATTATAGCCAGCAGGATCTCACTGATTATGGATATTAAAATTAAACATTTGCCACCCAACTCAAATCCCCATGTCATAAGAAATAGCATTAAGAGGCAGTATTATACTAACAGACATGCAATATTATAATCCCTGTAGAATATTTTCAAAAGCTTAAAATAGATCATTTAAAAAAATAAAAATACATTTTTAAAATATCTGTTTCTTTTTGCTTTCACTGGAAACTACCACAAATAAAAAATTACAAATCACTTAAATCTTGAGTAGAATTTTTATTTGCTTTTAAGAGAATGCTTATTTTTGCATATTTTTTTACTCAGTGTGTGGTATCAAATGTACATCAATGCTGCTTGCCTGTTCTCCAGGAGCCTTTTCCTAAGTGGCTTTCCCCAGTACACTTGCTGCAAGGATAGGAGTGAATGCTAGAAGGCACTTGCCAGTGCCATGTTGTGTGCACTGTCCTACCCATGGCAAATTCGGAAGGAACAGCCATTACACACGGCCACTAAATGTTTAAAGGGCACAGGTGCTCTGTTGCAAAGGCCTCTGAAGGTCAACAAGTCCTGTTTTCCTAGAAAGGCCTCTGGATAGATCCATTTTTCTGTTTATTATAACCACATTCTTTCTACAAAGAAAACAATCACTCTTAAAAAAATACTTTCAGAGGAATTAACAGTCAATGCCTAGTTTATAAACAATTATATAATCATGTTTTTCAAAAGGCTGACAAGCGAATGCTATTTTTTAAACATTTACGAATACTGATGACACCTACTGGTGGAAAATATATTTTAGTTAACCGCTTATGGAGAAGCTAGGCCCACAAGGGTTGGCCGCCTTTTGCACTGATAATGAAACCAGAAAACTACCCCCTAAACTCACTTATGTTTCTTTTTCCAACTTTGCCAGTTTCCATTATCAGAAAATGATATGCTCATCAATGAAGTTAAAAGATATCTCTGCCTCAAAGTGTATAAAGCATTCTTGATTTAGTATTTAAATCAAACACTAAAAAACAAACAAAAACCCCAATGGTGATAGCTGAAAAATATTTACCAACTATTTCCAAAACTATTCCAACGCCTTCCTTACTTCTCACAACAGGATATCCCCATACAAGGAAAATAAGTCATATTGTATAGTCTAGATCCAGCTGCCAATGAAGAAAATTAATATTTGACATGTGATAACTTTCATCATATTTATGATATATAGACATATCAATATTCTATGTATAAGAATAAAATTAAGCAGGCAAGGTTTACCTAAGCCTTTAGCTAAACTACTCAAAAACACAGGACTAAGTGATAGTAGGAAGGGACTGGTTAGAGTCCTCAGCTATCCTCACTCTTCTTTGACCCACTTCAATTTATTAATTACATTGGTTATGCCTTTCTTCCTTACAAAAGGAGTTAGAGTGGGCACCAATTGTGCTGCTCCTATGCTCATGAAATTAGGAAGTTCCCACTGAAAAAATATTATATTCATTCCAGGCCTGACCAACCTGAATTCTATGCAGGTGCTGCCCTATCAAACCTTAAATAAGACTCCAGATGCCACTAGGGCCATCACATTTTCACAGCTGCTGGCAACAAAAACTCTTTGTGATAATATTAAACCGAGCTGGGCCGTGGGGTTGGCTTTAGGTTAGGGAGAAGTTAGTTTGTGCTCAGCTTATAGAAAGCTGAATACAACCAGAGACGGTTTGGAGTCCTGTCAGCTTGGAGCAGCTCTTGCTAGAGGGAATTAATCTTTGATGGTGTGCTCCTGAATATACATGATTCTGTGAGCCAAGTGCATACAGCTGAGCAGACCTAAGGAAGGCGAGTGGGTGGAACCTCAAGAATGCTGTGACAACGCCGGATGCACACCTGCTTTCAGCCTTTCCTCGGTGGCTGTGGTGATGTTTGCAGAGTGAGGTGTGGGAGAGTGGAAAGCTCCCAGATACACGCATGAGTGGCAATGACCACCTGGGTCCTGTGGGTTCCACTGCAGCTTGACCACAGCAAAGCTGTAATCTAGTGAAAGCGACTGTATTCCCTAAAACCCTCAAAGAGAGGGATGATTTCTCCTCCAGCTGAACCCAACCTTTAAGGCCACTGAGCCATGTGCCAGAGAAAATAACACGCAAGAGGAAAAGGCAGACTAAACATTACCTGGGAGCACTCCTTCACATCGCCCGCAAGGTACAGTAAAGTTCCCAGAAAGAGAAACGTTTCCAATGTTCCAAGGCAGCTTTCCATTGCCCTGAGGACTTTAATTCATTTTCAAGATCCATGTGGGAGACACTCCAATTTACTCATTTAGCCCCAGCCCCTCGGCTGACTGACCCTCACTGGCCACAGGTGGTAGGCAGAGGTGCTGTGTCCTGTCTTTGCTGCCAAAAGGCTGCAAGGCCAAGTCTGACAGGTGAGAGGGCTGTAACTTCCCTCTGCTCTCCCATCCCAGGCAAAAAGAAACTCGCTTAAAGGGTAGCCCTTCCCTAACACTGGGGCTTGCTGACAAGTAGGAGAAAGTCTCTCGGAGGGTCCAGACAGAAGATGAACAGTTTGAGAGCCCTGCAAAAGCAAGGAGGTGGCTGCTTCCAGACCGGCAAGTAGAGGGACAGGGAGAGAAGAGGCAGCTAGTGTTTGGTCCACAGAGAAAGAGCGAGAGAAAAGGAGACAGGGTGAGAGATGGCGACGGGGAGACACAAAGAAGACAGTGTGAGATATGTAGAGAAAGTGACACACACGGAAAGTGAGAGATGGGAACAGAGACAGTGACACCGGGCGGGCGCCGAGAGAGTGGGAGATGGAGGGAGACGAGACAGGCAGATGGCCCCTGGAGGTCCAGGTGCAGGGCGCGGCCCTACCTCGGCGTCCTTGGTCGGACCGCTGGCCGGGGGTAGCTCCAGGCTGCAGTTCGCCCGCTTGACCGTGAGGTAGAAGGGGTAATCCTTGGCCACCATGGCGGCTGCCGGGCCTGCCCTTTGGGATGTCACCGCTGACCCTAGGCGACTACAAAACTCCCAGGCGAAAGGGGGCCCCAGCTCCACGATGCCGGGCGGCGGTGGCGACACGGAGACCGACAGCCGGCTTCCAGCCGGGCGGGACTCGACTGGGCTCCGGAGCCGAGTGGGCGGGCCTGTGCCAGTCACGCCTTGATGGGTGGGGAGGGGGCGGGCCGCCGACTCGGCACCGCCCCACGCCCACGTGCTGCCGCACGGACTCCTCCTGGAGCTGCGAGGGGCGTGGGGCGGTCCGGAGGGTGGAGAGGGACCTCTCTCTCCCAGCGGGCATTCGACTCCGAGCGCCCCCGCGGAGCGTGGGCCGCGATTGCGGGGCTGGCGGACCCCGTGATAGGTCCTTTCGGGTTATTTGGCACTCTCCGGGTGAGAGAGGCTAGGCTGCGGGTAGAAAGGAGGCTGGGGCGAAACCGGGCGACGGGGAGAAAGGAGGCTCTAGTGACACTTGGCGGCAGGAAGGAGCCTGGGGGAAAAGCGAGCGTTGTAAAAGCCCACATTAGAAAGGGGTGGTGTTCTCTCTTGCCCTCTTCCCAGGCCACTGCACGCTTTTTTTTTGTTTTTGAGACGGAGTCTCGTACTCGCTCTGTCGCCCAGGCTTTTTTTTTTTTTTTTTTTTTTATTAAATGAATGTCACTGGAGTATAATCTACAAATGGCAAAATGAACCCATTTTAAGAGTACCGTTTGTTGAGTTGTGACAAATATAAACACCCGTATAACCACCTCCACAGTCGGTATACAAAACATTTCCACCACTCCCGGAAAGTTCCCTGGAGACCTTTCCCTTTGCACCCACTTTTAAATTTGACTAGGATGTTCAGAGGCTGTCTGACACTCGAGGGCAATCTGACAGGGTGTCCTTCAAGTATAAAGCTCTGCATGGATGACCCGGCACTACCACACCTTTCTGGATCCTTTTTTGGGAAACAATGACATTGGAAATACCCAAGAAGGCGATTGATTGTAAGGTTGTTTGCACCAGCCCTGTCTGGGGCAGTAAAAAATAAAAAGTAGATGGAAACAATGGTAATATCTCCATCAATAGGGAGTGCTTAAATAAACTTTACTCACTGTGTAATACCACTTAGCAGCAGTGAAAAAGGAGATGGGTCTATGGATATGGCATGGAAAGATCTCCAATGTATTAGACTCAGTTTAAAAATAATCGCAGACTAAGCACAATACAATACCATTTATGTTAAAAAAAGCTACAAGTTTACCACAGAATATCATATATTTTCTATAGAGACATATTTGTGGGTAAATAGCATTGAACGCTGTCTAGAAGAATCCATAGCAAGCTTTTACCAGTTCTCCTGTGGCTGAAGGGAGGCACCTGGGTTTAAAGAATTAAAGATAGTGAACAAAAGGGACTTAAGCTTATAGCACATGTTTTAAAATTTTTTGTAAGAAAAATACAGCCTGGGCAGCAGTGACACCCTGTGTCTACAAAATAAACAAAAAATACAAAAAATTAGCCAGGCATGGTGGTGCACACCTGTAATCCCAGCTACTCCAGAGGCTGAGGTGGGAGGATCACTTGAGCTGGGAGGCAGAAGTTGCAGTGTGCCAAGATCATACCACTGCACTCCAGTCTGGGTGACAGAGATGCTGAAAAAAAAAAGAAAAAATAGAAAAGAAAAGGAAAAAAAGAAAGAGAAATAGAGAGAGGAAGGAAGGAGAAAAGATAAAAGAAAAGAAAAAGAAAAGAGAAAAAAAAATTGGCTCGGTTCAGTGGCTCACCCCTATAATCCCAACAATTTGGAAGGCCAAGGCAGCAATGTAGCTTGAGGCCAACAGTTCAAGACCATCCTAAGTAACATAGGAAGATCCTGCCTCTACAAAAAATTTAAAAATTAGCCGGGTATGGTAGTGCATGCCTGTAGTCTCAGCTAATCCCGAGGTTGAGGTGGGAGGACTGCCTGAGCCCAAGAGTTCAAGGCTGCAGTGAGCTATGATTGCACCACTGCACTCTAGCCTGGTGACAGAATGAGACCCTGTCTTAAGAGACAAAAAGAAAAATATCTTCATTCATGGCACTACTTGGGAAATTATAGCTTTTTTAATATTAAAATTATATCTTTTTCTTTTCTTTTTTTTTTTTTTTGAGATAGGGTCTTGCTTTGTCGCTCAGGCTGGAGTATAGTGGCATGATCTCAGCTCACTGCAACCTCCTCCTCCTGGGCTCAAGTGATCTTTCCACCTCAGCCTCCCAAGTAGCTGGGACTACACGCCTGGACCAGTGTGCCCGGCTAATTTTTGTATTTTTGTAGAGACAGGGTTTCACCATGTTGCCCAGGCTGGTCTGCAACTCCTGAGCTCAGGCAATCCACCCGCCTCGACCGCCCAAAGTGCTGGGATTACAGGTGTGAGCCACCATACCCAGCCCTAAAATGATCATCTCTCAAAAGTTATTTTGTAGACTGCACTGATGAATCTTTTTCCTCTTCATGTGGAAAGTCATGACTATATCAGGTGGTAATCTACAGAGACATTGTCTTTTGTTTTTACTTCCTGAGGATACAGGGGATAGTGGGAATGGTGATCTCTAGTCCTTGTTTGCATGTTCTTTGCTTCTAGCTGAGGTCAGAACCCAGCAGTTCCTACTTCTCAGGCAGGACACCTGATAATACACAGCTCTTCATCCCAGGTATCAAATCCACACCCTGGCACTAAATCCACTTACTTTCCTACTCAGCTAGTGCAGACAGATTGCCTTTGGAGGCAGAAAGAATCGGGCCCAGTGTAGCCAGCCTTTATTACCACACATGTAAATGAAGCTCCTGAATGAGTAGAGGTTCCAACTGAAATTGAAGAGAACACCTGAGTTTTTTCCCCTCTATAGACAACCTGAAGCAATGGGAAGAAAACTGCCTAAGAAGAGGTATGGGGCACAAAAGAGCACCTCAGAACCACTGATTTTTCCTATTTGTATTCCTGAACACAACTTTATCATTTTAGCCTGAGCTGTGCTGATGGGGAGCTCACACAAGTGACCCAAAAGCTTAGCCAAGCTTGATGGGGGTGTGAGAGTAACCTCATCTCCAAGTAGCCCCTGATTAACTATGCAGCCAAAGGCAGGGCCAGAGGCAGACACATGCTTCACTCAGGGCTTGCCTGGTCACCAAGAACCTGTGCCCAAGTACCTGAGCCACTTCTTACTCCCCTTCCTCTTCCTGCTCTTCTGGCCCTCACAGTTCACTATCTCAACTAGAAGACGCTGGCCATCAAAGCCACTGGCTTTAACCCCCAAAAGAGCTTGCTGGGCCTGTTCTCCAGTTGGAAAATGTACTTACAGCACCTGGTGAAGAAAATAGTCACCCTGGCGAAGTCTGATAGCCCAGGGACTGGGTTGCTCATCACAGTATCCTTAGGGCCGAGCAGGGAGTCTGACATACCGTAAGTCCAGGGTAACAGTAAACAACCCCTAAGAAATATGTTTATTTTATTTTATTGTTTTGAGACAGGGTCTCGCTTTGTTGCCCAGGCTGGAGTGCAGTGACACGATCTTGGCTCAGTGCAGCCTCAACCTCCTGGGCTCAAGCAATCCTCACACCTCAGCCCCTCAAGTAGCTGGAACTACAGGCACACGCCACCACACCCAGCTGATTTTTGTATTTTTTGTAGAGATGGGGTTTCACCATGTTGCCCAGGCTGGTCTTGAATTCCTGAGCTCAAGTGATCTGCCTACCTCGGCCTCCCAAAGTGCTAGGATTACAGGCATGAGCCACTGTGCCTGGCCTCCGAAGAAATGTTAAAGTGCAACTTAGGTTGAAGCCCAACTATTGCAGAGCAATGAACAGTCATATTGATTGATGAGAAGGCTGCCATATCCATCTTCTCTTAAAACATTTCTTTGCTCTTCTTAAAAGATACTGGAGCCATAAAAATCAATAAATACACAGGGCTACACAACATATGTATGGCAAACATATCTCTTTTCCACTATATACGCTAGGCAAAGAGAGAGAGACAGAGGCAGAGAGATTGCTAATGGCCTGTAACAATTTAAATAGTGCTGCAAAAAAGCATAAGCTACAAAAGGAAAGATGGGAATCTGGAATTCCCTTGGGTGGTCTGATTCTTCCAAGCTTCTTATAGCATGAAATTCTCACCACCCAGAATAGGATTCTGCTGTTTATAAGCATATATTTTTGGTACAACAAAGCCTATGAACTCAAGCCAGCAATTTTGGGTGTATACAAGCCGTGTATATGGTCCTTGAGGCATTTAATGAATTTTCAGGAGTATTTTTGACCTCATGCAATTTCCACCTTGATCCCTGACTTCAGTACCTTCCCCATATGTAATGCACTGCTCCACCATTGACAGATTTGGGTTTTGTGCAATCTGCCTGGGACTCTGTCTGGGGGTGTCTGTGATCAAAGACTGTCAGAAAACAGGCAGCACTGCAGGAGGGCTTCCAAGCATATCCCTAAGGTTAGTGTCACAGTTGAGGGAAGCTGGTCCAGCCCTGCAATGCTGCCAAGCTAAGTGGCCCCAGGAGCCCGGCGCTCCCCATTCTGCCTGTGTGTGTGTTTATGGGTTTAGGAACAACACTGCTCTAACAGGCAGCTTCACTCAAAGAAACGGCACAAAGTGTATTTCAGAACTTGCCTTCAGCACAGCCCATTATAATCCTATAAAATGCTTCACAGTTGGGCAGTGTTCCCTGCCAGCCAGAAGCCTGGAGACTGAAATAAAGAGGGCTGTTCTGCATTTGCAGGAACTATGCCAAGCCCAGGGCCTGTGGTCTTGCCTGTGTTGAGCGGGGGTCATTTGGGCTGCTGGTGGAATGGTGGGCCTGAATACAGAAGCCCACCACTGGTTATTAGCCCCTTTTAGACTTGTAGACAACCAGGCAAGGCTTGGAGACCATCTGTCAACTCCTTAAATCCCAGTCCCATGACTGGGAGCAGAGCAGGCCCAGCCTGAGGATAAAACCAGAAGCTAACGTGGCTGTGACAACCTTCTCAGCCAACAGGACAATGCTTTGTCCTATTAGCATTATATTTTAACATGAGGAATAG
>NW_012115821.1:15553246-15570134 GCF_000951035.1 Colobus angolensis palliatus | reverse complement strand
GGGGTTTCACCATGTTGGCCAGGCTGGTCTCGAACTCCTGACCTCAAGTGATCTGCCTGCCTTGGCCTCCCAAAGTGCTGGGATTACAGATGTGAGCCACCATGCCAGGCCTGAGTTCCTTTTTCTTTAAAGGCTTGTTCATCCATCCATTCATTCATTTATCAAATAATTAATGAATGCTTATTACAGTCAGGTGTTCAATTAGATACATTTCTCCCTTCCTCTTCTCCACCCGTTCCTCAACTTCTATGCCAGGCAGACATTTAATACATAGTTGCTCAAAGAATATGGCCGATTTTAAAATATGGCCGTTCAATTGTAACCTATGTGTTTACATTTGAAGGAGCTCAAGGAACAGTAGCTGATCCCCCAAAGCCTGGGCCTCCAATATGTGTATCTCCATCTGCTTTCCCTGGTATCTGAAGTCATCTCTTCTACCTGCGAATGTGGTATGGATGGTGTAGGTATATGTTGGGCACATGAGTGTTGCAACGCCTTTTCCCTCCCCTTCCATTTGGGTGACATTTCCAGTTAATGCAAGCCCCCCTCTCCTCTCTCTAATTTCAGTTTTGATGGGGAGGGAAACTGAAGAAGTTCTGGCAGTGAATTCTGACAGATCAGGACTGTGATTTACTGCCAGACAGGTAAAAATGGCATGAATGAAGCACTGATCATCTCTAAACTCACACCAGTATCACTATTCTCCCTTTGCCTGAGGAGCTGTCCACTGACTCCAGTCTAGATTTACAAAAATGTATCCCTGGGCCGGGCGCAGTGGCTCATGCCTGTAATCCCAGCACTTTGGGAGGCCAAGGAGGGCGGATCACCTGAGGTCAGGAGTTCGAGACCAGCCTGACCAACA
Organism: Colobus angolensis palliatus; assembly: GCF_000951035.1. Classification (NCBI taxonomy): domain Eukaryota; kingdom Metazoa; phylum Chordata; class Mammalia; order Primates; family Cercopithecidae; genus Colobus; species Colobus angolensis. The sequence goes on along the minus strand of NW_012115821.1, from coordinate 15,569,272 downwards.
TGGTGAAACCCCGTCTCTACTAAAAATACAAAAATTATCCAGGCATGGTGGCAGGTGCCTGTAGTCCCAGATACTTGGGAGGCTGAGGCAGGAGAATCACTTGAACCTGGGAGGCAGAGGTTGCAGTGAGCCGAGATCGTGCCACTGCACTCTAGCCTGGGCGACAAAGTTAGACTCTGTCTCAAAAAAAAAAAAAAAAGTATCCCTGGATATTCTAAAGCTGGAAGTCTTAATTCTTGCATTTTCTTTAAGGTCTTATTTTCTGAAAAACTGGTTAAAGGAGAGAATCTCTCTCTTTCTCCCAACTGCGCTAATCCTGTGGATTATCAGCTACAAAGCAAAAAGTAGTAATAATAATTAGCCAGTCACAGTGGCTCCCGCCTGTAATCACAGCACTTTGGGAGGCCGAGGCAGGAGGATTGCTTGACCACAGGAGTTTGAGACCAGCCTGAACAACATGAGACCCCCATCTCTACAAAAAAAAAGTCCAAAAATTAGCTGGGCATAGTAGCATGTGCCTATGGTCCTAGTTACTTAGGAGGCTGAGGTGGGAGGATCCCTAGAGCTCAGGAGGTCGAGGTTGCAGTGAGCCATAATCATGCCAGTGTACTCCAGACTAGGCAACAGAGTGAGAACTTGTCTCAAAATAATTAATTAATTAAAATAAAAATAAAAAATTAGCTATGAAATTAGCAAAATTTTATTTTTCAAAAAAATAATGTTGAAGCGTTTTGTCCTGAAACATCATAAACATTTGCTAGCCTCTGGTTCATAAGAGCAATGCTTCTCAACCAATGGTGATTTTACCTCCCAGGAGATATTTGGCAATGTCTGGATGTATTTTTGATTGATTGTCAGTGGACAAGGCCAGGGTGCCATTGGCATCTAATAGGTAAAGGCCAGGGATGGTGTTAACACTTATAATACACCGAACAGCTTCCCATAACAAAGAAGTAGCAGGTCCAAACTGTCAATAGTGCCACTACTTAGAAACGCTGTGGTAAGCAGAGAGTGGCACTGAAATATGGCATTGGAGCCAAGGGAATCTGTGGGTATTGACCTCAAGGTATTTTCACTTTAGTTTTTGATCATTGATTGGTATCAAATATCAGCTTAGGCTTGGTGGGGCAAAGAAGAAATGCTTGAGTGCCAAGAAACACCAGAATAGGGCAATGAATCAAGTCTTCCCTGATGCCCAGACCTGACCCTTGGCTGAATAACAAATTCCATAAAATACAAGACAGACAAAAGAATAAAGAGGAATATAGGAGTAAGAGAGTGAGGGGACAGAAAATTATCTTAAACTGCTTCAGGTACACAAATATACTTTAAAACACCAGTGAAAATTAAAGTTTCAATGAAGTATAACAAAGAAGAAAACAGGGAAGAGGGAATTTTTTTCAAGTCTTATTCTTTCCCAGGACAACCTTTGCCACTATATTTGTTTTGGGGGGCAGAAATGCAAACTCAGTGATTAAATAAAAACCCCAAGGGGTTTAATTTACTATTTTCTTGATATATGGTGTTTCTGGATGCACGGCTTGTATAAACAAAAACCTGTCTCACTCAAGATTTTGCAGTAAGAATCCTGACCTTCTCCAATTTGAACTTATACCTATCAGCAGGCTTGTTCTGCCCACAGAATTAATAAAACATTTTCTGTGTACTACTAGAGTATCTTTGAACTTTAAGGACAGTCTGCCTTTGTTTGAGAGTATTTCATATTTGGGGGTTAAGGATTCAATAAATATGTTATATTTACTTTTTAAAATTTTTTTACTTTTTTTTTTTCCTTTGTGACAGTTTCACTTTGTCACCCAGGCTGGAGTGCAGTGGTTGCAATCTCAGTTCAATGCAACCTCCACCTCCCAGGTTCAAGCAATTCTCCTGCCTCAGACTCCCGAGAAGCTGGGATTACAGATGTGTACCACCATGCCTGGCTAATTTTTGTGTTTTTAGGAAAGACTGAGTTTCACCATGTGGGCCAGGCTGGTCTCGAACTCCTGGCCTCATGTGATCTACCTGCCTCAACCTCCCAAAGGGATTACAGATGTCAGCCACCATGCCTGGCCATATATTTATTTAGTTATTTATTCCCCTCAGGCTACAACTAAGGTATTCATATTCATTTATGTGGGTTTCATATACTAACCATTATTCAGAGAAATTAGAACCTAAAATGTGCAAATTCCAGCTTTGGATATTAGAGGTGTTTTCTCTTCTATCAACTACAAACTCAGTAATCAAGGTACCATATTTCGTCGAACCTAAGACTGTAATATGTACTATTATTTTATGTACTCTCTAGAAAGAAAAATAGGCTGGGTGTGGTGGCTTACCCCTGTAATCCCAGCACTTTGGGAAGCTGAGGCGGGCAGATCAGGTGAGCCCAGGAGTTGGAGACCAGCCTGGGCAACATGCTGAAACCCTGTCGCTACAAAAAATAGAAAAAGTAGATGGCATGGTGGCACACATCTGTACTCCCAGCTACTCGGGGGGCTTGAGCCCAGGAAGCAGAGGTTGCAGTGAGCTTAAGACTGTACCATTGCACTCCAGTCTGGGCGACAGAGAGAGACTCAGTCTCAAAAACAAAAGAAAAGAAAAGAAAAATATTGCCAATTAAATTATATGATCAATTGTAAGACCCTTGGCAATTCCAGAGAAGTTAACATGTGGAGGAAAATGTATAAAACAGCAAAATATGGCAGTATTCATATCATCTGGCCTGAATTTGAAAACCCATACATTTATAGAAAAATGACTTCTGAGGAGTCAGGGACACTTCCAGAGACCACCTGCTATGAAATTGACTAAGAAGCTTATCAAATCCATATATATCCCTGAGCCCCACTTTGGGTCCAGTGAATTGGAATCTTTGGCAGCAGACCCAGAAATCTGTAAAACACCCTCAAAAAGCACTGTTTGAGTAACATACATTGTGTTATGAATCAGAATGATCAGCAAGCCCAATAATGAACCCCCAGCCACAGGCTAGAAATGCTCTGACCACAAATCTTCAGTCCTGAGGTGCACAGGGGGTAATTAGCCCAATGGCTGTAGCATCAAAACCCAGAATGGGCATAGGGAGCCTCTTAACTTGTTCATCCAAACAAACATGCACTGAGGAACTGCTGTGTGCCACACCACGCTATATACAGATGGGTACCTCAAGGATATGATGAAAAATCGACAAATCTATACTCCGAGTAAACTACCAAGTAAGCCACCCACTAGGAGATGTGTTCTGGCTCTTGGGACTTGATTTACAATCTGGTATCCAAGGTTCCAATTTAAAACATATTTATCTTCATGGCCAGAGGGCATGACAGCATTTATGTTTTTTTAAAAATTAGCTGTAGAGAAGAGAATGGGCGGAGGGCACTTGGCTTGAGATGTTTACTTGAAAAAAGACCTGGGGCTGGGGCTGGGGCTGGGGCTGGGGCAGGTGGTGGGGGTGGGGCATGGGCAGAAGACTTTAATTACAGGACAAGTTCAACTAGTAGAAACAGGTTCGGGTACTCCTGGCAAATATGTGTATCATCTGGTGGGAGTGGAAACTGGCTGGTGTATGCTTGAAGCAGCATATTAGCTGAAAGTGTTCTGTGTGCTGTGGGTATCAGACAGGTTTCACAGAGGGGCTAGTGGGTGTGGGTTAACTGAATGCTTTGGTTAAGTGGGAGCTGAATTAAGACAGTTTCTGCTTTACTTGAATTTTTTTCCATCTCACAGCCAAAACCAAGCTCAGCAAACAGTTCTTGTGCCCACAATTCTGATTAAACCAAAAGCCTTGGCAATAGAGGACTGAACAGAAGCACTTAGTCACTAGTTCCCCAGATTTTATCATAGTACTATCATTTGGTTCTTCAACTCTAGCATTAATAAGTACAACACCTGATAGCTGTGCCTAGCTAATTCCTCTTATTCAAGGTTGTCTGTGACCCCCCAGGCTAGGGGAATCCTTGCTTTGTGACCCCAAGGTGCCAAGTACCTCTTCTTCCCCAGTAGTCAGCCTGCTCATATTGACTAATTTTATGTCTGTCTCTGCTGCCCGGCTGCAAGCTACAAGGGGACAGAGACCATATCTATCTTGCTCATCACAGTAGCCCCAGCTCCTCCTATGATGCTGGCACATAGGAGACTCTCAGCTCATATTTGTTGAAATGAAAATTAAATTGAAATGGGGCTAATCAAAGAACATGTCATGAAGGAAGCAAACCCAGAGAAGATTTTTGCAAGGAGGAACACACCATATTTAAAACTTCTGAGATGGGACCAAAAAATAATATGCAGAATACTATAGTGGGCTGTTTGAAATTTTGAAAGGTAATTCAAATAGGCCCCTAATTTTAATGTTTAGCTTCTTGAAGAGTCCAAACCACTTTGAGAAACAGCTCCTACAGTGTTAGACTGTGGGGGCCTCTCAGATATGATAGAGCTTTCAGTTCCTTCCAGCTGCTTACACACTAATTCCTGAACAAGGTGGACTTGCCAGGAAGGCTGAAACTAGTGTCAAAGGGACGTCAACTAGCTTATTTTCAAAGACACTGTGCAACATGCTCACCTGCCCTTTTCCTTCCCTTTAAAGGTTATTTCTTTCATTCCCTTCTCTACGTTTTTGATTCCAGGTTAAACTCTACAAAAATGTTTCTTCCTTCTTTACTTGCCATGCTCACACCTAGTGTCATTTGTATCAAAACTTTGTTTTCTTGAGGTGGGCCCCAAGGGGCTGACTTTTAAGGGAGGGGGGAGATTTTGCCTGATGTTTCTGCAAGATTAAACATGGTGCTTATCTGAAGTTCCAGGCTGATGATAAATTATAGACTCAAGAAGTTTATATTCAAAGAAGCCAAAGGAAGAAGGAAACTTCTCTGCTAGCTGCTCCACCAAAGGGGGGTCATGTTCTCCCCTCCTAGAGTCTTACAAGAGGTATTTTGAGAGATCATTCTGGTTTAGAGACAATACATGGTGAACAAAGCTTATCTGTCATTGAGTGGGAAGAAGGGAGGCAAGAAGGTAAGAGAGAATTAAAATTGTAAAGCCAACATCACGTGGATTCCTCCTTGAACTTTAATAACCCAGTGCTGCCTGCAGGCTCAGAACAACCAAATGCAATGGGTAGGTACAAGGATTGCTCTGGTGCCAGGAAAATGCAATAAGACATAACTTTTACAAGGTAGGCAATGAAAGAGTGCCCTGGAGGAACAAAACAGGCTTTTAACATCTCCAAAGTTGGCAGCCAGATGCCTGAAATGTTGGCTTGGTGCATCCAAAACACACGACAGATAGAACCACTTTCTTTAAGATGAAGTCATCTTCCAGGAGAAACAATAGCTGGGCTGGGTTTTTATGATTCATGGGAGGAGGAGAATTTGATCTGTATTTTCTTTGCCACAGCCTATCCCATTTTAATGCATGTTAGAGGTTTTCCACATGTTAGGCAAATTTTCTAGAATGTTTTGAAAGGGAAAAAATTCTGCAGACTGCCTCAGTTACTGAAAGAGTTCTCTTTCTCCCCTGGCTGGGGAGGGATCCAATTCTGTCTCACTGTGTTATCGAAAAGATCTGAAACTACAACTCTTCATTTGGATTCTGCTGTTATGAAATGCAGTTTTGGGTATCTTGTTACACTTTACCCCCAGAAGTGTTAAAGGAAGTGCCTGTCATCAAAATTCAAAAATAAATATAAAAATGATGCTGGCAGAGTTCAAAAACTAAAAGGATCAGCATTTTGCTTCAGTTTCCTGTTCATAAAACTTTATAAAAACAACCCACCCATTTAAAAAAAAAACCCATAACAATAGTTCACTATTCTTTTCCTAAATGCTTGCCTCATGCCACTCTGAAATTAGGTGCCATCACATTTCCTGAGTTATGGGCTCCAAACACCACATCCTTTTCCTCCCTCCCACACCCCCACCTCACCTGGCATAATTCCTGAATTTAGATGCTTCTCCAGTTTATGAGCTCAGTAGAGAGATGCCAACATTCTCCCTCCTACCTGTCCTGAAGAGGCCAAGCATCTGTACCAGCTGGAAGCAGGAATAATTGAGGCTTCCTTCCCCCAAATTAATTCTCACTTCCTAGAGAAGCTTTTAATATGGAAGGTTAAATTACAAAGTGAAGAGCTAGTAAACTGAAAAAGAATAAGATATTTCCCTCCCAGTCTGGCTTTACAGCAAAATTTTCTTTGTGGAATATTCAACACTCTGTCCTTCTTCCTGGAAGAACGTAGAATACAAGCTCTAGAACAAGCTTTTCCAACCCATGGCCCACAGGCTGCATGCATCCCAGGATGGCTTTTAATGTGGCCCAACATAAATTTGTAAACTTTCTTAAAACATTATGAGGTTTTTTTGCGATCTTTTTTAAGCTCATCAGCTATTGTTAGTATTAGTGTACTTTATGTGTGGCCCAAGATAATTCTTCTTCTTCCAGAGATTGGACACCCCTGTTTTAGAATGAGAAGCGTGGGTTCAAATACCAAGTTTTCACTTGCCAACTATATGACTTTGGACAATTTACTTAATGATGACAAACATCAGTTTAAGCATCTATAAAATGGGGATATGAGAGTTTCAAGGCTTTAATGAGTTAAAGACACATGAATAATCCAATGAGATAATATGTGTGTCAGATTTCTAGGCATACAGTTAGCACGTAATGCATGCTATTATTAACCCTTCTGGTAAAAAAATCAGCCTTCTCCTTTTTTTTTTTTTTTGAAATGAATTAAGGAAAAAAGATGGAATTTGGAGAACTTTTCCAATACTCCTTGCTTCCAAAGAGATTAATTCTTTGATTTAACCCTATAATTTCAAAAATGGATTTGACTGTCGCACATATATAAAAGCAGCAGCACAGTGAAGAGTGAACTGACCTAAATTAGAAGACATGGGCCAGGTGCAGTGGCTCACACCTGTAATCCCAACACTTTGAGAGGTCAAGGTGGGAGGGTCACTAGAGCCCAGGAGTTTGAGACTAGCCTGGGCCACAAAGTAAGACCCCATCTCTACAATAATAATAATAATTATTATTATTATTTTTATAACAATTAGCCAGGCACAGTGGCATATGCCTATGGCACAAGCTACTCAGGAGGCTGAGGCAGGGTGATTGCTTGAGCCTAAGAGTTTGAGGCTGCAGCGAGCTATGATCATGCCACTGCATTCCAGCTTGGGCAACAGAGTGAGACCCTACCTCTAAAAAAATTAAAAAAAAAAAAAAAAAAGAAGACATGGTATACAATCTGGCCCTGCCATTAAGTCTGTGGTCTTGGGCAAGTCAATTGATCTCTCTGAGACATAGATTCTTGAACCATATTAACAAGGTGATTTAAACATAAATGTGTATGCTTCTGTGATTCTATTAAACAGCAAAGACTGAAGTGTATATGGAGTATTATCTTGATTTTACGCTATTTAATTTCAAGAAAGCTTTCAAATAAAAATTCTTATCTTATGTACTGATGAAAGCACCCTGTCTAAAATTAGCACGTTTGGTATAGGCAGCCCATATTTTGGGTTAGTTCAGCATGGTAATATTTTATAAGGGCTCATCAGAAAATTAAGCTCAATGTACTCATTTGTCAAGAAATGCATATGCATATAGATTCTTTTAATATCAAATGGCAAAACAAACAAGAGGTTGAAACAGAGGAAAGATCAACTATGAGAAAAGAATTACTGAGGGAAAATGGAGATAGACTACAAATAGGGCAGAACTGGCCTAAAATACACCACTGTCACTTAAAAATAGGTACTCGGTTACATAGTGCCTGTGTTATCTTTATAACAGCATTTGGTTCCTACCCTGTCTTCTTCCTACAGGCCTCTTATGACTATGAGAGCTATCTGTTCCTTCAGTGGACCAAGTCTTGCTGCCTTGTGGATTCTGCCCAGTCATAGCTTCCCTTCTGCCCTTTGAGGGTGGGCTGCTTGCATCTAAGTAGTAGGGCCATAGCTAATTCTGTCCTGGATATAACACAGATGACTGGCTGGGCACGGTGGCTGATGTCTATAATCCCAGTACTTTGGGAAGCTGAGGCAAGAGGATCACTTAAGGCCAGAAGCTCAAGACCAGGCTGACCAACATAGTGAGATCCTGTCTGTATACAAAATGTAAAAATTTAGGAGGGCATGATGGTGCATTCCTGTAGTCCTAACTCCTTTAGAAGCTGAGGCAAGAGGATGGTTTGAGCCCAGGAGTTGGAGGTTACAGTGAGCTATGATTGTACCACTACTAGACTCCAGCCTGAGTGACACAGCAAGACTCCGTCTCTAAAAAACAAAACAAAAATACACACATAGATGGTTGCTGGCATGAGATGCTAAACCACGGGCTTCTCAAAGCTGAGGGTTCTGTGCAACCCTGGCCAAACTTCTTACCCAAAATATTTACATTAATGTCGTCCATTTAAAAGAATTAGAACTAAAAACAAAGATACCTTGCAGCAACTTCTAAATAGTGCCCCATAAATAACAAATAGCACTAGAATTACTTAATAAATCATAATCTTCATCATTCTCTAGCATCTGTTTCCCCTACTAGACTATATGCTCCATAAGAATCATGAATCTCTTGTACAAGGCTACATCCCCATTGCCAAAAGACGCCGGGCAAGTGATGAGAGCTCAATAAATGATGCTGAGAGCTGATGAGGTGTTTGTTCTCTGCCAGGCACTGTTCTTTGACTTTAATGAAGTATCTCAAGTAATCCTTAGAACAATCCTATGAAATGAGTACTTCTATAGTAGGAGAAACTGAGGCACAGAGCATTCAAGTAACTTGCCCAAAGTCACACAGCTAGTAAGTAGCAGAGCTGGGGTTCAAATACAAGCACTTTGCTTCTAGAACCTGAAGTTCCAGTTCTCAAGTGGAACATTAATTCACAGGCTAGTCACAAACCAGGGAGTCCTGAGGCCAGAGCCTATGATGCAAGGGTCAAGGATTTGAGCCCATATGATGTGACTGAAAGAACACTGAATGAGAAGCAGCGCTGACTTGGGTCCAGTCCCGTGACCTCTTTGCTCACCAGCTTCCCCTGTTGATCAACCAGGGGGTTGGCTGTTCACTCAAGTCCCTGTCAGGTGTCAACCCCAAGTGCTAGAGTCACCCTAGACATAATCTCACATCTAGACAACTGCAGAGCACAGTGTGCTCCTCTACCTTCCACGAGGGAGAACCACCAAAATATCTTCAACTATCAAGCAAGTTACTCAGTCTCTCAGAACCTCAGTTTCCTCATCTGCAATTAGGACCGAATAGCACCTACTTCAAAGGGTGGAGGTGAAGATTAGAGAGAAGCCTGGTTCAGGGGCTACCACATAGTAATAATTTCATAAACAGTAGCTAGGTTTATTATGGTCCCAAACAGAACAAGGAGGTAAGTCTCTTCAAAACCCAGGAACCAACCAACCAGTTGGAAAGACAGCTCTGAAACTCTTATTTTTAAACAATTTCTAACAGTAGACTACATGTGTGGCACATCTTCCAAGCAAAAAGTTCCATATCAGATTCTCTTTCAACAAATGGAGTAGGCCGGGCGCGGTGGCTCAAGCCTGTAATCCCAGCACTTTGGGAGGCCGAGACGGGCGGATCACGAGGTCAGGAGATCGAGACCATCCTGGCTAACACAGTGAAACCCCGTCTCTACTAAAAAATACAAAAAACTAGCCGGGCGAGGTGGCGGGCGCCTGTAGTCCCAGCTACTCGGGAGGCTGAGGCAGGAGAATGGCGTAAACCCGGGAGGCGGAGCTTGCAGTGAGCTGAGATCCGGCCACTGCACTCCAGCCTGGGCGACAGAGCGAGACTCCATCTCAAAAAAAAAAAAACAAAAAAAAACAAATGGAGTAATAAAGACAGGTTTGAGTTAACTTCAGATGGAACAGAAAGAACCATTATAACTTGGGAAGTTCACATCTGAGTGCTGAAAATTTAGAAAATAATGTTAGGGGCCATTTGCCTTATGCCAGACCTGTGATAAGTATGTGACATGTATTACTCACAACCTGTTGAAGAGGGTATTGCCCTGTTTTATAAATGAGGGCATGGAGGCTCAGAGAAGATAAGTAACTTGCTCAAGGTCACACAGCTACTAAATAGCCATGCCAGAACTTACTTAGTCTGCCAGAATGTTGATGGTCTTAACCACAAAGCTACACCCTTTCCCAAAGATAGCGTGTCATTGGCCCCAGCATGCCCCATACCCACAGGGCAATCATGTCCACACCATGGGCAAGTGGCTTTAGAGGAAGGCTATGCATGGGGGATCAAGAGGCCTTGGGTTTTGGTCCCTGTTTACCCACAGACTGTGACAGCTATGGACAAGTCATTTAACTTTCCTGGACCCTGTTTTGATCAAACAGAATGCACTGGATTAAAGTTTTTCAATCCAAGTCTTGTGGAACATTAATCACTTACATTTTATACCCGGGAGGTTACGGATAAAAGAGGAGCCAAAGACATTATGAGCTAACCCTCTGTCCTGGGACTCTGGCTAGGGGAAGAAGTGGAACACATTTGTTACCAAACAGAACTGGGTGACCCTCAGTTTCCTTCTATCTTGAAAATTCTGAAACTCTACTGAAAATTCTGAAATTCTCCTGAAAATTCTGAATTTTATGCTATAGGAGAGGACAAAGAAGAAGAGAGGGACTTCAGGGTGGCAGGGTGGCCATCTCAAAGCTATGTTTGCACAGCAAGTACAGTGTACATACTTAGCTTGTAAGCTTATTTGAAGTGCTTCTGGAGTGAGGGGGCTGGTGGAGATAACGGGAAAGGAAGCTAAATTCCTCCTCTTGAAATGACTACTATTGCACACAGCAAGCACTCAATAGATGCTGACAGAATTGAATTCAAAGGAAAAAAGACCTGGATCAAACTGATAGAAGTTGAGCTGCTGCTCAAGATGTATGAATATGTCAAAAATGCTAACAATGTCTTCTGTTCTCAGCCACCCACCCTGCCATAAGCCATTTTCAGTCTCAAGATCAATTCTTTTTCGTGAGAATGAGCACACCTCTTTCAGCAGGATAACCACAGGTAAACCTCCCCCTGCACCCCCTGCTGCCATCCCACGCGCTTGGAATATGAACAAAGGTGAACTGTCTGGATGCTAAAGAATTCTGCTTGTTTTCATTTGTATCTTTGGCCAGGGTCGTGGCAAATATTGTTTCATGGGTTTCCAGCTTTGTTTTTGGAGCTCAAAGGATAAAGTGCTCCCACAAGAAAGAATAAAGAGAGAGGAAAGAAGGTAAGGAAAAAAACTATTTCATTCAAACAGCAGAAGTCCTTTCTTCCCAGGAAAGGTGACAGTATGCTACATCCTCTGTCTCAGCTGCCAAAGTCTCTATCTAGAGATACTGACAGCAACAATAACCTTAAAGAATTTTTTTGTACTTCTATTCTAAAAACAGGCCTTAAGAGAAGACTAAAGTCTTCTGATTCCCAGCTGATGTTTTTACCATAAAACTAGGCTGCCTCATGAACACATTCCCCAGGCCACAAAAAGGTTGGCTCATAATAGGCACTCAATAAATATTTGTTGAATGAATTAAAGAACAAAAGAAAGGAAAAGGCACAGAAGGTATGTATCAAAGGCTATCAACATAAGAGGACCAATTGGTTGACATTTAAAAAGCTTTGTGTATCTTTGAACTCAGGTCCAGAATAGTCCCTCCCTCATTCTTCTCCATGTTTTAAAATACTACTCATTATTCAAATCTCAGACCAAGTTTTTCTTCTGAGAAGCTTTCCTAGGTCAACCCAGCCCTGTGGAGCTAGTTTATTCTTTTGAGTTCTAACAATTCTTTTTTTTTTTTTTTTTTTTTTTTGAGACGGAGTCTCGCTCTGTCGCCCGGGCTGGAGTGCAGTGGCCGGATCTCAGCTCACTGCAAGCTCCGCCTCCCGGGTTTACGCCATTCTCCTGCCTCAGCCTCCCGAGTAGCTGGGACTACAGGCGCCCGCCACCTCACCCGGCTAGCTTTTTGTATTTTTTAGTAGAGACGGGGTTTCACTGTGTTAGCCAGGATGGTCTCAATCTCCTGACCTCATGATCCGCCCGTCTCGGCCTCCCAAAGTGCTGGGATTACAGGCTTGAGCCACCACGCCCGGCCACAATTCTTATTACTAACACTCAATTAACCATGTTCTACCAGGTGGCAGTTTTGTTTTTTTTTTTTTAAGATGGAGTCTAGCTTTGTCTCCCAGGCTGGAGTGCAGTGGTGCAATTGTGGCTCACTGCAGCTTTGACCTCCTGGGCTCAAGTGATCCTCCCATCTCAGCCTCCTGAGTAGCTGGGACTACAGATGCACCACCATGCCTGGCTAATTTTTATTTTTTTATAGGAATGGGGGTCTCACTACATTGCCTAGGCTGGTCTTGAACTCCTGGGCTCAAACAATCCTCCTGCCTTAGCCTCCCAAAATGCTGGGATTATAGGCATGAGCCACTGCACCTGGTGCAACTTTTTTTTCTTTTCTTTCTTTTTTTTTTTTTCAGGCAGGATCTCATTTTGTCATCCAGGCTGGAGGTCAGTGGCGCAGTTGTGGCTCACTACAGCCTTGACCTCCTGGGATCAAGCATTCCTTCCACCTCAGCTTCCCAAGTAGCTGGGACGACAGGCATGCACCACCATACCTGGCTAATTTTTTTAGTTTTTGTAGAGATGGGGTTTCACTATGTCGCCCAGATTGGTCTCTAACTCCTGGGTTCAAACGATCCTCTCCCCTTGACCTCCCAAAATGTTGGGATTACAGGGGTGAGTCACTGCACTCAGCCTAAGCTAATATCATCACTTATTCCTACATTCAGCTTCTATTGACCAACCAGTTTAATGGTCAACTGAATTTTTGTGCTGTTCTACTACTACCAGGGGAGGCAAGTAACAACTGGTATCTGGTCAGCTGTATAAGACTCTACCCAGGGAGGCATTGTGAGGATGTGTTGTGCCCTCAAAATAACTTCCTGCTAAAATTAAGGAAGATGCTTATCAAACCTCCAGATCTACTCACCACTTTACAGAAAACGGGGATGGAGGAAAACATTAAAACACATCATGAGAAAACATACCTGAATCCTGGCTAGAAAATATTCTGCCAGAAAAATGACCTGGTTTCCTCAGCAAGAGGGTAAAAAAAGGGGGGAAAAGCGAGGTTTTTCACTATAACAATGATAAAAAATGGGTGGACCAGTCAGGCACAGTGGTGTATGCCCGTAGTCCCAGCTACTTGGAAAGCTGAGGCAAGAGATCACTTGAGCACAGGAGTTTGAGACCAGCCTGGGTAACATAGTAAAGACCTTGTCTCTTAAAAAAGAAGGCAAGAGGCAGGGCGCAGTGGCTCACGCCTGTAATCCCAGCACTTTGGGAGGCTGAGGTGGGAGGATCACGAGGTCAGGAGATCAAGACCATCCTGGCCAACACGGTGAAACCCCGTCTCTACTAAAAACACAAAAAATTATCCAGGCGTGGTGGCAGGCACCTGTAGTTCCAGCTACTTGGGAGGCTGCGGCAAGAGAATGACATGAACCGGATGGGGCGGAGCATGCAGTGAGCCGAGATCACGCTACTGCACTCTAGCCTGGGCAACAGAGTGAGACTCTGTCTCAAAAAAAAAAAAAAAAAAAAAAGAAGACATGGTATACAATCTGGCCCTGCCATTAAGTCTGTGGTCTTGGGCAAGTCAATTGATCTCTCTGAGACATAGATTCTTGAACCATATTAACAAGGTGATTTAAACATAAATGTGTATGCTTCTGTGATTCTATTAAACAGCAAAGACTGAAGTGTATATGGAGTATTATCTTGATTTTACGCTATTTAATTTCAAGAAAGCTTTCAAATAAAAATTCTTATCTTATGTACTGATGAAAGCACCCTGTCTAAAATTAGCACGTTTGGTATAGGCAGCCCATATTTTGGGTTAGTTCAGCATGGTAATATTTTATAAGGGCTCATCAGAAAATTAAGCTCAATGTACTCATTTGTCAAGAAATGCATATGCATATAGATTCTTTTAATATCAAATGGCAAAACAAACAAGAGGTTGAAACAGAGGAAAGATCAACTATGAGAAAAGAATTACTGAGGGAAAATGGAGATAGACTACAAATAGGGCAGAACTGGCCTAAAATACACCACTGTCACTTAAAAATAGGTACTCGGTTACATAGTGCCTGTGTTATCTTTATAACAGCATTTGGTTCCTACCCTGTCTTCTTCCTACAGGCCTCTTATGACTATGAGAGCTATCTGTTCCTTCAGTGGACCAAGTCTTGCTGCCTTGTGGATTCTGCCCAGTCATAGCTTCCCTTCTGCCCTTTGAGGGTGGGCTGCTTGCATCTAAGTAGTAGGGCCATAGCTAATTCTGTCCTGGATATAACACAGATGACTGGCTGGGCACGGTGGCTGATGTCTATAATCCCAGTACTTTGGGAAGCTGAGGCAAGAGGATCACTTAAGGCCAGAAGCTCAAGACCAGGCTGACCAACATAGTGAGATCCTGTCTGTATACAAAATGTAAAAATTTAGGAGGGCATGATGGTGCATTCCTGTAGTCCTAACTCCTTTAGAAGCTGAGGCAAGAGGATGGTTTGAGCCCAGGAGTTGGAGGTTACAGTGAGCTATGATTGTACCACTACTAGACTCCAGCCTGAGTGACACAGCAAGACTCCGTCTCTAAAAAACAAAACAAAAATACACACATAGATGGTTGCTGGCATGAGATGCTAAACCACGGGCTTCTCAAAGCTGAGGGTTCTGTGCAACCCTGGCCAAACTTCTTACCCAAAATATTTACATTAATGTCGTCCATTTAAAAGAATTAGAACTAAAAACAAAGATACCTTGCAGCAACTTCTAAATAGTGCCCCATAAATAACAAATAGCACTAGAATTACTTAATAAATCATAATCTTCATCATTCTCTAGCATCTGTTTCCCCTACTAGACTATATGCTCCATAAGAATCATGAATCTCTTGTACAAGGCTACATCCCCATTGCCAAAAGACGCCGGGCAAGTGATGAGAGCTCAATAAATGATGCTGAGAGCTGATGAGGTGTTTGTTCTCTGCCAGGCACTGTTCTTTGACTTTAATGAAGTATCTCAAGTAATCCTTAGAACAATCCTATGAAATGAGTACTTCTATAGTAGGAGAAACTGAGGCACAGAGCATTCAAGTAACTTGCCCAAAGTCACACAGCTAGTAAGTAGCAGAGCTGGGGTTCAAATACAAGCACTTTGCTTCTAGAACCTGAAGTTCCAGTTCTCAAGTGGAACATTAATTCACAGGCTAGTCACAAACCAGGGAGTCCTGAGGCCAGAGCCTATGATGCAAGGGTCAAGGATTTGAGCCCATATGATGTGACTGAAAGAACACTGAATGAGAAGCAGCGCTGACTTGGGTCCAGTCCCGTGACCTCTTTGCTCACCAGCTTCCCCTGTTGATCAACCAGGGGGTTGGCTGTTCACTCAAGTCCCTGTCAGGTGTCAACCCCAAGTGCTAGAGTCACCCTAGACATAATCTCACATCTAGACAACTGCAGAGCACAGTGTGCTCCTCTACCTTCCACGAGGGAGAACCACCAAAATATCTTCAACTATCAAGCAAGTTACTCAGTCTCTCAGAACCTCAGTTTCCTCATCTGCAATTAGGACCGAATAGCACCTACTTCAAAGGGTGGAGGTGAAGATTAGAGAGAAGCCTGGTTCAGGGGCTACCACATAGTAATAATTTCATAAACAGTAGCTAGGTTTATTATGGTCCCAAACAGAACAAGGAGGTAAGTCTCTTCAAAACCCAGGAACCAACCAACCAGTTGGAAAGACAGCTCTGAAACTCTTATTTTTAAACAATTTCTAACAGTAGACTACATGTGTGGCACATCTTCCAAGCAAAAAGTTCCATATCAGATTCTCTTTCAACAAATGGAGTAGGCCGGGCGCGGTGGCTCAAGCCTGTAATCCCAGCACTTTGGGAGGCCGAGACGGGCGGATCACGAGGTCAGGAGATCGAGACCATCCTGGCT
>NW_012115821.1:15544942-15551846 GCF_000951035.1 Colobus angolensis palliatus | reverse complement strand
AAAAAAAAAAAAAAAAAAAAAGGAAAGAAAGGAATGAGTGGACCATGTTGGGATACTGATTCAAACAAGTTAACTGTACAAGGACGTCTTTGAGACAAATTAACAAGAATTCTTCAATATCACCTCATGTGCAGTCTGAAGTAAAATTTGCATATGAGGACACTCAACTTTGGACTGAAGATTAGATAACATTGAGGAACTATTATTAATCTTGCCAGATGGGATAAGGGATGGTGACTTATGAAAAAAAAGT
This sequence comes from Colobus angolensis palliatus, assembly GCF_000951035.1. Taxonomy (NCBI): domain Eukaryota; kingdom Metazoa; phylum Chordata; class Mammalia; order Primates; family Cercopithecidae; genus Colobus; species Colobus angolensis. The sequence continues at coordinate 15,551,593 of NW_012115821.1, read as the reverse complement.
GGTGGTTCATGCCCGTAATCCCAGCACTTTGTGAGGCCAAGGTGGGTGAATCACTTGAGCCCAGGAGTTTGAGACTAGCCTGGGCAGCATGGTGAAACTCTACCTCTACAAAAAAAATACAAAACATTAGCCAGGTTTAGTAGGTACATGACTGTAATCCCAGCTACCTGGGAGGCTCAGGTGGGAGGATCACCTGAGCCTGGGAGACAGAGGCTGCAGTGAGGGCAGTGAGCAGTGATCGGGCCATTGCACTCCAGTCTGGGCAACAGAGTGAGAGACCCTGTCTCAAACAAACAAACAAACAAAAAAAAAAAAAGGAAGGGTCCTTATCAGGTAGACAGGTATAGCAGAGTACTGATGAGTAAAGTGATATATGGCCAAGGTTTGCTTAAAATACTTCTAAAAACACAGTGTAGTGAGACTGGGAAGAAGTTAGTAATTGTTGAAGCAGGATGATGGTGACCAGGTGCTAATTATACTATCCTCTCTACTTTTCCACTATGAGCAGATCACAAGGTATCATGATAACAAACTAAGTTATTCAACTTAGAAAGTTACAATTTCTTGCTGGTGAGGGTACAGTTTCTCCAGGTATCATATTTAACACTAAATTATGCAACCTAAAAATTATCATTTCTGGTCAATGCCAGTGAGGTTGTAAGTGAAAATGGCATGTGTAGAACCATTGATGACGTAAAAACTACGGTGATATCAAGAGATGTCAATATCTACCAACAGCAATACAAATATGCAAATATCTTAGCCCGATATCCCTACATGTATGACTTTACCAAAAGAAAATAATCCAATGGCTGGGCTCACACCTGTAATCCCAGCACTTTGGGAGGCTGAGGTGGGTGGATCACCTGAGGTCAGAAGTTTGAGACCAGCCTGGCCAACATTGTGAAACCTTGTCTGTACTGCAAATACAAAAATTAGCCGGGCATCGTGGGGCAAGCCTGTAGTACTAGATACTCGGGAGGCTGAGGCAGGAGAATCACTGGAACCCGGGAGGTGGAGGTTGCAGTGAGCTGAGATCACGCCACTGCACTCCAGTCTGGGCGACAGAGCAAGACTCTGTCTCAGAAGAAAAGAAAAGAATCTAAAAGAAGAAAAGATTTTCAGTGTACTGTCATCTAAATAGTGATAATCAGAAATAATAATAGACTAGTTACTAAGTATGAAGAATACACTATGTACCAGGAACTATGTTAAATGCTTTATATACATTATTCTCCTCTAAACAACCCTTTCAGGAAAGTATTATCATTCCCATGGCACAGATGAAGAAAATAAGCCCTCAAGATTGCACAGCTAGGAAGTGGCACAGCAGGAAATCTGGGTCAGGCTGGCTCCAGGGCCTGCACTAATTGCCCTGAAATCCAAATGTCAGGCAATAGGGGATGTTTAATTAGATTATAGGCCATCTACTGCACGAACACTGCATAAACAAGTGTACTCATGAAGCCAAGCAATATGGGAACATGCTAAGTTAATAAAAAGCAGGATGAAAACTGTTTATGAGGGCACCTATGATATATGTATGTGTGTGTGTGTATATATATACAAATATACTATATATATATATATGAAATATATATGTGGAAAAGCTTGGCAGGGAAAATATACAAAATAAAAATCACGGTTGTGGCCAGGTGCAATGGTTCACATCTGTAATCCTAGCACTTTGGGAGGCCAAGGCAGGTGGATTGCCTGAGCTCAAGACCAGCCTGGGCAACATTGTGAAACCCTGTCTGTACTAAAAGTACAAAAATTAACTACGTGTGGTGGCAGGCACCTGTAATCCTAGCTACTTGGGAGACTGAGCAATGAGAATCGCTTGAACCTGGGAAGTGGAGGTTGCAGTGAGCCGAGAACGTGCCACTGCACTCCAACTAGGGTGACAGAGCGAGACTCTGTCTCAAAAAAAAAAAAAAAATCACGGTGTATCAGAAGGAAGGTCTCCCAATCATGGGCCACGTGGATATGTTATTTTTATAAAAAGGGGAGAGGTAATGGAACTGAGGTGCACACAGCTGCTGATAGAACCAAGGCATTTTGGTAGTGGTGTTTCTGTTAATATTGTAAACCATCAGTTTCTTCAAATTTGTTTCTTCTTCTTTGGAACACTATCAAAACTAAAAGAAGAAATATTGCACTTTTCCTCCCCATATATCTTTCCAATGACCTCTGCTAGGAATTCACCTACTTTTGATCAGGAAGCAATCATTATTATCCTACAGTTTCCTCTTGCAGCAGATGCAGAGTAAAATGTTACAATATAAATGGATTTCTTAAACATAAGAGGGAAAAAAGACAACAGCTCAAATGAATGTATAAAGGCTTGTTTAATGATTGAGGTTCTCTCTGAGTCTTGTGAAATCCTATCACAGGTCATCTGTTATTAGCATGACTGAAAAAGGCACCAGAAAGCAGGAGTCCCAATTCTCCATCTTGTCATGGTCCAGCCAGGCATATCCTAACTGCATCTGCCAGACTGCTGATCACCTCAAAATCCAACCCCACAGCCCAGCCTCCTGCTCTCACTTTTCTCCTCCTCCCTTTTCACCTTGCCTGGAAAGACACATCTGACTGGCTCCCAGAATCAAGTTCACTAGGAGATTGTGGACTTGGAAGTCCACAATCTATGAAATGGAATCTATGAAATGCTCTACAGATGAGAGGTTATCTTGATTAAAAAGCTGATATGTGCCCTTGTGTGTTTCTTTTGCCATAAATGAATTCCAGAGATGTTCCTTGGGGAGAGAAAGAAAACCCCAAATAACTAGACCCCAGGTTATTTTAACTGCCAGAACCAGGGTTGCCATAAATAATCAACTTTTTATGACAAAGCTTTTGTAACTGCCCAGGGGATAATTAGCACCTGAAAAAGGCACTAATCTGTGAGCCAAACCACATGACCATTTGTGAGTCTATGTGGTATTTGTCAGTACCTGTCACCAAGATAACAGCTTAATCTTGAAAAGGGGAGTAAGAGTATTTTAGAGGGGACTTTCAAGGGATTCCCCTTTAAAAAACTAAGCAAAGAGAAAAGATCTTGAGGAAAAGAAAAACAAACGAACAAACAAAAACAGAATGAGCCAGAGAGCCAGATGGACAAGAAGGCCGAGAAGGCCGTACTAAAACCACCAATCCTTCAGGGAGTTAGTGCAAACTTTTGTCAAAGATTATGGAAAAGCTACTGTTTCAAAGCCTGTAGACATCAGAGGAAAAAACACAAGAGATAGTTTGCTGAACAGAGAGCTTTAAGCAATTCAAGTTCAAACAGAATTCCAGGAATTAAGAAGAGAGGAAATTGCAAGGTGCTTTGCAAACCACTGCAAAGAAAAAGATGTTTACAAAATGTCAGTGATAGAAATGGAGATTTTGTTGTGGTGGTATTTATTTTGGAGGGGGAAGGAGTAAGAACAGGACATAATAATAGTAATAGTAATAATAAATGGTTGCATTACTAGCAGCCAGGCTTTTTTGATCACAATTAGGGGCAGCATTGTGCTGAGCACTTTGTAAGTATCATCTCCTTTAATCCCCAGGACAACCTTTAGAGCTCAATCCTTCTAATGACTCCCTTTATAGATGAGGAAACTGAGATTCAGTCAGGCTTTACCTTTACTTCTTTGAGGTCAGAGTGCCAGGATTATGATGTAAATCCAAATTTGCTTAAAAGCCTAGCCTTTGAACCATTTACACACTACTATGTAATTCCCAGGGTTCACAGCTCAATACTATTTTTGAAGATTATTGGCAATTATTAAGTTCAGAGCTAATGGCCAGCTTGGTCAGCTTGGTCTGTCTCCTTGCCTTCTTTCCTAAAGATAAAATGAAAGGAATGAACTACTATCCAGTTCATTTTAGTAATTGTTTAGGGTGTTTTCTGGAAATGGTGGGAAGGAATGGATTAGAAAAATCTAGGGAGCTCATTTATAGCCCACCATTAAGAGCTAATGATACAACAGGATTCTCAGAGTAAAACACTTCAGTGGCATCACTGTTTAAAGATTTTGTTAAACAATGTACACTGTAAAAAAGAGTGAAGAAACTCTGTGAGGTGACACGGTCAGGGTGACACAATCCAGTTAATTATGGAGCACTGCTAGGAACCCATATACTGCAGTCTAGCAGTCCCAGTCTGGATTCTGATTCTACCAGTAATTTGCTCTGAGACCCCGGGTGAGTGAGTAATCTTTCTGAGCCTCAGTTTCCTTGCCTATAAAATGGGGATGAAAAGAGTACCTCCCTCATAGGGCTATTGTGAAAACTGCATGAGATGATGCATGGATGGCATAGGGCACAGTGCCAGGCATGGTAAATGTCAGCTAATATCCCTGGCACAGCCAACAAAGTAGCCATGCCACTCTATTTACAGAGATCCCTGCACTCCATGCCACATTCTTCACAAGCTATAGAATATTCAGGTGTGGAATCAGTTCTAAGATGACATTCACAAAAGCACCAATTTAAGAATCCAGCCCAATTTGAGACCTCATTCTTTTTCCAAACCATAGTCAGCGGTTGGGAAGAGGGAAACAATCCCTCTCTATGTTCTTTTCTGCTGGGATTTGGTATTTGACAAATGCCAATTACATGATGATAGCTTTTCTGACAAATTCCATTTAGGATCTCAGAACCCCATCATCAGTAATAGGCAGCAACATTTTCTGTTTGTTTAGTTTTATTTTGTAATGCAGTTGAGAATTGACTAAAGTTATTGCTCTTATCACATGACAGCAACTCAGTGAGGCTTCATTTTTATAGGCTTAACAGAGTCTATCTACTCTATTCAAGACTTTCATTGTTTGCGATGCTGGCCACCTGGGGCCAATTATTTAAGAGCTTGGAGAACAAGCAGCTCATACTGTGGTGCATTCTGGGGCTTTGGCTCACTCAGCTTTAGTTCCTCCCTTTTCTGATCATGTCTCTACAACTTTCTTTAGGGAAACTGCCTCTCCCCAATTCTCAAAGCTTATGGTTAAAATGGAACTGAGCCTGCTATCAGTTTCTTTGGGAGTACATGTGACTCAGGACTGACCAATCAGCAACCCTTCCTTCTAGTAACTGGTTCAGTTCCTTCTAGTAATTGGTTCTTCCTTCTAGTAACTGGTTCAGGAAGAGGCATGAGAACCAGGCTTGGGATTTTTGCAAGAGGAACTAGACAAGAAAGTACCCCTAAGTTAGAAGGGGGTAAGCTTGGAACTCATTGTTTGTGATCATCTTTCCACCAGAAGGGGAGAACATATCTGAGAATGAAAGCAACAAGGAAAAATGAAAGCTGAGAAGTGAGGAGAGAAATAGATTCCTAAGCAAAAATAAGCACCTGGATCCAGCCATGCCTGAAGGTTGATCTTGACTGTTACATAAGCATGACACCTGGTCTTTTCTGTTACATATGCATAAATTCTCTATTTGCTTAAAGAAATCTGAGCTATGTTTCTGTCACAACTGGAAGCATTTTGATTCATATATATACAAAAGAGCCTCTACCACAAAAATGAATAGCTGCCTTCTTACTTTTTTGCGCTGTTCAGGATTTATGTTATATATCTAAGTCTTGCTTCCCTCAACAAGATCATAAGGTCTTTGAGACTAGGAGACAAGCATAGTAACATATTGATACAGTCATACACTTTGGCCAAAAGCAAACCCATAAGGGCTAAGGAATTATTTCATAACAATGACAAAGAGAAGAAAGTGGGGAAATGTCAAGAATGTTTCACAGGTGAGTTTTTGGAGGCTGATGGCATAGGGAGTCAGAGATCTCATAAGTATCCAAAGCTACCTCCAAAAGCTTCATTTGTTTAGCTGCCCACTCCTGAACCTCCCATTTTACACTTTACCAGCTCAGCACATAGGAAAACCCCTACCAAAGTTTCAGACTAAATGTCTTCTAACTAGAACTGTGAAGAACTCACTGCTTGTCACCCAATGGTACCAATAAATCTGCTTTTTTTCTTAAATGAAAATTCACTACCCCAAATATTCTTCATATGCCAACTCTAACCACATTTGGATAGGGTAATTTTATTTGACTGTTTAAAAAGTGTTTTTTAAATTTTTTAATTTTTTTCACATTGTATACCAGGGTAAGCATCAAATACATCAAAGATGTAAATGTAAATATGAAAACGTAAAAGTACAACAAGAAGATGGATCATTCCCTAGTGTAGGAAAGACCTTGCTAACTATGACTCAAAGTCCAGAAGCCAGAAAAGACTGATAAAATTTGTATCCTAAAATATAAAAAGATAAAATCAGTTTAAACACGTTTACATGGCAAACAAGAACAACAAGGAAAATATAAGCAAAGACAAACGACAAACTGGGAAAATATATTTACAACTCGTATCCATTTCAACACCAATCTCTGCAATATATACAGACTTCCTAGAAATCAAGAAGCAAAGGACAACCACCATCTCTGTATGACTGATTCACGCTACAACATCACAAGGAGCCATGTCAATTACTGGGCATGAACATTTTAAGAGACAGCAGGGTGTTTATGAGTTAAGGGCATGAACTGAGTTGGCCAGGTTTAAATCTCAGCTCTACCACTTTCTTTCTTTTTTTTTTTTGTGAGACGGAGTCTTGCTCTGTCGCCCAGGCTGGAGTGCAGTGGCCGGATCTCAGCTC
>NW_012115821.1:15511211-15543679 GCF_000951035.1 Colobus angolensis palliatus | reverse complement strand
TGGTGGTCATGGTGACACCATGGTGTCCTGGTCCACAGCCTGGTGACAGAGTAAAGTGAGACTCTGTTCAAAAAAAAAAAAAAAAAAAAAGGCATACCCTAACCTCAAGATCTTGCAGGTACTACTCAGAAGCCAAGATGTATGTGAAGTACAACAGAAAAAACAACAACAACATTGCTGTACCAGTAAGATTTTTCACTTCATGTACATTGTTATATTTACAACCATGAATATAAGTGTTGCTATTCCTATTTTACTGATGAGGAAACTGAGACTCAGAAGGGTTAAGTGACTTGCTTATTGTGGCAGCTACTAAAAGGTAAAATTTAGATTTTACTCTATCTATGACTGGCTTTAAAAGTTGGGTGTTCATGACCAGGCACGGTGGCTCATGCCTGTAATCCCAGAACTTTGGGAGGCCAAGGTGGGTAGATCACGAGGTCAGGATTCGAGGCCAGCCTAGCCAACATGGTGAAACCCCGTCTCTACTGAAAATACAAAAATTAGCCAGGTGCGGTGGCAGGAGCCTGTAATCCCAGCTACTGGGGAGGCTGAGGCAGGTTAATCGCTTGAACCTGGGAGGCAGAGTTTGCAGTGATCCGAGATCACACTACTGGACTCTAGCGTGGGTGACAGAGTGAGACTCTATCTCAAAAAAAAAAACCAAAACAAAACAAAACACAAAAACCAAGTTGAGTGTTCATTATACTCCATCAACCTGTCTCTCCCTAATTTAAAAGCTAGGAAACAATTTGTCCAGCTAAGTAGTAAGAAAAGATACCCAGAGTTGCCATAGTTCTAAAAGTCCCAGCCCTCAGGCATAAGAACTGACCCTGGTCCAGCAGTAAAACCTGCCATCTGTGGGAGCCTATTTCTTAGTGGAAGGAGAAGATCCATTCTGGGTTACGGCACATCTTTACCACATGTTGCTACTGGTCTTCCTTTTTGTTATACAGAAAGGTTAAAGAGATCCCTTGTATGGTTGTGGGTGGAGTGGTACATACACCGCTGTTTCTCTGGGATATTTATTTATTTATTTATTTATTTATTATTTATTATTTTGAGAGGAGTCTCATTCTGTCGCCCAAGCTGGAGTGCAGTGGTATGATCTTGGCTCACTGCAACCTCTGTCTCCTGGGTTCAAGCGATTCTCCTGCTTAGCCTCCTGAGTAGCTGGGATTACAGGTGCGTGCCACCATGCCTGGCTAAGTTTTGTAGTTTTAGTAAAGATGGGGTTCTGTCATGTTGGCCAGGCTGGTCTCAAACTCCTAACCTCAAGTGATCTTCCCATCTCGGCCTCCCAAAGTGCTGGGATTATAGGCGTGAGCCACCACACCCAGCCTGGGACAGACTTTTGTATGGTACAATTGCCCTCCGTCCAGGGCCTGTGGAAGACATGTCTTTGGCAGTGAACATGGACTCTCATGCAAGCTATCTGAGCTCTGGGTGAGTGTATAACTGGAGGGCTTTTCTCACCTCCTGGAAGCTAGTCCCCTGGCTCCAGCTGCCTGCCTGTAGAGGGCATGACAGAGACAGTGATGCTCCCACATTTGGCCCAGGTTGTTCAAAGCCCATAGTTGAAATACTCAGGAAGCTCTAGCTAACCCTGCAGCCCTACACTTGAAATGAGAATCTGCCTACAGTGGATAAATAAAATGCCCTTGCCAAGCCTCCCTTTAAGAGGTAATGCCTCCTGAAGAACATCTGCCAACCCCCACAGACAGAGCTATTTGAAGCAAGCAGAGAATCTCAACACTCTTTTCTGTGGAAATTCCAATACATACTTTCTTTGCCTTTAAATCTTTGGAATGCTGATTTAAAAGCCTGAAGCTAAAATGTTCTGACAAACAGCAGGCTGTCTTGTCTCTCTGAAACAGTGGTATTTCAGAGGTCAGGGAGAGAGCCCTCACCATCAGCCTCATCAGTCAATGGGTTACATAAGCAGGGATTTGTTTCCAGTCTCTAAGGAGGATATCCACAGAATGTCAGAACTTTAGCAAAGTTCACCAACTCTCTACCAAGCATGGTACCTTATACCAGTTCCCAAATAATAGCAACAGTTTAGGGTTTACTATCCGATGATCGCATTATGGCACTTCACAATGTCCTATAAGGAAAATACTACGATCACCCCATTTTACAGCAGAGGTAACTAGATACAGAGAGGAGGTGTAATTTGCTCAGGGTCATAGAACTTGTAAGTAGTAGAGCTGGGGTTTGAATACAAGTAGCATAGCTTGAGTATATACTCTTATCCATAATGCTACACTGTCTCTCCCAAGATGATAATGGTGGGATGGTGGTAATGACAGTGGTGATGGTGGTGATAATAGTGACGATGATGGCTGGAGTGATAGTGGAGGTGGTGCTGGTGGTGATAATGATGATAGGGAGGCTGATGATACTATAACCCTGGCCCCTGTGCTAAATATTTCCCACATATTACCACATTTCATCCAGTCTTCCAACAGTGTTAACTTATCCATCTACTTCTCTTCACCTTGCCTGTCTGCCACTGTGCCAGCCTAAGCTGTCATCATCTCTCACCTGGAGTAGTGCAATAAACCTGCTAACTGGTCTCCCTGCTGCAACCAGTACCTACACAATACAATCTCACTGCATTACAGCAGCCAGAAGGATCTTCTGAATGGTTATCCTAGATCTTAGCACTGACTCTCTTGCCTGAAACCTCCACTAGCTTCCACTGCACAAATCCCAATTCCTTGCCACAACTGGATGAGGCCCCATGGGATCTGGTGCTGTTCACCTCTCCGCCCCCTTTCCTGCTTCTCTCCTTCTCACCCATGATGCTCCAGCACAGTGTCCTTTCCCTCCCGACCACGGCACCTTGTTGCCAGGCCAGGACATTTGTGCTGGCTGTTTCCTCTGCCACCAAATCTCTGCAGGATTGGCTCCTTTTTGTCATGGAGGCATCAGCTCAAATAACCTCTCCTCAGAGCCTTTCCTGACCTCCCAGCTATAGGAAATTCTCAACTTCCATCTTTCTCCCGGTCTCACCTCCCCTGCCACCACCTCCTATTCCCAGCCCCAGCCACAGCCACCTCAATACTGGACTGTGTCCTTTGTTGATTTGCTGTTATTTACCATCTCCCCACCTAGGCTACAAGCTCTGTGAAGACAGAGATCTTGTCCCTCATGTTTGCTGTTTCACCACCAACACCTCAAACAGTGCACAGCCCAGAATGGAGTCCACTAAATATTTACCGATGAAGTAACTGGGTTATCTCATTTACTCTTCTCAAGAACACCTTTAGAATTGAGGCAACAGCTATGTTTTAATAACAGACCCGAGGATGTATGGTGAGTAAATGGCATTTAACTCCAGAGTCTACACCCTTAACACCAATTCTGTAACTGGCTTTGTCATCTTGACTTTCTATTTCATTTCTCTGCTTCTCAGTGTCATTTTTACTCTAAAAGAAGAAGATAAGAAGATCTTCCATGCTTATTTACCTTCCAAAGGTATTTGGAGTTCAGAGCCCTTATTCTTAACCACTACCAGGGTGGGCAAACTTTTCCTGTAAAGGGAAAAATTCTAATTATTTTAGGTTTTGTGGACTATTCAGTCTCTGTTGCAACTATTCACCTCTGCCAATGCAATATAAAAGCAGCCACAGACAATACATAAATAACAGTGTGGTTGTGTTACAATAAAACCTTATTTACAAAAGCAGAGAGTGGGCCATTCTTGGCTATAGTTTGCCTGCATCTACACTAGACCACTGGAGAAGCAATCTTTGGTTTCCATCTGTCATTCAGTTATTATGAGGCCTGGTAATCAGAGATGATCTCTTCCCAGCACACTGGTGTGTATGTTCAGAAAAAATAATAAACATTTTAAGAAAGGTCAAGGTCTTCTGTCCAGTTCCACATTAACCAGTTACCATGTTGACAGAAACAGAAATGGCTCTCTTTCATTTTTTTCTGGACCTAAATTTGAGCAATCTTTGGGTGAACTTGGTGGCAGAAGGTTCTCTAACAACAGGCAAGAGGATTTGTGTCTAGACTCAAGGAGGAGTCAGAAGGGCAAAGGTATGATCACGAGTTACTGTGGACTTGAGAACTTTGACATTCTTGCTAAATCAGAAGTATAATGATGACTTTGATCAGGAGGGGCCAGTGGAGGCTATACAGAAAGACTGCACAAACTAGAGGGTCTAGGATCCAGTGGGATCTTAGGAGGCAAAGCAGGGGTCTAAGCTGGACAAGAAGGCAGCTCTTTTCAACCTGAGCCCATGCCCCTTGGGCCCATTTCAGTTGTACCTAGGCCTTTTGTATCTGCTGTGATTTATTTTTCAAAAAACGTGAAAAATCATAGCAAACGCTATGGGTAATATAATAAATACTGACATTCTCACCATTCAGATTTTAAAACTCAATATTTTGTTAAATTTGCTTCCAGGGCTTTAAAGAATATACGTAAGTAGAGGGCAAGTGTGAGGATTGTAACCAGGAAACACAGATTCAAGTTGCCCAGAATACACACTCTCCCAGTGCTTTTTTAATAGATAAAATAAATAAAACATTACCAGCATCTCCTCTTCCCACCACCTCAGTCCCACATTCCACCTTTGGCCACCCCTAGTGACAACTATTATCATGGAATAGATATATATCCTACCAGTTCATTTATCATTAGAGAAAATTTTCTATTGAGATGAAATTTATACAACATAAAATTTACCATTTCAAAGCACGCAATTTACTGGTGATTATTATATTCACAATGCCGTACAGCCATCACTACTATCTAATTCCAGAACATCTCGGTTATCCAAAAAGAAACCCTTTATCTCCCGAATCTCCCCTCTCCTCAGTCCCTGACAACCACGAATCTACTTTCTGTCTCTATGGACTTGCTTTTGCTGGACATTTCATATAAATGGAATCAAATAACGTATGACCTTTTGTTTCTCACTTATTTTGCTTGGCATAGCGTGTCTAAGGTTCATCCATGTTGTAGCATGCATCAGCATTCATTCCTTTTTATGGTTGAATAATATTCCCTTGTTTGCATATACCACATTTTGTTTTATCCATTCCTCAATTGATGGAATAGTGCTGCTATGAACATCCATGTGCAAGTACCTGTTTGAGTACCTGTTTTCAGTTCTTTTGGGTATATACCTATAAGTGGCATCTGTCATATGGTAACACTATATTTAACTTTTTGAGGTACCGCCGAACTCTTCTTCACAGCAGCTGCACCATTTAAATTCCCACCAGCAATGTATAAGGGTTTCAGTTTCCCCACATCCTCACCAACACTTCTTCTTTTCTATTTCCCTCCTCTTTTTAAAAATAGCCATCCTAGTGGGTATGAGGGATAATTGTGGTTTTGATTTGTATTTCCCTAAAACCAACTGCTACTGAGCATCTTTTCATGTTTTTACTGGCCATTTGTATACATTGTTTGGAGACTATCACTTTTTACCTCTATATTTATTCCAGACATCTACAAATAGTGTGCAGTATTGTTTTCTAAGTGTAAATCTAAATATTTTCCCCACTTAGCATTGTTTTTGAGCTCCCTCCATGTTGTTGTATATAGATCTAGTTCAAAGCTGAATGTATCCAGCCTTCTCTATACCACATTTTATTTATCTGTTCTCTTATTTATGGATATTTACAGCGTTTCCTTTCTTTACTGTTACAAAATGTGTCGCACTTCCCGATACACGCCTCCTTCTGCATTCCTGAGATTGGTTCTCTAAGGCTCAAACTTGTATTTATAAGGCAGGATCACAGAATATGCACATTTACAATCTTGCCACATGTTCACTTTCTTTTTTAACATATGTTTGGAAAAGCAAATGCAAATTTGGATCACACTTAAGGAGACTCCTCAGCCCTCAGTGTATATCACACTCACACATTTACCAAGCTGGATAACTGTTCAATTTTTCTGGATTTTCAATATTCTTTTGTTTTTTTTTCCCCCCCGAGACGGAGTTTTGCTCTTGTCACCCAGGCTGGAGTGCAATGGTGTGATCTCGGCTCACTGCGCCTCCACCTCCCAGGTTTAAGTGATTCTCCTGCCTCAGTCTCCAGAGTAGCTGAGACTACAGGCACGCGACACCACGCCCGGCTAATTTTTGTATTTTTTAGCAGAGATGGGGTTTCACCATATTGGCCAGGCTGGTTTCGAACTCCTAACCTTGTGATCTGCCCGCCTTGGCCTCCCAAAGTGCTGGGATTATAAGTGTGAGCCACCGCGCCTGGCCTGTGAATGTATTAAATGCCCCAGAGCTGTACATGTTAATGTTATGTGAATTTTACCTTAATTAAATAAAAAGAGAGCTATTACATGGGAAATGCTTCACATTGGCACTAGCTATGAAGTAGAAAGCAGGTATCATTATTGTAAAAGATGAAGTTCATAGTAAGAAAAACTAGAAGCATACTATATATCTAACAATGGTGGGTTAATTAAATAAAGTTATGTCCCAGTTGAACAATCTGATACTATGTAGGTATTCAGAATAATAAGGTCTTGGCCAGGCATGATGGGTCATGCCTATAATCCCAGCATTTTGGGAGGCCGAGCTGGGTGGATCACCTGAGGTCGGGAATTTGAGACCATCAAACTTTGTGAAACCCTGTCTCTACTAAAAATACGAAAATTAGCCAGGTGTGGTGGCACATGCCTGTAATCCCAGCTTCTCCTGAGGCAGGAGAATTGCTTGAACCTGGGAAGCTGTGAGCTGAGACAGTGCCATTGTACTCCAGCCTGCGTGACAGAGTGAGACTCTGTCTAAAAAAAAAAAAGAAAGAAAGAGTAACAATATCCAGGTATAAATATGAACAGGAACAATGTTGATGTGTACCAAAATGAGACAAGCAAGACACAAAGCAGTATCTGTGCATCATGTGATCCTATTTGTGTGTCCATGTAAACATACATTTAGCAGGGCTATACTCCAAAATATAGAGTACCAAAAAGATGATTTTAATAGTCTTTCTTTAATTTACCTTTATTTTATAATTTTCTACAACATCCACATAGTGCTAGTATAATAAAGAAGTAAAAGTTTTAAACATATCAAAATAAATGCATTCTGGTACTTTTTACTTAAAGATGAATTGCAGTGAATTATTACCTAAAAGTATTCTAAATATAAATTCCCTAAGTTATCTTGTTTTATGTGTTCATAATTTTAACAGTAGGCTTTTTTGTTTTTTGTTTGTTTGCTTGCTTTTTGAGACGAAGTCTTGCTCTTGTCCCCCAGGCTGGAGTGCAATGGCGCGATCTCAGCTCACTGCAACCTCCGCCTCCCGGGTTCAAGCGATTTTCCTGCCTCAGCCTCCTGAGTAGCTGTGATTACAGGCACGTACTACCATGCCCAGCTAATTTTTGTATTTTCAGTAGAGATGGGGTTTCACCACGTTGGCCAAGTTGGTCTCGAACTCCTGACCTCAGGTGATCCACCCACCTCGGCCTCCCAAAGTGCTGGGATTACAGGTGTGAGCCACCATGCTCGGCCTAACGTCAGCCTTTTTAAAAGCACATGTTCACCCCTATTTCATTCATTAAAATTAAATAATTATAAGACATGCTAAATAATATGCTAAATTAATGCTAAATAACAGCATTAATTCAGAGTATGACTTGTTTAATTAATTGCTATTTCCACTTCCAAAGGTCTAAGCCATGTGTAAGGACTGTATTACCTCCCCAGAATAACTATTTAGCTTTAGCAGAAAGACTTAAAACGCACCACCTCTGGCCAGGCGTGGTGGCTCAAGCCTGTAATCCCAGCACTTTGGGAGGCTGAGGTGGGTGGATCACGAGGTCAGGAAATCGAGACCATCCTGGCTAACACAGTGAAACCCCGTCTCTACTAAAAATACAAAAAAATTAGCCAGGCATGGTGGCGGGCGCCTGTAGTCCCAGCCACTTGGGAGGCTGAGGCAGGAGAATGGCGTGAAACCGGGAGGTGGAGCTTGCAGTGAGCCGAGATCGCAGTGAGCCGAGATCGCGTCACTGAACTCCAGCCTGGGCGACAGAGCAAGACTCTGTCTAAAAAAAAAAAAAAACAGAATGCACCGCCTCTCTCCCCCTTTTTCATACAGCACAGAACATGACCCATAAAGTCCAACACACCCCAGGCCGGATAGCTAAAATGGGCCTGATAAATAAAGGGACCTGTGGCTGAGTCACCCATGGTTCATCCCCATCCTCTGGGGAAAAAAGAATACAAAAATTGAATCGTGCATTTCCACACAGACTTCCTGTGGAAAAGGATTTCTCAGAGAGTCAAGAAATGACTTAAGTCTTTGTTTCCTCAGTTTCCCAAAAGGGAGAAAAATCATGTCTCTTAGAAAAACTGTTGGTGTTTAGTACAAGTATTTCTGTGGTAAAAATGACCTTCCTGACACAATTCAGCAGGCCAAGGTATCCCATTCACATCTGATTAATGCAAGCTGCCTTATCACTCTTGGTCTTTCCTTATTCTTCAGATAGCTCCGAATGAGGCTGAGTTACCAATATTTGGAAAAAATGGACTGAAACACAGACGTGCATTTTTGATCAATAGTTGATGAAAAACTCCTAATGAATAAAGTTCATCTCTTTCCTTTAGGGAAGAAAGTCAGCATTAGTATAAGTGTTTCAGGATTTCTTCATACTTTGTGCACAGAAATGCTCCACTAACTTCAATCTATTATTATTCTTTGGGAAATGGGATATAGTTGGGGAAACAATTTAAATTAAAAATTAGTTCTGAAACAGTATAAATCTCACCATGAGATTAATTAGTTGCCTCATCCATTCATTCAGAATGTATTTATTCCGTGACTCATTCACTCACTCACCCACAGAGTCCCTACAATCGTATTTGGGATGCCAAAGTGTTTTCAACCCATTCCCTACCCACCTGGATTTTGTTCTTGTTTTGCCTTATTCTGAATAATACAAACCAGTTCTAAAGATTTTATACAACAATCAGACAAGATACAAAAAGTCACTGTGGGCCAGGCACAGTAACTTACGCCTGTAGTTCCAGCACTTTGGGAGGCTGAGATAAGAGGGTCGTTTGAGCCCAGGAATTTGACACTAGCTTGAGCAATATGGCAAAACCCCATCTCTACAAAAGAATACAAAAATTAGCTGGGTGTGACAGTGCACGCCTGTAGTCTCAGCTACCTAGGAGGCTGAGATGGGAGGATCACCTGAGCCTGAGAGGTCGAGGTTGCAGTGAGCCGTGACTGCGCCACTGCACTCCAGCCTGGGTGACAGAGTGACACCCTGTCTCAAAACAAAACAAAAAGTCACTGTGCAAAGGCCAAGGATGATGTGAAAGAATCAGTCTGCATTACATAGTCTTTATTTCACCCTCTTCCAGAAGACCCATTCTCCAAATATGTGGCATGAATTCATGCTTTCAAGGATGCAGAACCTGCAGAAAGTACACTTTATTTGATAAGCAAATGGTTTCCTAAAGAAAGTGAAGAGTCAGGATCAGGGTCAGGAGGTTCAGAAAATATATTTTTAGCTTTTGCAAATATTGGTGCTAATTAAAAAATGGTGACTCCTAGAGCCCAGAAGAGTCTAAATAAAAGAGACTTTACTTAAAAAGAAGGGGAGGAAGCAAGCAAAGAGATCAGACGTTTTTCTACTCTACTACCATACTCTGAAAAGAGCACGGCTGACTGAGTTCATGTAGGATCAAACCCTTGTCTTGTGGTCCTGCATTAATGCCACAATCCCACCAGCTGAGCTAACTGGAATTGACTGCTCAATGGAATTAGTCTTCCATCTTTAATTGGCTAGAAAACTTGCCAAGAAGCTCTGCCTGACAGTCCATCAGGCAGAAAACATGAGGATAAAATATGGTCCAATAATTACCAATGGGAATTGAAGAGGACGATTATTCAAGAAATAGACTATTTCATGAAGCTACTAAAAGCTGGAGGGTAAAAAATGTTGTATGGAGCAGGGCCTGTGGAAACCTGCCCCTTGTAAACCCTCTACTCCAAGGCCATCGCCTTCAACAGATGAGGTCACAATAAACTGCAGCAGGTCCTGACAAACGGTTTCCTCCCAGGAGTCAGTAAGTTACCTGAAAATGCTTAGTTCTGACTGTTTGAGTTCACCCCACCATGAATACATGACCAGCGATTCTGGTCAGGTCAGGGCTGTTTCCTTTGCCATGATGTGCACACAGCCACCTGAACAACATGCTAGAACAGTAGGATTACAAGCTTCCTCCAGCAGCCAGAAACTTACATATTTCTAACACACTGCTAAATGTGGAAGTGGCCATTAAGAACCATCAAAGTGTGCATTTTTGGCTCAATAATTCCACTGATGGGAATATAGCCTCTTGGATATGTGCAAAAGAAGACTGTGTGCAAAAGTAAGAATGTTCATCACAGGAAAATGCCTATTTTTAAAAAATAAAAACAACATAAATATCATACTCCATGGGCTAAATACAGCCATAACATATAATATTATGTAGCCTTTAACAATAACGGTATAAAAAAACTTATCTGTATTTCCCAACTTTTCTACAATAAACAGTTTTGTAAAGTATGTAGAAAACACTATGGGGGGAGATAATTAGAAATTTTACATAGATCAATGTTTACCAAGTTAAATGATAACTTAAGTACATGGAAGAACATAATACCGGGGTGAATGTTTTTTGTACAAATCTCTACATAAGACAGATATTCACTCCCATATATTTAGCTATTAAAATATGATATTACTTAATTATCTATTACTTAAATTATTGTTTCACTTTTCATTGTTTTTACCTCAAAATCTGGTCCAAAACTATTTGATAATAAAAAGGCTTTTTAAAAAGTCATAAAATCCACACATTAATGTTGTCCATGTGCCTCATTTACAGGTACTTTTCTTTCCATATATACACAGTTATATTATCTTAACAGTTAGCAGCTGCAGTTTAGATGTGGGAACAAGGTCTGCACAGACAAAAATGCTGATAGCGGAGAGAAACAAGAGCTGACAGCTTACTAATGAGAGGAGAGCTAGAAATACTATGATGAGCCGAACTGAGAATTCAAAAAGCACAAATTCCTGGGACTAAACAGCCCTAAAATGCCAAGAGATCAACACACTATAGCAAAGTATAATGATAGATGGTCGGCCGGGCGCGGTGGCTCAAGCCTGTAATCCCAGCACTTTCGGAGGCCGAGACGGGCGGATCACAAGGTCAGGAGATCGAGACCATCCTGGCTAACACGGCGAAACCCCGTCTCTACTAAAAAAAAAAAAAATACGAAAAACTAGCCGGGCGATGTGGCAGGCGCCTGTAGTCCCAGCTACTCGGGAGGCTGAGGCAGGAGAATGGCGTAAACCCGGGAGGCGGAGCTTGCAGTGAGCTGAGATCCGGCCACTGCACTCCAGCCTGGGCGACAGAGCGAGACTCCGTCTCAAAAAAAAAAAAAAAAAAAAAAAATGATAGATGGTCATTGTGTGTCCTCTAAAAAAGGCAAATGATAATTTGTATGACCTGGCCGGGTGCAGTGGCTCATGCCTCTAATCCCAGCACTTTAGGAAAACAAGGTAGGAGGATCATTTGAGCCCAGGAGTTCAAGACTAGCCTAGGCAAGGCTGTGTAGTGAAATCCAAATAAAGTCTGTCGTTTCCTTAGCAGTACTAAACCAACGTTACTTTCCTGATTTTGACAAATATACTGCGTTATGTAAGACGTTAACATCAGGGGAAGCTGGGAAAGGCACATAAGAACTCTCTGTGTTATCTTTGCAACTTTTCTGTAAACCTAAAATTATTCCAAAATGAAAGCTTATTAAAAATATAAAACAATGAAACAAAGAAGAATGAGGTCTTGGTTGTCTAATCAAATTGTCTACACTCTGCACCCTATCCCCAAATCTCAAGGGGTCTGGCAGCTGAGCTTTCACTGATGTGGTCTGGTTGCATCAAATCACATTGCAAAGATGCTTTGACCGTAGAAAGCTACCCTCCTTTAGAACCTAACAGCTCACAACACAGGATCATGTTACCACCTTTTACCCACCTGAGGAAGGGAGGGTCTGGTCCCTAGGTCTGCAAAATCTGGGAAAGAAAGTGGTACAATTCCGAAGGATCCTGGTGCTCTTAGGCCCCGAAACGTTTCATCTGACAGGAATCCTCCCGGGAATGACTTCAACCCCCCAGATCCCAGGCATTATCTCATCTTGGCTGTGTGTCATCCTCTGCATTTTCCTTCAAGTTGCTAAGAGGAAATGGAGGATCAGACGGAGCTCTGGAAGCCCACCTTCTTCTTAGGTGGATAGTTTTAGCACTTTGAGACAAATAACTTGCTTTTTAAGACCATCCCAGACATTCTTCAAATGAGAGGTACAGGCTTTCTCTGCTAGACTCAGTGAAAAATGCATGCAGTGTAGGAGAGCCAGCCAACAATAGTCAACAACAGGAAAAAACACCCCGATTTAGGGGATCATAAATATTTACAGCATCCAATGGTGTATTTACTATTCAATGATCACGCAAAATAAATGTTCTAGCACAAGAAGTGGTCTGCGTTTCTGTAGGATCCCAGAGTTTCAAAGCTGGAAAGGGAACAGAGATGCGTCCAGTTCCCACACTTTACAGGTAAGAAGGTTGAGGCTCCAAGCATGCTCCCATAAAATGTCTGCTTTTAAAAATATCTCTATTACAACACGCATTCCCTGAGCCACAGTTCATTGTTTACAGACCGTCTCTCACAGGAGAAGTGGGTGTTTGCCAAGGGACTCAGTGCAGTGCTGTGAGTAAGCATCATAAGCAATCAATAAAAGCTTGTTTGAGACACCAAGATGGAAGCTCATCTCTGCCCTGCCTCATGTTTCTGGGGACCTCTTCTCTGAACCTAGTTTTAAAACTGAGAAGACAAATCTTATTCCTGAATGGCTGAAAGAGCAACCAGGAGTGCATTTGGAAATTCACCTGCTGACATATTATATCATGAATACTATTTGTTCAAATATTTTTTAAAAAATTTCATTTCCTTCATGAGATAAACACTAAAATTTTTCATTTTCTTTGGTGAGAATTTCTAGAATGCTGCTTTATTAAATTTCATGGTTAGACAGATTTACTGAGATACAAAAGGTTTTTTAAAAAACTGTAAGATTAAAACAGCAAAGTTCCTGTTATTAACATACACACAGTTAAGCAATGCCAAAGAAAGCTGTTTGTACCAGAATATGTCACCTGATCCTAAGAATATTTAAATTAGCACTTTGGGATGCAAAAACACGGAAAATCTCTTCTCTTTGCTCCCAATACATAAATACCCCTGGTTCCTCATCTATACTGATCAAGTTCAGGTCAAAACAGAATGATGAATTATTAAGATCCCAAGATATGCCCACTGTGACATCTCAGTGCAAGAGTGAGATGAACAATTAACCTTGGCTGGGATCTTTCCCTAAAGTAGCAATGGCAGGAAAAGCTTGAGTCAACCACCAGCTAGTCAGGCAGAAATTTCAAAGAGGTGGCGAGAAGAAGAACTTGCTGGCTTCTTACTGGATGGGCTTCCTCAACCAAATCCCCCTTTCGGCTGTAGCATGCTCTTGCTTGTTGGTCTGACATGAGATCTTCCATGTCCTCCATTTAGATATAACTTACCCAATTAGTTGCCATCAGCTCTGCACAGCTCACACTCCCACTTTCTCCATCATGGCAGTCACTTACAAGCTGAGTAGCTGAATCAACTTCACTTTTCTATGCACACAGTTAACCAGAAATTTTAAAAATTTAAGTTTAAACATAAGCGCCCACAATCTGATGTTTCTAAGTCTTTACTTACATAGTTTCATACTCAGAGACCTCACCCCCACAAAGAGCATTTAATTAGAAAAATTCTTGGGTGTGATTCTATGCATTTCAGAGTAGCTATGTAATCACTGTGATTCCATGCTTTACCTTCTTCAGCCATCAGATTGATTTGAAATAGGTAATTCCATGAATTACAGTCAAAGTATTAATAAAAAGAGGACCAAAAAGTGTGTGTGGGAGGGCGCCAAAACCCACAAATTCCCAAAATAAAAAGTTGAGCACTGAACTATCCTCAAAAGATGGCATCTTTTGCAGAAGTTATATTTAATCAAGGTCTCGGCATTTGTTTTATTATTTGCAAAAGATCTTTTTTCTTTTACTAACATTTTGTAGGCACTACACATTATCCTTTACAGACACTAGCTTAAGTAATTCTGAAAAATGCCATAAGAGGTAGGAACTACTAGTAAGTCCACCCTGAGATGAGGGAATGAAAGCTAAGAAGGTTAAGTTCTCAGGTTACCAAGTTAGTTGTGGAGGCAAAATTTGAACTCAGTTCCTCTCCAAAGTCCAAGCTGATCACATTTCTTGCAGTGTTTCCCCAAGCATGGCCCATGCATCACTAGTCAAATGTGAGATTTTAAGATGCATATGTATAAATACATTTTTATTTTAACAGTTATATATGTATTTATTTTAAGTGGATTAGAAAAAATTGTCCAGCTAGCAGATATTTCTTTGATGTTATATTGCTTGGGATCTAGCTAATTTTGCATCAATTACATGCTTTGCAAGAGCTAGAAAAACAGTTAAGCTCTAATGCCATTTCTTCTAAGAAATAAGTGATTTGACTCATCAAGGAATGGAGTCCATACCAGCTTCTATAGACTGCTTCCCAGCTGAATTAATCAGCCTGGATATTAAATGATCCCTAGGCAGATGTCTAGAATCCAATGCTTTTAACTTCAAAGAAGAGTTTCTTCTGGTACCCTTCTCTTCTCCATCATTTAACCCCTTCATCTTTTCCCCTACCCCCTACAATCATCTAGCCCTGGAAGATTACCTAAGCTAAGACAAAGTGATGAAGAGTAGAGATGTCTGGAAGGAAGCAGAGCTGCTCACTCATCCTTCTGTCCCCAACATGGCTCATCACGGAACTCTCCCTAGGGTGGTCATAGCTGATCCCTGAGCAGGCGCCCCGTTCAGATAATGGCCAGACATCAAAGCACCAGCTGATACAGAAATCTCTGGAGGAAAAAGCTATCTTGGTGACATAGTATTTTTAGTTCATCCTTTTCTTTATTGTTGAAATGACTTACAAATAGCTCCAACTTTTGACCGTGGCTAGTCATGCCACCGGTGGGCTGACTTTGTGTTCAATATTTTACTTAAAAAAACCCTCGATCTTCTAGTTATACAAGTAACACATGAATTATTTCTCCTTGTAAAACTTTAAATATTAAATGTTAGACTGTCATTGGAGCCACCAGGCCCCCTCCTCAGAGAGAACCAATTTAGGGTTTTAACTCAGAATCAGTTCAATGAATTTAGGGTGTTATCCTTTCAGACTGCTTTCTATGCATGGATGTATCTTTGAAAAATAAGCAGAATTGTTCTGTGGTGGCTTAGCTTAGCACACAAATGATATCATACTTAAATTTCTGTAACTCTATTTTTATTTTTCATTTTTCTAAGACAGAGTCTCACTCTGTGTCCCAAGCTAGAATACAAGGACATGATCTTGGCTCACTGCAACCTCTGCATCCTGGGCTCAAACGATCCCCCTGCCTCAGCTCCCAAGTAGCTGGGACTACAGGCATGTGCCACCATGCCTAGATGACTTTTGTACTTTCTAAAAATAGAGACAGGGTTTCACCATGTGGCCCAGGCTGATCTCAAACTCCTGGACTCAAGTGATCTACCTGCTTGGCCTCCCCAAGTGCCAGGATCACATGTGTGAGCCACCATGCCCAGCCCAAACTTCCGTAACTTGAAAAAAGAAATCTGGCCGGGCGTGGTGGCTCAAGCCTGTAATCCCAGCACTTTGGGAGGCCGAGGCAGGCGGATCACGAGGTCAGGAGATCGAGACCATCCTGGCTAACCCGGTGAAACCTCATCTCTACTAAAAAATACAAAAAATTAGCCGGGCGCGGTGGCGGGCGCCTGTAGTCCCAGCTACTCAGGAGGCTGAGGCAGGAGAATGGCGTGAACCCGGGAGGCGGAGCTTGCAGTGAGCCGAGATCCGGCCACTGCACTCCAGCCTGGGCGACAGAGCGAGACTCTGTCTCAAAAAAAAAAGAAAGAAAGAAAGAAAGAAATCTAACAGTATGTCTTGGCAATCTTTTCATCTTTCACCATCTTTCTTTCCTTTTCTTTTTCTTAATGTTGCATTGGATTCCATGTATTCTATAGTGTAGATATGTTTTTATATTGTAAGGTGAAAATATCATGCAATTTGACCTTTGGCTTTTCTATAACACTTTTTCTCAGAGAGCAATGATATATAAGAAGATTCCCTTTACTTTCTGCCCCTTCTTGTTTCTAGAAAACTGCCACTAATGGCAATCTCAGTGAGGGACTGGCATTATTAGTTCTATAATTCCCGGTGCAACGGCAGGTTAACAGGACATAAAATCAGGCAGAACTGTGACTCACAACTGTATGGCCTTGGATTCATTAAACATCTATGAATCTCAGACTCATCATTTGCAAAATGAAGAGAATAATATCTACCTTTCAAAGTCACTGGCAAGATTCTGTAAGAAAAGGAAATTAAGAACAAGCAGAGTACCTGGTACTTTAGTGCATGACAAATTATTTAAAGCTGTGTGGCAAAATTCTGCTCAACAGTGCAGAATACAAATATGTTTCTATTATGTAGGATTTTCAGTTTATGTTCAAAAATTATTATTTCCCTTTGGAATATCTTGTTAGTATGGATAATGCACCCTGTGGATTTATAGGTAGGGAAATTGAGACAGAAAGATATGCTCAAGGTAAATCCATCGTGGTACCAGGATTAGCTTTACTAAGAACTGTTAAGCTTCTTTTCTTATGACTTATCATTAAATGAATAAACAGAATGCTTGAAATTGCTACCTGAAAACTAAGCATGTTGTCTGGAATCTTGCCTGCCTCTGTTAATTTTCCTCAAATGACTATTTAGAAACAAAAGATACAAAATCTTTCAGGTAAAGAAGATAATATTTAATAAAATGAAACAAAATAAAAAGGAAAATAACACCAATACCAACTGCTGCTACCACCAGGATTCCAGCCAACAGGTAATTAAACAGGTTTTGCTTCAATCTTCCAGCAGGGCTAAAAACAATCAGCCTGAAGCACTGGGGGAGTGGGAAGACTCTGGATCAATTTCCCAGGATTACATGGAACAAAGATTACATGTATGTACAAAAACACAGGGTGGTTTTGTGACAACCCCAATGTTTTCTGGGAGCCTTCACCAAGTCACTGAACATTACACATAGTAGACGGCCTCTTAAGGTGTCCCCCAAGATCCCTGCCTCCTGGTGTTCACATCCCTGTAGGGCCAGAACAGACTGGCGTACTGATTTTCTTCTAGCCATTTAGAACATGGCAAGATGACAGGATGTACATGATTATGTGTTATGATTACATTACATAAGATTGGGTTATGTACTCATATTTTGAGGCAACTCTTTCCATTGCTGGAATCAAAGAAGCAAGAGGCCATGGTGAAAGGCCCATGTGGCAAAGGCCTGAAAGTGGCTTCCTGGAGCTGAAGGTGGCCTCCAGCCAACAATAACAAGAAACTGAAGCCCTCAGTCCTACAACCACAAGAAGATGAATGCTGCCAACATAAGTTTGGAAACAGACCCTTCCCCAGTCAAACTTCAGATGAGACCATAGCCCTGGTCAATGCCTTGACTGCAGCCTTGTGAGACCCTGAAGTAGTAGAAGGCCTACCTAAGCAATGTTGAACTCCTGATCCATAAAAATTGCACCATAATAAATGTGTGTTGTTTTACGACTAAGTTTGTAGTAATATTGTTATAGATAACTAATACATCACATTTTCCTCCATGTCTCCATCTGAACACAGGGGAGAAATCAAATACAGCTTGGTCTCACCAGCAATGAGGGACTAAACATCTATACTAGAATTGAGCCACATGGTCTATTTGGTGATACCCGAATTGAAATGAATCCTATAGCATTATTCTAAAACCCAGTGCTATATTTTGTGTTTCTTTGTTGATTTTTCCTTTCCTTTCACAGTGAGACAGAACAGTATACATTTTAATATATGATGTTCCTTCATGAGCAAATTATCTCTCTGAGAGATTTCCCTGACTTCCTAATTGACTTACTAGTCAGCAGGCCCTAACTTCACTAAGCCATTCCTTTAGTCCTTGACCTTATTAAAATACCATTCCAATCAGATCATATCCTTCTTCCAAAACTTTCACTGCCTGGAGACTCAAAGCCAAACCCTGTAGGAAGGTCCCACAGTCAGGTTTGTTGAATGAATAAAGAAATGAATAAAGGTGTCTGGTAGAACACAAACAGACCACACTGAAGTTTTGCTTACACGTGGCAAAGACTGCATCTCATTCATCTTTATTTACCCAGTGCCCAGCATAGTGTTTACTGTGTAGCAGCTGTCCCTAGACTTCCATTGTGATACTGAAACAAAAATGCAGCATCACTCGCTCTCTCGCTGCTTTAAGGATCTCTGTGTTACCCTTGTGTCCCTGAGCCTGGTAACCCATACTATTGAAAATGAACCCAGGCTTTCCAAGATCATTAATCTGTTTGTTATAGCATAATGTTTAACATGTAATCTGTTTAACAGTTCTAAAATTCCCATTTGGGTTCATAACAATTCCTTCTTCACTCCAACCTAAGGGAGCTTTATATATGTCTTTAATATGTTTTACTCTACTTCATGCCTCAAAGGAGCACAAGAACACAAACATGGTTGGTCAGAAATGTAGAAATTAGAAAATGGGGCAGGGCCGGGCGTGGTGGCTCACACCTGTAATCCCAGCACTTTGGGAGGCCGAGGTGGGTGGATCACGAGGTCAGGAGCGCAAGACCATTCTGGCTAACACGGTGAAACTCCGTCTCTACTAAAAATGCAAAAAATTAGCTAGGTGTGGTGGCGGGCACCTGTAGTCCTAGTTACTCGGCAGGCTGAGGCAGGAGAATGGCGTGAACATGGGAGGCGGAGCTTGCAGTGAGCCGAGATTATGCCACTGCACTCCAGCCTGGGTGACAGAGCGAGACTCTGTCTCAAAAAAAAAGAAACAAAAAAAGAGAAAATGGGGCAGGAGGAAATAGGTGCTGAATGAGAACATCAGGTCATGGTCTCATAGCTCAGGGAGAGGTGTAGATCCTGAAAGTGGGCTTCAAGTGCAACAATTAACAGAAATTAATCATTAGAGATGGTGAAAATGACTGGAGAACTTCCAGGCCTAGGTGATAAAAAAAATTTTTTTTTAATAGATTTAGTGGGTACAAGCACTGTTTTGTTACATGGATATATTGCATAGTGAAGTCTGGGCAAAAGGGGCACATTTGTATAAATAGCTGGGAATGGACTCAAAGTATGTGTAAGCTGTTTGATTCACTGTATTTGCTGCTTTGAATGGGTTCCTGTACACCCAAAATTATATGGTAGTATTTTAGAACAGGACTTGTGTGGACTAACTTCACAACTTTTTCCCCATATAATTAGCCCTCCTCAGATCCAGCCAAGGACCAAATTTGTCTCTAGTGATACCAGGGTCTTGTGTCCTGTTCCTTTCCCTTTCTTTCCCTGTCAAAGCTCTAAAATGCTAAGAATCACTCACAAAGATATATTA
Organism: Colobus angolensis palliatus; assembly: GCF_000951035.1. NCBI lineage: Eukaryota > Metazoa > Chordata > Mammalia > Primates > Cercopithecidae > Colobus > Colobus angolensis. The sequence goes on along the minus strand of NW_012115821.1, from coordinate 15,524,050 downwards.
CTATTCAAAGTGCTCTCCTCTAAAGGTTGCATTTTAACCAGGAAAACATCAATAATTCTTACAGGATTTATTTACAAATTATTTTGACACAAACCATCTTACTTGATGCCCAGTGCCCAGCACTTAGTAGGCACTCAGTAGTATTTACTGAATGGATGGATGAAGAAACAGGCTCAGAGAGGTTAAGTGACCTGCCTAAGGTCACAGTGAATTAGAGTCAGAACACCGGGTGGAGGGGTTAGAACACAGGTTTTCTGACTCTACCTCCCAAGCTCCCTACATTTCCACCAAACCATAAACTACAGACAGAAAGATTCACAAGAAGAATTGTAACGCAGGGGTAATGTGGTCTTCCCAGCTCCTCATAATTCACTCCATGAAAGCAGTTTCTTCTGTCTTAGAGCCAGTTCCACCAAATTGAGGCATAATTCTAAGACTTAAATTTGCAAATTCATACCACATTCAGCCTCATCTTATACCTTCAATTGGGTTTCCCAAGCACGTTTTTGGCCAACTGTGCTGGACATTTAGTAAGATGCTTTCAAGGTGGAAGCAGAAAGCTAGAGGTGAGGAGGGAGCATTTTATCACCTCTTTCTTCAAAGGTTCTCTTGTTTTTCTGGCATTATTTGAAAATAGTGAATCTCCAACTTGTAAAAGTTGATAAGTCTTTAAGAGCATTTACCCTTGATTTCATTTTTTATCTTATTTTTGTTTTGAGACAGAGCCTCAATCTTGTAGCCCAGGCTAGAGTGCAGTGGCGTGGTCTTGGCTCACTGCAACCTTCATCTCCCGGGTTTAAGAGATTCTCCTGCCTCAGCCGCTTGAGTAACTTGGAACACAGATATCCACCACCATGCCCAGCTAATTTTTGTATTTTTAGTACAGACAGTGTTTTACCATGTTGGCCAGGCTGTTCTCAAACTCCTGACCTCAGGCGGTCTGCCCGCCTTGGCCTCCCAAAGTGCTGGGATTACAGGCGTGAGCCACCACGCCTGGCCTACCCTTGATTTTGTAAACAGTAGTCAGGCCCTGCTGACTCAGTGTAGAGTGCAGTGCTATGCACTGTGGTTAGGATGTGGGGGAAGGAAGGCACAGCTCCTGCCCTCGAGAAGCCAACACACACAGATGGAGACATCACAACTACAATAAGCACCATGGACTCGGGAAATGTGCACTGGAGAGCAAAGAAAGGCTTGGGCTGAGTAGGAAGTAGCTTTAAAGACATAAATGTTAGTGTGACATTTAAGCTACCTTTGGGTTTTACTTGTGGATTAAATGATAGGGTGTCTGGAATTTGCTTTTTTAAAAAAGTGTGTGGATGAGGGAATAGGTAAAAGAATAATGGTAAAGTATGGTGGCTGTTACGGCTGGGTGAATGATAAAGTGACTTCATTATACTCACCTCTTGAATTTTGTGCTTGCTTGAAAATGTCTATAATAAACAAAAATAAAATATCTGGGGAATCAGTTCTGGGCTGTGCCACATGCTAGCTCTGCAGCTTTGGGCAATTCACTTAACTCCTCAGACCCTCAGTCTCCCCAACTGTACAATGGCTATAATACCCTCTCCCTTAGAGGGCTTTTTTGGATACGTAAATGGTAATAAAATAATAAAAATATATGCAAAGGGCCTGGTACTATTCCTGAAAAATGTAGGAGCTCAACAAAAGGTAGTTTATTGTTGTTATCACATAATAAAAGTCATTTGGTCGGGGGCAGGGCTGCAGAGAACACAGTCTTACACATACACTGCTGAACAACGGCTACACAACTCTCCCACTAAGACTTTTTTTTTTTTTTTGAGATGGAGTCTTGCTCTTGTTGCCCAGGCTAGAGTGCAATGGTTGATCTTGGCTCACTGCAGCCTCTGCTTCCTGATTTCAAGCAATTCTCCTGCTTCAGCTTCCTGAGTAGCTGGGATTACAGGTGCCCACCACCACACCCGGCTAATTTTTTGTATTTTTAGTAGAGATGGGGTTTCATCATGTTGGCCAGGCTGGTCTCCAACTCCTGGCCTCAGGTGAGCCGCCCCACTTGGCCTCCCAAATGGCTGAGATTATAGGCATGAGCCACCGCACCTGGCCCCACTAAGACATGTTAATACACTTGATGTACCAGCGGCAGAGGCTGAACTGAACACTAATTATTATCAGCAGGTATCCAGCTCCTTATTTAGTAAAACTACTAAAAGAGCTTTACTTTTATCTTAATTTCAGTGACTCGAGCCTCACTCAGCTCCTGCTTACATGAGAACAGCCTTTTGTGAGGCTACTTCATTCTGTATGTTCCTGGGGGTTATAAACTAGCACCTAAGTGTCCTGTACCTACAGAATCAGAAGGTATTTTACCAGGAACTTACATAATTCTTCTCTACAAGTATGCATGAGAAGCTAAAACTCTGATTTAAAATAAAAATTACATATGTTTGATGAGGTTTTTTCCAGGCAAATAGACGTACAATCTGTATGTATATTTACATACAGCTTAGTGATTGTCTCTGGATTCATTTTAGCAATGTAAAGATACAGCCTTGATCCAGTTTCTTCACCTCTTTCAGCCTCATATTTTTCATCAGTAAAAATGGGAACAGGGATAGTAGCAACTTCCCAGGGTTGTGGAAAGGATTAAAGGAGAAAATACACATTAAGTCCACAGAGTAAAAGCTAAATGTTAGCCGCTTTTATTATTCATGTACTCTGATTTCAACTAAAAAGCTCTCACTTTGATATCACACTTCCCTCCCACAATGCCCATGTCCTGTTGCCTTAGAGATGCTGTTATACCAACCCTAGCAGCCCAAAATAGATGGTCCCTCCTCACCTCTGAGTAAAAAAAAACAAGAAATTTAATTACCAGACAAAGAAAACACACTTTGTTTTCTATTTCTAGATATCAATGTTAAAGTAGCACAAAGAGTGGAAAAGTGTCTCTGAAAACACATTTTCATCTAGGTTGGTTGTTTCTAGAATTTAGAGAACAATGCATTCTAAAAATACTGTGCCTGCATTCATCTTCCCTTGTTTCCCTGCTCCGAGGGCCACTTTATACTCCAGCTGGGATATGACAGCTGAAAGGACTTTTTGGAAAACACGCCTTACCAAATGGAGTCCTCGGGTGTTAGATCTTATCAATTTTTGTTCAAGATCCAAAACTAAGTTGCTTTATGCATTTTCTGGGTTTTAAGTATTACCCCCCTGCACCCACCCATCCCCCCTTACCAGTAACACACAGCCCAAGCCTTATCAACACTGTTCCTAAGCCCTATTTGTTTCTTAATTGATGCTTTCCCACATCACCCATCACATGTAGGTACAAGGCACTGCAGTTCCTGGAATTTTTGAAAATATCAGCAGTCCCCATCTGATGAATTAGTTACATACCAGAATTTCTTTATAATATAGTGGCTTATACCTGTAATCCCAGCACTTTGGGAGGCTGAGGCAGGGGGATTACTTGAGGTCAGGGTTTCGAGACCAGCCTGGCCAACATGGTGAAACCTTGTCTCTACGAAAAATACAAAAATTAGCTGGGCATGGTGGCACATGCCTGTTGTCCCAGCTACTAGGGAGGCTGAGGCAGGAGAGTCACTTGAACCTGGGGTGCAGAGGTTGTACTGCAGCCTGGGTGACAGAGTAAAACTCTTGTCTAAACAAAACAAAACAAAACAAAACTTGGTTATTTGGAACCTGAAATGAAGTGGGGTCATTTTCCATGAGTAGGAAACAAAGCCCTCTGAGTTCTGTTTAACTCATGGTATAGTCAAAAAAATGATTTAAAAAATTGAATTGTGTATTCGTTTGACAACTATTTATGTAGTACCTATAATATACCGGCCTGGCACTATGTAAGGCTCTTGGAGAGAGGTCAATTAAACACCCATTCCAGGCCTTCAAGGGGCTCACACTCTGGTTTCAATTTTTATCCTCAATCATTATACGGAGCTTACTACATGCTAGGAGCCAGGCTAAATACTTTAAAAATATTAATTAATCTAATCCTATCCTCATAACAACATTATGAGGTAGGCACTATTATTATCTCCAATATGTGGATAAGGAAACTGAGGCACAGAAGAGGTCAAGTCACTTGGTGAAGGTCGTGTAGCTAGTAAGTGGTAGAGTGAAGACTGAATCCCAGGCAGTCAGGCTCCTAGCTTTATCTCTTCATCGGTTTACCATCTTGCCTTTTGGTGGAGAAATTCCCTCAGATTCTACCTGATGGCCCTGGTTGTGTACTAAAGTGGGTACACGTGTCCCCCATATCCTCACTTCCTCTGTGCCTGCAGGGACACCCTCCTTCTCCCTACCCCATTACTCCTCCATCCATCTCAGCTCTAGTTAAGGACAAAAGGCTATTGAGTCCTCACGATCACCATCCCACCTCCCTCCTAGCACTGTGGATTCAGCCTGAACCTCACCTCTCTCCTACCCTCCTTCAACACCCAAATCATCCTCACCTGGACTATCTCTATCACCACCTAATGGGCTTTCGTCTCTCCAGTCTTTCCTTCAATACTATTGTCTTAGTCTATTTTGTGTTGCTGTAACAGAATACCACAGGCTGGGTGGTTTGTAAAGAAAAGAAATTTATTTCTTACAGTTTCGTAGGCTGAGAAGTTCAAAAGCATGATGCTGGCATCTGGTAAGGGCTTCTGTGCTATGTCACCCCATGGCAGAAGGTGAAAGACGAGAGAGGCAAACAGCAAGAAACAGAGAGGGCCAAAGTCACTTTTACAACAACCCCCTCTCAAGATAACAAACCCAATCCCGCAACAACATCAATCCGCTCAGGAGGGCAGGACCCTCATGGTCTAATTACCTCTTAATGGTCCCATCTCTTAATACTGTCACAATGGCAGTTAAATTAAACTTCAACATGAGTTTGGGAGGAGATGTTCAAACCACAGTGACTGTGTTTTCCTTTCTTTTTTCTTTTTTTGAGAGAGTCTCACTCTTACCCAGGCTGGAGTGCAGTAGCGTGATCTTGGTTCACTGCAACCTCTGCCTCCTGAGTTCAAGCAATTCACCCACCTCAGCCTCCCAAGTAGCTGGGACTACAGGTGCACACCACCATGCCCAGCTAATTTTTGTATTTTATGTAAAGAAGGGGTTTCACCATGTTGCCAAGGTTGTCTTGATCACCTGGGCTCAAGTGATCCATCCACTTCAGCCTCCCAAAGTGCTAATATTACAGGCATGAGATACCATGCCTGGCCCTCTTTTCTTTAAAAACAAATTTTTTAAACTTGTAAGTAATATATGATCTTTGAAGAAAAATTAGAAGATATAGACAAAGCAAAAAGAAAAAATTAAGTTACTCAGGGCTTTTACCATGTTGCCCAGGCAGGTGTTGAACTCCCAGGCTCAAGTGATCCACCCACCTCAGCCTCCCAAAGGGCTGCGATTACAGATGCGAGCTACCATGCCCGGCCTTATGAATTTTACTTTTAACAAAGATTCAGTATTAATGTTATGCTAATTGGGTCATATCATGTCTGGGTAAGAAAATGTCTGTGGCTACAGGTGGCATCCAGCCTTGATTTGGCCCTTGGGGCCTCTGTTATCTGACCCTTACCCTGGAAGGGGCGGTCACCCCCGAGGACCTGTGAGTCTCCCCCATACATGACTCACTGTGCTTCCACCCTAGTATTTCCCAAACCTGGACATTCCCTTGGGCAGGGAAAACCTACTAGACAGCAGAGCTATGGGTCATTCTGGAAAAAATTCCCTAGGGTAGAAGTGAGAATCTTCCTCCTGAGCACTCTCTGTGATGAGGTCTACAGGGCCCCATGGTGCTCTGCATGTTCTAACGTATTTTCATTTTCCTTTGTTTTCTTGATTTCTTAGGTGATTTCATCTCACAGGAGGCAGAATCTGAGTAAGTGTTGTTTTGTAGATTCTTTGAATTGAATCAGAGCCCAGAGATGTCAGAGAGCAGACAAAAGGGGACTGCTGGACCTACCACGCTGACCCTATTGCAGTACCAGTCCCCAGAAGGTACAGCCTGACACACATACACACACACATGTGAGCATGCACACACACACACACATCCAAAGACCAAAACTGCTGTTTTTTCAAATTCTCTAATGCATCAGCAGAAGGCTACAGAGCTGAGATCCTTTCTCCTTATCTCTACAGACCAAAATCATAGCTAGTTCTCTTTTGTTTCATGGGATTAAAGAAAAAAAAAACCTACAGAATTGTCACAAGTTGATTCACACGCTGCAAAAAACCTACTTGTATAATATGCCATTCTTAATGGTCAACTTGGAGAAGAAAATGTGAAATATGCAGCTGAATAATCTTTCCAGCTTCGGGCCGGGCTGGCTGATTCATCAAACCCTGATGTGACATGTCCCCTCTATCCTCTCAACCATTCCCTTGACTCACTAGAATTATTACTTCCAAAAGAGGAACCTTGTCTGCTCAATGGATGTATAGATCATGCACTGCATTTTAGAAACAGTGAAAGCAAGGGCTAAGAATAGCCAGAAAGTACTTTAGTTGAGAATCTCTAGTTGAAGTTCAGGGGCATGTGTGTTCAAGAAAACAAGACCTCCCAAGAATAGCAGATTTTTAAACTTTGAATTTGATCCAAAGATGGAAATCTATACATATGATGAACTGTGTTTCTTATTTCTTTCAATTCAGCACTCTCCTGTAGTACCTGAGCATGGGGTACAGAGGTAACAGAACAGAGGACATGCATTGTTAAAGAAAAATCTGGGGTGGTGACAAGTCAAAAGTCTACCAGCCAAAAGGTCAGGAGATTGTGTAGAAGGAAGCTCACATCTTCCACACTCAAAAATATAACTGAGCTACTTTGCTGCTCAACACTTCTTGCTCAGTTTTTATTTATTATTATTATTTTTTTGAGATGGAGTTTACCTTTTGTCCCCCAGCCTGGAGTGCAATGGCACAATCTCGGCTCACTGCAACCTGTCTCCTGGGTTCAAGTGATTCTCCTGTCTCAGCCTCCCAAGTAGCTGGGATTACAGGCACGTGCCACCATGCCTGGCTAATTTTTGTATTTTTAGTAGAGACGGGGTTTCACTGTGTTGGCCAGGCTGGTCTCCAACTCCTGACCTCGTGATCTGCCTGCCTCAGTCTCCCAAAGTGCTGGGATTACAAGCCTGAGTCACCATGCCTGGCTTAATTTTTATTGTAGACTATGTTGTTCAATGTTAAGAACCAAAATTAACGTATGCTTTAAAATGTACAAGACTGCTTCCACACGCCATGGATGCTCATTCCTTCCCGTCCTTTGTTGAGTATTTGTGACGCATATACTACATGCCAAGAGTTATGCCAGGCTTTGCAGGCACTTGCACAGCAAGTAAGAACATGGGCTCCTATGGAAGCCTTCGGAGGGGTCACCGCTGTTTGAGGGTCGGGGGAGGGCTCTCAGTAGAAGTTACATAGAAAGACAATTGTCCAGGCATGGTGGCTCATGGTGGCCCGTAATGCCAGCATTTTGGGAGGCCAAGGTAGGCGGATCACGAGGTCAGGAGATCGAGACCGTCCTGGCTAACACAGTGAAACCTCATCTCTACTAAAAATACAAAAAACTAGCCAGGCCTGGTGGCAGGCGCCTGTAGTCCCAGTTACTGAGGAGGCTGAGACAGGAGAATGGCGTGAACCCAGGAGGCAGAGCTTGCAGTAAGCCGAGATCGCACTCCAGCCTGGGCGACAAAGCGAGACTCTGTCTCAAAAAAAAAAAAAAAAAAAGACAATTAGGCACAAAAAGAGTGAGGACAAAGGAAGGAAAAGAAAGATTCCAGGCAGAAGGACTAGCAGGTAGAAAGGACTATGTCAAGAAAGTCCAGATCTGTTTAGCTGGCATATGGAAAGGGAGCAGTGCAATGTAGAAAGACATACGCACGCAGGGGCTGGGTCTCGAAGCCGTGTTAAGGAGGAGGCTTTATTCTCAGGCTTCCTCTGGAGGAAACAGGGAGAAGCAGCAAAGGATGTAAAGTGGTGGAGTGGGAACCCAACTTGTGTTTTAGGAAGATCCCTCGGGTTTAGTGTGGGGAATGGATTTGAGAGACAGAAAGGAGGCAGGCAGATCTCCAAGTTAGCAGCAGGAACGCAGGCCAAAGACTAAGCAGCCTCTGAAAGGGAGAGTCACGGGGCTGAAGAAAACTGGAGGAGTCTGGAGATATTTAGAAGGCAGGCAGGTTGAGATTTGGTGGGAAACAAGAGAAAGGAAAGAAGCCATGATGCCACCCCAGCTTCTGGCTTTGGCAACAGATAGGTACTATTTGGGGGGATGCAAATACCTAGAGGGGTGGTGGGGCTGGGGGGCAGGTAGGAAAGGTATGAAGTCTAGGGGAGAAGCAGCTGTCCCAGAGGCATCTGTCAGGACCCTGAGGGATACTCCCAATTAAGGGATGGACACAAGGGGTACCTGCAAAGGAATTCAAGGTGGAATGGTCAGAAATGTGAGCAGTAAACAGGACAGTGTGCAGTCACAGAGAAACAGTCAACCTTATGTAGCATGTGGCAGAGGTCAGAGTGGAAAAAGTCACTAGATATGGCCATGGCAAGACCTGGTGGCCAAGGCAGTTGAGTCACTTATTCAACACAATCGTATGGAGTAAAGTAACAAGATCAGAGGAGGGGAAAAGGAGGAATCCAGGCTGAGGTGGGTGGAGAGGAGGGAGAGAGATGAGGGGCAGGAGGGAGGGGTGCCTGCAATCCTTTCCTGAGATGGGAAAGACTGAAGGTTGTCAAGCACTATTTATTGTTGTTCCCATTTTTATCTGGAGATCTTTTCTCAAGACCACATATCTGAGAAGTGGAGGAGCAGGAATTCAAATACATATCTGCTAACTCTTTTCAAAACATCTAATTTTGGCAGCAATAAATGGACCTTTACTAATGCAAAAACAAGTACTCTGGGCTGGGTGCGGTGGCTCCCGCCTGTAATCCCAGCACTTTGGAAGGTCGAGGTAGGCAGATCACTTGAGGTCAGGAGTTCAAGACCAGCCCGGCCAATACAGTAAAACCCCTCGCTACTAAAAATACAAAAATTAGCTGGGCATGGTGGCATGTGCCTGTAATCCCAGCTATTCAGGAGACTGAGGCAGAAGAATCGCTTGAACCTGGGAGGCAGAGATTGCAATGAACCGAGATCACGCCACTGCACTCCAGCCTGGGCAAGAGTGAGACTCTGTCTCAAAAAAAAAAAAAAAAAAGTACTCTGGACTGCCTGTCTTCCCTCCTTCTCCATTCTCCCACCCCCTGTAAATGACTGCTACATACAACTACGACACTAAGGTGGAAGGAAAAACTGTCATGCTGAACCACAGCTCTCCCGAATTTGTGACATAGATGTACAGATGATGATGACATAGTTACCATAGGAAAAGGCATTCCAAATACTTACCCTTAACCCTAAAATGAAAGGAAATTTAACTTCTAAAACAATATCCCAGAAAAGACAAGTGTCATTTTTCAATTCCACTACTTGGTTCAAAGGGCTTCTTTTCTTTTCCTGGTCGTGACATTTCACTGTTTTACTCTCAAAGGAGCAGAAAGCCTGCAGACCAGCATGGGGCCCTGTCTCAGAGGAGGAAGATGTGGGGTTGGAGGCCTGGCCAGTGGCGGACGAGATGTCTGGTAGGGGTCTGGACAATCTGAGTCCATAACCAGTCAGTCCTGGGGGGCATCACCATCAGAAGATACCAAGCCACATAAAATACACGTAACTCAGAGATAAAAAGGAAGCAGAGGGATAATAAGAGGAAGAGGATAAAGAGAAAGAAAATAAGAAAATGATCTATGTCTAGTACTGTCTGGAAGGAGAGTGACTCAACATTTTTGGAAATCCAGGCTCTTTCTCTAGCCTTTCACTCCAGAGCCTTCAAAGGGCTGACATGGGATGGAAGGATTCTTATGTCAAGTCTAATACTGCAATTCTACTTTGTCTATTTATTGCTAATAAACTGACACTGCCTTTCATTGATGTTTTGTTACACCGAATGAATGAATACAGATCCTCTTTACAGATATGGCTTGATTCTCCTTGGGTACCCCTCCCCCTTCCCCACCACCCACCATGTCCCAACCCCCATCCCTGACCTCTATCACTGGGGCCCTCCCTCCTCTGCTGCAGAGGTACAGGTAGCTCTCTTTTCATGCCCTTCATTTGCTTATACCTCTTGTTTTATAATTTTCCTAAAGTGAACCAAATTATTTTCCATCTTGAGAGGTTTTTTTTTTTAAAACTTCACAGCATCCATCTGGATAGTGGCTGATGCTTCTGCTGTAATAAAACTGGAATTAAAAAAAAAAAAATCTAGAGGCTTTCCAGAACTCACTTAGAGGCTTCGCTCTGCCTCCCAAGATCAACTGACTTGCTCTTCATAATCTAAGCAAGGTCTGAGCTATGTTATTTCTTTGAAAATTTATATTAGAGCTTTTCCAAATCCCTGGCACACACTCTCCATTTAAAACTAACTGTGGAGACCAAAGCCTGTTATATAAGCATCCAAGTCTGCAGCCATGGGCCATATTTCTTCAGCTGCCAGATCACATGACTGATAACAAAGCCAAGATAAAGGTAATAATTTTTTAAAAAATTTTTTCTAGAAGAAAAAAGCCCTGCATATTTGAAAAAATAAAAAGATTAGAGTCATTCCTATCAGAAGCTCTTCTAAGTGGTTATTCCTCAAAATTGAAACAAAAATAAATTTAACTTTAAAACAAGCCACACCTACAGTGGCCACTGTGGGTTGCTTCCTAACGTTGATTTCCCTTTCTCCCTCTTTAAGGAACTTCTGTTGTCCGAAACTATTCACCCCGTTCATCCCCAAGGCAGAGTTTGAGTCAATCCTCATGGCATTTCTCCCGGGACTATTATTGACCCAGGGATGAGCATGTGACCTAATGTACCCAATCACACTAAAGGGAAGAACTTATTTTCTGGGAAAGGGAAACATACCACCCCAGTGGCAACTGGCAGCCATCTTGCAACCATGAGGGACACCAGCCTGAAGAGCATAAAGAGTTTAGGGAGATGGAAAGGACCTGTGTGTTTGGTGATAGTTTAGTAACTGAGTCAGTCAATCAGGGATCAACCTAACCCTGTACTTTTTATTCTGTGACATACATCTCTAGCTAAGGCTCTGTGAGACAGGATTCCTGTTGCTTTCTCCAAATGGCGATAACACCAAAGAAGGGGAGGGGGGAATCTGGTGCCATTTCCTTTTTCTTTTCTTTAAAAAGTTTATTTGTTCTTTTGTTGTTTTTTAGGAAACAGCCTCTTACTATGTTGCCCACACTGGAGTGCAGTGGCTATTCACAGGCACAATCGTAGCACACTACAGCCTCAAACTCCTGGGTTCAAGCTACGCCCTGTTATGCTTTAGCCTTTGCATAGCTGGGACTACAGGTGCAAGCCACTGTGTCCAGCTCTGGCACCATTTTTCTGACCTACAAATTACATTTTAGGTTTCTTGGTTTAGTGGCTCATGCCTGTAATCGCAGCACTTTGGGAGGCTGAGGTGGCAGATTGCTTGAGCCCAGGAGTTTGAGACCAGCCTAGGCAACATGGTGGAACCCCATCTCTATAAAAAATACAAAAATTAGCCAGGCATGGTGGTGCATGTCTGTAGTTCTAGCTACTCAGGAGGCTGAAGCAGGAGGATCGCTTGAGCCTGGGAGGTGGAGACTGCAGTGAGCCATGTTTGCACCACTGCACTCCAGCCTGGGCAACAGAGCAAGACCCTGTCTCCAAAAAAAAAAAAAAAAGGTTTCTTCTTTCCTTTACTGTAATGGTTGCACTGTCCATTCACTATATCTACATGCATTTTTATAGCTGAGTACATTTTTCCAGGTTTTGTAGGAATTTTAATGGGTTTAAGCCTAGTGATTAAACATATATTATTAACTGGCTGCTACCACACAAAGTTGAAGAGAAGCAAACTCAGCTCTGAGGGTACTGAGCCCCTGCCAGTGCCTATAATCAAGATGCTAGAGATTATAACAATTGACAATGGTAGTCCCTGTGTGTGCTTGTGGATTTACCTTCTGGTGAGGGGAGGAAGACAGTCAACAGGAACAACAGATGGTTTAGATAGTAACAACTGCCCAGAAAGCACTTGCAGGGAGGGCAGGGCTTGCTTTAAATTGAGTTACCAGGAATGGCCTTTGCAAGGAGGTGACATTGAAAGCTGAGATCAGAACAAGGTGGGAGTCAAATCTGGGGGAAGAAGAAAGGAAAGAATAAACCTTGCATGTTTCAGTACCCTCAATAAATTCTGGTTTATTAGAAGGTGCCAAGAGACGGAGAGGGTGGAGGGAAATGGGGTTGGCAGGTGGGCAGTAGCCTAGACATTTGGGCCCTATAGGCCAAGGAAAGTGGATCTACATTTTATTTTAAGTCAGGGATTCTTACTTGTTTCTGTGTCATGTACTTCCCGGGCAGCCTGCTGAACCCTGTGGACCTCTGCTTGCAAAATGTTTTTAAATGGCGAAGACAAAAAAAAAAAAAAAAATGTAGAATTATGAAAGACCAAGGATAGGGCTGTGGGGGCAGGGAGATTATGGGAGTGGTTTATCCTGCCAGGGAGGAGTATTTTTATCATGGGCATTGTTTAGAGTTACCAGCTTATAGTGATCATAGAAGAATAGACTTTAGGTTGATTGTATTATTGTTTTGTTTTGTTTTTTTGAGACGGAGCCTCGCTCTGTCACCGAGGCTGGAGTGCAGTAGGCAATCTCAGCTCACTGCAAGCTCCACCTCCCAGGTTCACACCATTCTCCTGCCTCAGCCTCCAGAGTAGCTGGGACTACAGGCGCCCACCACCACGCCCGGCTAATTTTTTGTATTT
>NW_012115821.1:15504080-15509822 GCF_000951035.1 Colobus angolensis palliatus | reverse complement strand
GCCTCCCAAAGTGCTGGGATTACAGGCTTGAGCCACCGCGCCCGGCTGTTTATACTTTAAATAACAGATATGGTGGCAGATCTAACCACTACTGTCATTTTGAATAATCAAATGGGCATACAAAATATTCTGAGATATATGCAACCAGTATAATATGAAGAGAAAATCACAGTGGGTTCTTTTGGTGACAAAGTCACAAGTAACTGCTGATATTGCTGTGGTTTTTTTGTCCCCATTTATAGAAAGGAAATGTAAATCTCAGTTGGAGGTTAGTGAAAATACAGATGTAATTTTTTTTTTCCAATCCAAATTTACGGACCCCATAGAAGCTCCTGGAAGTCACAGGCGAGTTTGACTAAGGAGTGTAATGTAATCTGATTTATGTTTCTAAAAAGATCTGCCTAATGGATGGTGGGGGATGAGGTGATTAAAACGTGCCAAGTTCATTTCCTGCTCAGAAGCTGGCAATGGTCAGCTGGAAGGAAGAGCAACAACAGGGTTTCTTTTGAATCATGCCTATTAAAGAGCAGAGAAGATGTGCCTTTATGAGTGGTCTCTGGGCCCACAATGAAAAGGCAATGCAGCAGAAATAAAGCACCTCCAGTCCCCTGCTGCAGGGAAAGGAGAGGAGATTCAGGGCCAGGACAGGCCCCTGTGCAAATCTGCAAAGGCTTAGAGAAAACAAACTATGTCAGCCTTAGCTTCCTGTAAGACAAGTGTGATGATAAGCACCTCTAAGGCTTGTTATGCAGGCAGAGGGGCTGCTGCAGTATGAAGCACCTGTTACCAGTGAGTGGTGGTCAGTGCCAGGGTGGTACCTTCCCTTTTGGTGCCTTCTGCCTGGGACTTTGGCCATTAACTTCAGAGTGGGGTGGGACATGGAGGAGTCTTAGGGACCATCTCACTTTGAAGAAGTCAAGGGACAGCCTTAGATTGTCTAGAAAGCTTGGGGCTGGAAGGAACTGGAACCCTATCTGTCATCTAGGTTTGGTAGAAAATCAACACAAGCTCCTTAAATGCTCAACATTTAAAACCTAGATTGCCCAGGTGAAAGCATGCAAAAGAAACAGTCTTCCTAGCAGAAAAAGCAAGGAAATTTGAGCCCAGTGGAGGTTTGGGGGCAGTGGCTAAAGCAGAGGCTTCAAAGTTCCCTGAGCCCCGGATTTTCTCTCTTGATACATTTACAGAAGGGGCTATGGATCTCCCACTTCTTAATGGAATCTGAGTATAAAATGTACAAGGGCCTGGGGAATGAGGGCTGGGGTCAGAAAGGCCTGGATCTGCTAGGCCCTCAAGAGGCTGCTCAGAGCCTTGCAGGGAGCAAAGAGTAGAGTCTGCCACTGCCAAATCCCAAAGCTCCTGCTGGAAGCATCCCCTCTCCCCACAAAGCTATAGAATGTACCTCAGACTCTTCCTCCTTTCTCTCTTCTGAAAGTGAATGAAGCCTTCTAACCTGTTGGGTTTTTTTTTTTCTTTTAACTCTCTCTCTTCCAAATGTCTTCAATCTAATAAGCAGCAGCTCTACTTTCACTGGTCTATACCTATAATAGTTCCCAAATGATCCCCAAAACTTATACACAGCAACAGAGTGCACTAAAAAAATGGGGTTATCTCTGGCCAATCTGATATAAAGGCAAAAACACAGATTCTAATCCACAGCTTAAAATGAAGGAGCAAATGAAAGAGTAAGCCTCTGACCCTCCTCACTCACCCACATTTTGGGATTTTAAAAGGAATGGTACAGAGGCAAAGGCATGGTGAGGGGAGTGGGGGTGGGGAGCAGGAGCGGACTGCCCTTCTGTAAGTGTGAGAGATGCAACAAAAAACCTTGCAGATGACCTCAGAACCACCCAAGAACCTCTCTACTCCACAAATCCCCCCACTCCAACGCCTACTGGTTCTGTAGGACCCAGGTCTGCTGAACAGCCAACACCAAAACACTTTAAGAGGATGGGGAAATACTCTTTCCCTGAATCCCTGCTCTTGTTCCAATGGCTAAACAAAAAGCTTTTATCAGGATTATTTCACTGGGCAACGTGGCACAAAGAAGGCAGTCCATTTGCAGTCTGAAGGTCAACAGGGCCGCTCTTGTTGCAGTGTGTTGCTTCTCTATGAGGCTAAGGCTGAATCTGGGCCCCCCTCCCCCTGGGAGCCCCCATGCCAATGTGCATTCCCTTAAAGTCTCACACAGGATGAGGCTGCTGCAGGCAGCTGACTGAGACTGACCAGCAAATTACACCTCTTGCCTTCCCCTTGACCCTGCCATTAGATTTTTTATTTTTTTAAGGTCAATGAAAATGCTATCAACACTCCTCCATTGGAAAATGTTTGTGGTTGCAGCTGAGCATGCCTGTTACAACTGCTGACAAAGGATTCCCAACTCACAGGACACAAGAGTCAAATGCACCCCCTTAGCAAAACCTCCCCTAGCTTTTTCCACTTCATTTAGGCTGTGTACCCTGGGCTGATTCATTAGAATTCTTACATTCACTCCTACTCATTTGAAGAGTTTGGTTTTGTTTTTCTAGTGACTCACATCTGGTGTGCTTTAAAAAGGCAACCTAATTAAAGAACAGTCTTGTTTGCCATAAATGAAATCTAAGTGTATACAGTGGTGCCCCCCTAACCATGTCTTCTAATATCCAAGGAGTTAGAGAGAAGGACTTGAAGAAAGATGGTTGTGTGAGTAAATCCAGATACCGATCTCCTATTATTAAACCAACACATTTACCTTTTTTTTTTTTTTTTGAGACAGAGTCTCACTCTGTTGCCCAGGCTGGAGTGCAGTGGAGCAATCTCGGCTCACTGTAACCTCTGTCTCCCATGTTAAAGCAGTTCTCACGCCTCAGCCTTCCGAGTTAGCTGGGGTTATAGGTGTGTGCCACCACACCCAGATAATTTTTTTTTTTTTTTTTGAGACATTGTCTTATTGTGTCACCCAGGCTGGAGTGTAGTGGCATAATCTTGGCTCACTGCAACCTCTGCCTCCCAGGTTCAAGCGATCCTCTCACCTCAGCCTCGCGAGGAGCTGGGATTACAGGTGTGCGCCACCATGCCTGGCTAATTTTCATATTTTTAGTATAGACAGGGTTTTGCCATGTTGGCCAGGCTGGTCTTGAACTCCAGACCTCAAGCAATCTACCCACCCTGGCCTCCCAAAGCACTGGGATTACAGGTGTGAGCCACCACACCTGGCCATATTTGTATTATTTAGTAGAGATAGGGTTCCTTCATGTTGGCCAGGCTGGTCTTGAACTCCTGGCCTCAAGTGATCCACCCGCCTCAGCCTCCCAAAGTGTTGGGATTACAGGTGTGAACCACCGTGCCTGGCCCACATTTACCTTTTAGTCATCTGCCTAAAAAACCGATAGTACCCAAAACATCATGAACCTAGGGAATTTGGCACTGGAAAGGACATAATTCATCTATATTATTTTATATTTGTGGAAACTGAGGCCCAGAGAGGTGAAGCAACACATACAAGGTCTGATAGCTATACAAAGACAGAAGGTAAAATAAAACCTATATCCTCTAACCCATGCCAAGAAGGGAAACATTTACTAAGTGCCCACTCAAGACCAGACAGTAAAGATACAAAACTATATACGTCTCTCAAACTTGTCTGCCCTACAGACAGCTAAGCCAGGACACCACCATCTCTCATCAGGAGACTAAGGCAGCCTTCTACTCATCATCCACATCTACCCTTGTTCATAATCAACCAGAGCAATGAAAGCACAAATGACACCCTTGCCTAACACATCCCCTCCCTAGTGACTCCATACTGTTCTTAGTATAAAGATGCAAATCTTGAGCATAGCCTTTGAGGCTATGCATGGTCTGGTTCCTGTCAACTACTCCAGTCTCACCATCTCCCACCTACCAGCTGCATTTGCCTTCAAAGCAGCATGTTCCATCCTGCCACAGGGCCCTTGCACATGCTGATCCCATGGTCACAGCTCTTTCACTCAGCTCTTTAACCTAGTTAACACCTTTCCTTCTTTCAGCTTTCACTTCCCCAGAAAAGGCTTCCTTGGCCTTTCATGACTAGGTCAAGGTCCCTGGTTAAATGCCCTAACAGCAACGTGTCTCTCTTGCCTTCAAAGCTGTTGTTTTCATTTGTTATTATATTCTTGTTACTGTGATTATTAACATCTGCCTCCATAATTGTACTGTAAGTCACCAAAACCTTGCCTGGTTTGCTCACCATGTTATTCTCTTACCACCAATTAACACAGTGTGACTATAGGAGATGCTCAGTTAATGTGAATATCAATGAAAGAATGAGCAAAGAATAAAAGAATACATGTAAGGTCCTTGAGGACCTTACAGTCTAGAAATGTCTTCCAAGTCACCTGTAAATCAGGAAGCTATTCAATGATCAATGCCACTTAACATAGACCTGCCTCAGAGAGAGTGTCTTGATATCCCTCTCTTCAGTCATCATATTACATATAATAAAATTTCAAAGTTTACTCAGCAAAATGTCACCCTTTCGTCAAGAACATGAGACCTTCAGTCAAACATAAGCCCCTAAACTAAACAAAGCCTCCAAGGTCCCAAAGGCAATTTTGTTCTTTACTGTGGTTTCTTGGGAGCCCATTAATCATTCCCTTTATTATATAAAACACAGCAATAACCCTCCCTTCATACCATCCCTATTTTCAGACACATTCTTCATGAGTTGCCAGAAGCTGGTTCACTCCTCATTTCAGGCACTCCTCCACTTCCCTGTGGTGATGGCGAGCACATGGCAGGCCTATTTCCACAACCTGACAATATTTAAATGAAATCACAGTCTCAATTTCTGGTTGTATTAGAGAGGGAACATTATCAAGGCACATAGCAAAACTTAAACAGCAACCTAGAAGAGAACACACTACCTCAGTGCACGGATTGGTTAGAAAGGAGAATGATTCCACTACAGCAGACACAGCAGAGCAAAGCAAAATACAGCAGATTGTCAACAGCTATGAGAAATACACATCAGAAACTTGCTTATAATGAAATCTCTTTTTCTATGTGAAGGCAAAACCACATGAAATATCAAATGTAAAGGAAGATAATTTATAATTTTTTAAAGCCATGTCTTTTCAGTTACACATAATATTCAAATTTGTGAAAACTCACTGTATCCAAACCATGTTAAAAAAGATGTTTTTAAAAGGTTTTCCTCTCCTCTATGGAAGTTAGTAAATTACTGTGACTTTAATGACATTTAGGCAGGTGGTTAGTAAGGTATGATCTGTGAGCTTAGACATTGTTATGAACAGATTATTTGTGTACCCCTGAAATTCATATGTTGAAATTCTACCGTTAATGTAATGGTATTAGGAGGCGGGGCTCTTGGGAAGTGTGTAGGTCATGAGAGCGGCACACTCTACAAACCAGAAGAGGGCCCTCACCAGAGCTAGAACCCTGATCTCACACTTCCAGCCTTCAAAACTGTGAGAAATCAATTTCTGTTGTTTATAAGCCACCCAGGCTATAGTATTTTGTTATAGCAGCCCAAAGTAAGACAGACATCCTGTTCAAAGTGCAGTCACCTCTGTTAGCCGTAGGTGAAGCATTTGCCTTTTGGGTTATCTGGAAAGAGAGGAAAGGGAAAGGGAAAGGGAAAGGGAAAGGGAAAGGAAAAGGAAAAAAGAAAGGAAAGGAAAGGAAAAAGGAAAGGAAAGGAAAGGAAAAAGGAAAGGAAAGGAAAGGAAAAAGGAAAGGAAAAAGGAAAGGAAAGGAAGAAAG
>NW_012115821.1:15476082-15504030 GCF_000951035.1 Colobus angolensis palliatus | reverse complement strand
GGAAGGAAGAAAGGAAGGAAGAAAGGAAGAAAGGAAGAAAGGAAGAAAGGAAGAAAGGAAGAAAGGAAGAAAGGAAGAAAGGAAGAAAGAAAGAAAGAAAGAAAGAAAGAAAGAAAGAAAGAAAGAAAGAAAGAAAGAAAGAAAGAAATCAGCCAAGTGTGGTGGCCTGCACCTGTGGTTCCAGCTACTCAGAAGGCTGAAAGGCAGGATGATCACTTGAGCCCAGAAGGTCAAGGCTGCAGTGAGCTGTGATCATGCCATTGTACTCCAGCCTGGATGGCAGAGTGAGATCCTGTTTCAAAACACAAAACAAAACAAAATAAAACAAACCCCACCTTTCTTTATTAGCATGATTAAGCTGAGTAGATCATCAGGTCCATTTTTAGGTCCATTCAGCACCTCCTGTTTAGTTTTTCCCTGTCTTGGAAGCTTATAATCAATAAAAGGTATTTTCAACCAAAACCTTATTTACCTTTTCCAAGTGAAATAAGCTAAACACGCAGGGCAAAAGGGAGACTAAAGATGGTGGGCTAGTATGACCAGTGCCCTGTGTCACATTCCTAGGGGAGGCTGCTCCACTCACCCTGGAGGGAAAGTAGGGAAGCATTCCACCTTGTCCAGCAGGGAGAACCTGGCACATTCCTAACTCCAACAATGCTGGGTCTCCTCGAAGTGGCTCCTGTATTTTTCTCACAATATTGAGAATGCTGAAGCGGCAAGGCTTACTCATATTTCAATGTAATAGCCAGAACATATTCTGGATGAGATACAAAAGATGTACTGGTACTTTGCCATTTCTATATCATCTAGAATACACTCCTTTCCACAAGCTTGGATAAACAAGCAATGTATGCTGACTGATAACTCCTTACAAGCATCTTTCATTCTGTAACCACATGGTGGGCACCAGGCATAGTGTTGTGCACTCAATAAACACCCGTTAAGTGGAAAGGAATTGAGACTTAAAAGTGCGATGTTTTTCATTTTAACAGAAAATTTCCATTCCTATCATGATCCTGAGAGATCTTTCCATACCAACTGAATTAAATGTGAAAGCACTGGTGTTAACAATTCCACATCCATATGAGATCATGTGTACATTTCACATTCCTTCTATCCTCTTGTCTTAAGCCTGACTTATTTATTAGCTCATAAAAGCCTGGCATTATTTTCACCTATTTTGCTTTGTATATCACAAGGTCTCTTCAGGTAGACCTTGATTTTGCCTTTTGTTTTACTTGTTTTCTTTCAAAATGAGGGAAGGCAAATATGTATATAGAGGAAGACATGTTCTTAAAATGTTGCCAAGATAAATCCAGTTCATGTTTACAGTAACCTTCCAAAGATAGCATGTAACATATGAACAACCAAGTGGCCACTCAATCATTTATCCAACAAATGTTTATTGGACACACAATGCCAGATACTGTCCCAGATGTTGATAATATGGCCAAACAACAAAATAAACATTATATTCTACTTTGAAGAGAAAAATAGAATAAATTTTTAAGATACATAATATGACAGGTGATGATGAAGGCTATGAAGAAAAAATAAAGTCAGATAAGAAGAGAGGGGAGTGCCATGAGGAATTAAAATGCTATTTTTTTTTTTTTGAGACAAGGTCTTGCCCTGTCACCCAGGCTGGAGTGCAGTGGAGAACTCATGGCTCACTGCAGCCTTAACCTCCTGGGCTCAAGCGGTCCTCCTGCTTCAGCCTCCCAAGTAGCTAGGACCACAGGCACACCACCATGCCCGGATAATTTTCATATTTTTCATAGAGACAGGGTTTCGCTGTGTTGCCCAGGTTGGTCTCGAGTTCCTGGGCTCAAGCAATCCTCCTGCCTCAGCCTCCCAAAGTGCTGGGATTACAAGTGTAAGCTACCATGCCCAGTCTGGAAATACTATTTCACATAGCAGGACAGAGGAATTCTAAGAACATCTGAGCAGAGAACTGAAGGAAAATGAGGAAGACCAGGTTGGAAGGCCCTAGACATACAGCCACTGTGGAGATGAAGAGGGCATGACCATCTGGAGGAGGTGATAATGGCTTGAATCTGGCTGTATTTATCAAACCATCACCCCATTGATCACATCTGCTTGGATATGAATGAAACTTTACAGAATAAAATCAATAGCAGAGGCATTTTCTTAAATACTACTAATAACAATTTACAGAAGTGGCTCATTTAAAACAACCTCGTTCTCCCTAAAATGGAACAGTACCCCACAATCACTCCACGTGAACAAAATGAAAGGTCCTCTCTAGATGTAAAAAATCCTAGCGATGTTTCTTTGAAACTCAATGCTTCTAGAGCTTAATGCCTAACTGTAAGGAGAGCACAGATGCAAAGCCCACCACAAAGTATAATTTCTCAAGGTTGGTTTTTACATAAAATAAAGTGAAGCACCTTCCTGACTGAACCTTCGAGTTAACCAGCTAAAAGCAAATACGTTAATTTCAAGGATATTCTTTTTTTCTCTTTATTTTTTTTTCGAGACAGAGTCTTGCTCTGTCGCCCAGGCTGGAGTGCAGTGTGGTGCGATCTCGGCTCACTGCAGCCTCCACCCGCCAGGTTCAAGCAAGTCTCCTGCCTCAGTCTCCCAAGTAGCTGGGATTACAGGCGCCTGCCACCATACCAGGCTAATTTTTGTATTTTTAGTAGCAATGGGGTTTCACCACGTTGGCCAGGCTGGTCTCGAACTCCTGGTGTCAGGTGATCTGCCTGCCTCAGCCTCCCAAAGTGCTGGGATTACACTGCGCCCGGCCAATTTTGAGGATATTCTAAGAGAGAAAAAAATTACCAGAAAAGAATCTATAGTAAAATTTCTTTCAAAACCAACTAAGAGTCAAAATTGATCCCTTAGAGAAAGGAGAAAAACAACCATGGGTACAGCTTAGATGTGCCTTCTCTGTGCTTGGTTAACTTGTTTCAGAAGCAAGAGTGCAACCCCTGCTTGTCTGCAGATGAATGAGTCTTAAGTTTAGCTTCTTTCAGTGGCCCGTGTGTGATGTATGGCAGAGCTCGGTAAATGCCAGTTGATTGAATTAGCGGATGCACTGAGTGAATGCACTAAAGAATGAACAAATTAACTCATTAGTTCTAAAATAATACATATTTTCTTCAATGGAATTTATATAGAGCTGGCCAGCAAAACCATCCCTTTCCTCTGCCAAATAAAGACAAAGACTCTTTAGATTTATTGATTTTAGTGCTG
Organism: Colobus angolensis palliatus; assembly: GCF_000951035.1. Taxonomy (NCBI): domain Eukaryota; kingdom Metazoa; phylum Chordata; class Mammalia; order Primates; family Cercopithecidae; genus Colobus; species Colobus angolensis. The sequence continues at coordinate 15,500,811 of NW_012115821.1, read as the reverse complement.
AGTAGAGGATTCCAGTTTTGGAAATTGATATTTTGAGGTGCGTGAGGAGTTAAAAAAAAAAAAAAGTTCCATTTACAGTATTATAAGGGGAAAAGGTCAGTCTGTTGGGAACAAACCCATTCAGGTTTCCCTGCAGGATTGCTAAGGAGTTAATCCAAACCTGGCATTGTGACCACTGAAGATAAGCCCATGATTTGTTTTCAAACGTTTCACCTTCAATACCAGCCATGAATGTTATGCTTATAGAGAAACCACCTGCTCATACTGAGTCAGTTCTCTCCATAAAATGATCAGCACATAGCAGGGTAAGTTAAACAGCAGGATAGAGGAAGACACACAAACCACGAGAATTCTCCTGGTTACTTCATTCTTTTAACATTTCTCTGAAGTTACCCAAGAATTTCAGTGTCCGTCAAGTAATGTAAAATTCTATGCATGGTAAGGTCAAGGGCAAAAGTCAACACATCTCCTTCTCTTCACAGAGAACAGGTATCAGACACAATTGAGAAAATAAAGAAAACCAGAAAAACAGCTTCTGCAATTGAAACCAGGAATATATAACGAGATCAAAGATGAGGCTTCATATAATTACTTAAGTCATTTAGGGGTAAACTCAATTAGCTGGGCATGGAAGTCCAGATGAAACTTCCTAACCAATATTATTTCCATAATTTTCAGATGGACAGACCCAGGCTACAGCCTAGAAAAAAAATCAGAAACAAAAGTATTATTTTCTAGTAACTTCTTACTGCAATGATAAACTGAAAACATTTTAAGACAGTTGAAAGGTAAACCTTGTCAATATAACATTCTTTAAATTCACAACTACAATTTATATATATATATATTTTTAATTATGGATTACATAGAAGGAATATACTTCTGGATATATAAGTTTAAGAGTTGCACACACTGTTATTTAAATGAAGTGTACCTTACTACCTGCTCTGGGGTGTAGAGACAGTCATTGTTTGTTATTGGGAAGTACTGGACACAACAAAAATGTTTCTCAATGGAGAACTGCATTAAAAATAAACTATACCCATCTGTTTTATGCAATAATAAGCAGCAGTTTCAAAGAATAAGATAGAGCTTACACTAAATTAATGGATAAACAAACTGTGGGACATCTATACAATAAAATATTTTTCAGTGATAAAAAAGTAGTGAATTACCAAGTCGTGAAAAGACATGGAAAAATCATAAATGCATATTACTAAGTTAAAGAAGCCAATCTGAAAAGGCTATATACTGTATGCTTCCAACTATATGGAATTCTGAAAAAGGCAAAACTATGGAGAGAGTAAAGAGATCAGTGCCAGAGGTTAGTGAGGAAGGGGAGATGAATAGGTGGAACAGAGGATTTTCAGGGTTGTGAAAGTATTCTGTATGAAACCATAATGGCGGATACATGTCATTACAATTTTGCACAAACCCATGGAATGTACAAAACCATGAGTGGACTCTAATGGAAACTATGAACTTTGGTTGAAAGATGATGTCTCAATGGAAGTTCATCAATTGTGAAAAATGTGCAACTCTGATGGAAACTGTTGAAACGGGAAGACTATGTATATATCAATTTGGGGGCATAAGGGAATGCTCTGTACTTTCTGCCTAATTTTGCTGTGAACCTAAAACTGCTCTGAAGAAAAAGTGAAGTCTACCCTATATAGAAGAAAAACTTAAAGATAAGGCATTCCTCCTTTTGCTTTCTGAGGATGCCCTATTCTGTAACTGAATAGCTTTCAATATACTATCTCTTCTCACAGCCATAAATAAATGAATAAAATCTATTTAAGAGAGGAAAAAAAGCAAGTTGAAAATTAAAATAGAAACAATGACAACATGTCCTCAAAAAGCCATCACAAACTAATTTTTACATATCTATTTATCTATCTATCTAACTCTATCTAAATATCAGGAAGGAGACAGTAAACTGATTAATATACCTGAGGAGGTAAGTGGGACTGGGGCATGGTGGAGCCACTGTTAGCTCTCTATCTGCTGTTTGATTTTTAAATGATAAGACTGTATACAGTGTTACTTGTATAATTAAAAATAAAATCGTTTTTCTCTTTAAAATATTCATTTTATATTTTATGCTAAAGAATTTGACAGTAAATTAAAGATATCAAGACATTTTACCCCTAAACACTTCCATATTCATCTCTAAAAAATAAAACATCTTTCTATCCCCAAATTATTTTTTCAACAGTAGAAGAAGCAGAAAAGATTTTCTACTAAAATACTGAGGTGGCTCAAGTTATCTATTTCAAAAAGCAATGTGTAGATGGGCAGATGAAGCATAAAAAACTAAAAACTAAAAACAAAAACAAACAAACAAAAGATTTAAAAAAGCAATGTGAAGGACCAGTAAGCTAAACTGTTCTCAAGGAAAAATCTAAACACCAAGTGCTGAGAACTGATTTCATGACTATTACATGGTCTTCCTAAAAACAACTTATATAATGTTTTACATTCTTATCTTTACTAACACTAACAATCTCATATACCAACAGGTCAAAATCTATTATACTTGTATTTTTTGCAGTCATTTGTATTACAAATGTAATGTAATAGAAAAGCTTATCATAACAGATTGTCTTAAGGAGAGATTCATAATCTAGAATTCTCACACCCTCAAGGGTTCACTGAATAAAATTCAGGGCATCTTCAAGCTTGGATGGAAAAATGAGATACATCTTTATTTTCACCAATGATTGAAATTTAGTATTTCTTTCCAGTATGTATGGCGACTACACATCACAGAAGCATTCTCAGACCTGTGACTGTCAACATAGAAATCACTATATTTTCAAATGACAGTGTAGTTGGTGTAGGTATTTCAACATATCATTTATTCTTATTCTTATCATATCACTGAAGGTGTATTAGTTATTAGACTTGTTGCCAGATGTTACTTAATGCATTAAGAAGCACATGCTCTAACCACACATTTGTTTTTAAACATTTTTATAACTATATTTCAACATAACTGGTTTGCTGTAACCTTGTGAATTTTGCTTTCGGCACATATAAACAGTCTTTGTGGGGAAAGGGGTGTTCACAGGTTTTGCAAAATACCAAAGCTCAGGAATCCCTAGAACTTAATCTCCTCATCCCCACAATTCTATTCTCCCAATCTAAGGACTATCCACAATACAGTGTATGCTCTTCCATACTTCTTCCTTTATATAGATAAATGCATATAAACATATAGGAGCATAACATATATAGCATGTGTTCTGTAACTGCATTTTACACTTATATTCTCAATGCATGTACAAGTCTATATAATTTGGATATTCATGCTGTTTCCAGTTTTGGCTATCACAAACAATGCTGTAATAAAAATCCTTATATGCCTCTTTTCATATACTTTTTATTTTTAGATGGAGTCTCGCTATGTCGCCAGGCTGGAGTGCAGTGGCATGGTCTCGGCTCACTGCAATCTCCCACTCCCTGGTTTAAGCGATTCTCCTGCCTCAGCCTCTCGAGTATCTGGGATTGCAGGCATGCACCCCTACACCCAGCTAATTTTTGTATTTTTAGTACAGACGAGGTTTCACCATGTTGGCCAGGCTGATCTCGAACCCCTGACCTTGTAGTCCACCCGCCTCAGCCTCCCAAAGTGCTGGGATTAAGGCACAGTAAGCCACTGTGCCTGACCTCATATACTGCTTTTTAAAATTACACAACTAATTCTATTTATGGAATACTTGTACTAATAACAAAGACCTCCGAACTTAACAATAAAGTTGATTTTGTATAATAAAATCAATAGCAACAATAGTTTTTTGTTTGTTTGTTTGTTTTTTGTGCTCATGATAGGCCAGGTACTAAGTACTTTACATAAATTAACTTCTTATTTTATTTTATTTGTTTGTTTTTAAACAAAGACAGGATCTTGCTCCCACACCTAGGCTGCAGTGCAGTGGCATTATCTTAGCTCACTGCAATCTCTGCCTCCTGGGCTCAGGTGATCCTCCCCCCTCAGCCTCCCAAGTAGCTAGGACTACAGGTGCATGCCACCACACTCAGCTAAGTTTTAAATTTATTATTTTTTAAAAACATCAAACAAGTTTTACTTTTCTGCTATGTGGGTTTTTTTTTTTTTTTTTTTTTTAACTTTTAAGCTCAGGAGTACATGTGCTGGTTTGTTACATAGGGAAACATGTGTCATGGGGGTTTGTTATACAGATTATTTCATCACCCAAATATTAAGCCTAGTACCCATTAGTTGCTTTTCCTGATCCTCTCCCTCCTCCCTTCTCCCACCCTCCACTCTCTGACAGCCCAAGTGTATGTTGTTCCCCTCTATGTGTCCATGTGTTCTCATCATTTAGCTCCCACTTATAAGTGAGAACATATAGTATTTGGTTTTCTGTTCCTGCGTTAGTTTGCCAAAGATAATGGCTCCATCCATGTCCCTGCAAAGGACATGATCTCATTCTTTTTTAATGGCCATATAAATTTTTCTTGTAGAGAAGGTCTCACTATATTGCCCAGGCTGTTCTCGAACTCCTGGGCTCAAGCAATCCTCCAGCCTCAGCCTTCCAAAGTGTTGGGATTATAGGTGTGAGCCACCTCACCTGGCACGAATTAACTCATTTTTATCCTTACAACTTTAAGGCAGGGCATTGTTACAATTTCAGTTTTACAGGTGAGGAAACTGAGGTACAGAATGATGTTCACTCTCTAACCTCCTGAAGTTTGTAATTCTGGTGATAAATTCCAACAAACAGGTGTTCTGGGGCACAAGCACCCTCATTGAACAAGGGCCCCATCAAGGTCACTTTGAGGGGGAATGAGAAAAGGTGAATACGCTAACTTATACTTTGTTATATCATCCACATCTGAGAGTGTGTCCTGAAGCTCCTTGGAATTTCTTTGTCACTGTGCTTTTCAAGAAGTGAGTCAAAGATAAAAGATCACAGCAACTATCATCTACCACCTAATCTATTAGGCCAAAGGCAAGATGCAATGTGTCTATGTGAACACTCAAAGCACAAGTAAATTTGCCATCAGAGGTGGCAGCATCAGAACAACCATTGGACCAAACATAGGGTGTCTGCTACCTTAGCCCAAACAGTTTCACAGACAGCAAGAATAGACCATAAATTCAAACAAACAAAGAAAAATGACGACAAGTTAAATATAAGCATGTGCTAATGAAGACCCAATCTCAGCTAGATGCCTGGTCTCCTCGGTGATAAGAGCATTATTAACCTCTCCCACATAATTCATCAAGGCCCCATGCTGGCCAGGGCAAGGCTAATCTCCCCAGTTAGCAAGTTCCAGAACAGACCAAGAGAAACAAAACCACAGAAATGGTATCTTTTTTAATTATCTGGACTCTGCTGAGCAGAGATAAAATAAATCTCGCAGCTATTCCATGCCTGGTTTAACATATCCTGGCAATGAAACACCATTTAGCTTAACTGAGACAGGAAAGCTTTTTTTCCCCTCTTCTATATCAATGCTTGTGCTTTGGGCATTCACACGACAGCATAAATAACTGGAGTGCACAGTTAATGGAAATTTGGGGATGCCTGTCATAAACCTCAAAGCAACTTTGTCAATAAGACCAGCTAAAAGCACTAAACATCATCCAGCACTGAAAGCCAGGGAGCCAAAAGCTTCCTTCTCCTCTCCTGTCCTGGAGGTGATGTGGGGAGGCTATGGAATCAAACCATCCTGGGCTTAAATTTACAAATGGCTAGAGTAGCATGGCTGTGAGAGACTCATTAGATACATAGTGACAAGAGCAGCTACTGTTGATTTAGTGCTTACTATGTGATGGGCACTGTGCTATTATACATTTTATTATTTAATCCTTATGTTACTGTGACTTTGAATCAATTGTTTATCTCTCTGACTCTCAGTTATCTCATGTGCAAAAAGGGTATGATACATTCCATTGTCACAGGACCATAGCACTGTGAGAATTTAATGAGGTATTTGGAAAGCACAGAGCATATGAATACTTAATTCATATTAGCATGCTATAGTATGCTATTTACTAATATAATAGCTATAATTAGCACTGTGATTGGGAGGACAGGCCTGAGACTCAGATCCAAAAGCTATGGTATTCGCTAGCTGTAAGGCCTCAGGCAAGTTTATAACTTCTATCCACTCCGTTTGCCTCATCTCTAAAGGGATAACATAAGGATTAAATAATAAAATGTATAATAGCACAGTGCCCATCACATAGTAAGCACTAAATCAACAGTAGCTGCTCTTGTCACTATGTATCTAATGAGTCTCTCACAGCCATGCTACGTAAGAAAGGACTCTAGCCATTTGGTCCCTTCCTCCCTGAAATTCTGATTAATATTAATCCCAGGAAAACCATGCTAGTAAGAATAATACTGAGCATCTCAGACTACCCATATAAATAACTCAATCTGAGACTCATTCATTCATTCATTCACCCATCCCAGACATATTTATGGAGCATCTATGATGGACACTATGTATTTGCTTTGAGGGAATTCGCAGGCTATTGGTGAACTTATAAACAGATCACTTCTATACCATGTACTAAAAAAAAAATCAGGAATAGCCTTTTGTACACCCGAGTGAATGAAGTCCAAAAGACTTCCTGGCATCAAACATCTGAGAAAAATATGTTCATCTCATCTTCTGCCTTAAATTTTTAAAATTCTATCCCAACCCTCCTTTTTTTGGAAATGCTACTGACTTTTAAACATTCATCTGTTCCTTTCTTTCAATTATTCATACAACAGAAGAAACTTCAAGCATACCTTCATTCAGTGTTAATTCAGCACCTGCTATGGGCAAGGCCCTGTGCCAGGTGTTGGGGATATAACAAGAGTAGAACACAGCACTCCCTGTGAAGGGCTCACAGCCTGCCTCTGAAGGTGAAATGGAAGCAGGCATCACAATGCTGGGTGATAAAGACTAGGACGGGGACACAAGCTTGTGAGCATGGGGTAGTGGTGGTAGGGAATGGCTGCAGGGAGAGGTACAAAAGAATCTTGCAAAGTCTGGGAGCCTCTTAGAGGAGAGCTAGATAAGAAGGGTAAGGGAGCACGAGCCAGGTGAAATGCGGGGAGAAGAAGGAACAGCAGGCCTTCCACACACAGGAGAATAGCATGTGCAGAGGCCCAGGGACAAGATGGAGCATGACGAGTTTGACAAACTGAAAGAAACCCAGCATGGTTGGCCTGCATGTGTAAAAGGTGGAAGGGAGTGGTTCAGGAGGTAGGCAGGCGCCACATGGTGCAAGGCTTTGGAAGCACAGTCTGGGAACCTGGAGGCAGCATGACATCTTGGAAAGATGCCCCTGGCTGATGCTTAGAGGGCAGACTACAAAGAGGCAGGGAGGCCAGTGAGGAGGCCGCAGAGATGCTGAATACTGCTCAACCTCAATGAGGGTCTTGCAGTCATGTTAGTGAGCTCCAGAAGAGCCTCCTCCACTGTTGGCAGACCATAGCTCAGCTCTTCCTCAACTACTGCCCTTAGGAAGAGAGGGAAAGGGTGAGATGCAAACATTTGCCATGTGGATTTCTGTGTAGATTTCTCAAAAGGGACAGAAAAATCCCAATACAAAGATCTCAAAAGCACTGAGAGCTATGAGCACATTCTTCCCAAGTATTCCTTGCCAGGAGCTTAAACAGGGCTCATCTTGATGGTTGCAAATCAGCAAAATAAAAATGCAGGAAGAATGTGAACTCCAATCCTATCTCACCCCAAGTGATGGTCCAGCCACGTGCTCCCATGGGAAAGCTCCAACAGCATAGAAAAGATGCCCCACCATCAGCTCCATCCCCACCAGCTCCATCCCCACCAGTCAAGAGAGGAGTGTGGGCCCTGTCAGGGGCTCTCCTAAAGGGTGGCAGGATGGGTGGAGGGGGGAAGCAAATGTCCCACCTCAAGTCACAGTCTTAGCAAGGGACTGGCCATGTAGTGGGAAGAGAGAAGGACCAGGGAAAGCTGAAAACAATCTCCCATGCCTGTGAGATTCCACACAAGATACTCAACAGCTCTAAACTTCATTTGCACTTCACTGCCAGAAGCAGAGGATAAACCTGTTCACAGATTGTAAAAATATTCATACTCTTTTAGCCAGGAATTTCATATCTCAAACTTTATCCTACTGATAAAAGAGATTATACAAACATGTTCCTGGATGCCCATCAGCATTACTTATAATAGTGAAAAGTTGGAACTTATCTAAATACCTAGTAAAGGGTCGGTGGAATAGATTTAAATGAACCCATTTGATAAAGTACTCTATTGTCATTAAAAATAATATTCTTACAGAATATTTCATAATATGATGACATGTTCTTAATATAGTATGTGAAAAATTCATGAATAAATTAATTTGTACTATAACCCCTTTCTTTTCTTTTCCTTTTTTTTTTTTTTTTTGAGATAGGGTCTTACTCTGTCACCCAGCCTGGAGTACAGCAGCACATTAACAGCTCACTGCAGCAACCTCCCAGTCTCAATTGATCCTCCCACTTCAGCTTCCCAAGTAGCAGGGACTACAGGCATGCATCACCATACCTGGCTAATTTTTAATTTTTTTGTAGAAACAGGGTCTCCCTGTGTTGCCCAGACTGGTCTTGAACTTCTGGGCTCAAGTGATTCTCTCACCTCAGTCTCCCAAAGTGCTGGGATTATAGGCCTACTGTGTGTGCCTGCCCGATCTCAATTTTTAAAAACTATGTATGCTTATATAAGTTTTAAAAGCATATATATATGTTATTTAGGGATACATGTCCATAGCAAATTTATGGACATGCAAAGCAGAAACAAACATCAAACTCCACAAAGCAAAGGTTTTGCAAGGGTCTTTGGCATCACTGTTAAAGGCATATTTCTTCAGTTGCATTGGTAGCTACGTGGGGTTTTCTATTATCTTTATACCATTTGTATGTCTGAAATATTTCATAACAAAAAAATATAAAGGTTTGTATATAATGACAGGAAGGAAATTCATCAAAATGTAGCTATGGGTTTGAGGTGGGATTGTCAAACTATTGTTCACATTTTCCAGTTTTTCTAGAGAACATATATTCCTTTTTATTTTTATATTACTTCATCATTGGAGGCTATTTTTATTTCCACCCAGAGCTCATTTGTTTTATGAGAAAGAATGTGTAGTGCTGAGCTGTGCTCTGCAGCAGGAGCTCTGGCACCAAGGGCCTTTCCTGTGGTGACATGAGCTACATCGTCTCTCGCCCATTAGAATTTAAACTAGAGAAGTGCTGTGGGGGAGGCAAGCTCCCTGAAACCATCCTACTCATATCCTCTGACGTGAGAGGAGATTCGTAGGTGGCTGCTGGGAGCCTTCTCCACTCGGCAGATTGCTCTCAAAAGTGTACACTGCTTTTTATTTTCCTTCAGAAATAATTTGTGTTCTAACCCACCAGGAAGTTGGGGGCCCAGTCAGGGGATTGGGTGAGGCGGTGAGGCAGTGAGGCGGTGGGAAAAAATAGTGACCGATTATATCATCAACTAACATTGACTCTCCAGTCAGAATTCATTTTTCAAGTGCTGGGAGTGGAGAGTCAGAAAACAATTATTTGGAGATACGTCACCCATCATCGAGCTTTAAGACCCTTCCAGTTTCCTCTGTAACAGAAACCCTTAACATGGGGTCTTGACTGGGATCCATGAATCCCCTGAAATCACACATCAATCTTGTAAAATTTCCTGTGCTATCACCAGATTCCCAAAAGAGTAAGTGATGCATCCCTCCAAACAATCGAGGATCCCTGTTCTGTAAGAATAACGTCAGTCATCCTGAAGGGTGTCTGAGTGATGATAACATCAAACATTCTATAGGGCCACGGAACCAGGCTGCACAGTAAAAGGTGAGTGGCAGGTGGGCAAGCAAGCACAGTTTCATCTGTATTTATGGTCACGCTCCATCTTTCTCATTATCGCCCGAGTTCCGCCTCCTGTCAGATCAGCGGTGGAGACTTTAGATTCTCATAAGAGCACACACCCTATTGTGAACTACGCATGCAAGGGATCTAGGTTTTGGTCCCTTATGAGAGTCTAATGCCTGATGATCTGTCACTACCTCTTGTTACTCCCAGATGGGACTGTGTAGTTGCAGGAAAGCAAGCTCAGGGCTCCCACTGATTCTACATTATGATGAGTTATGTAACTATTTCATTATGTATTACAATGTAATAATAATAGAAATAAAGTATACAATAAATGTAAAGTGCTTGAATCATCCTGAAACCATCCCCTACCCCACCCGGTCAGTGGAAAACTGTCTTCCATGAAACCGGCCCCTGGTGTCAAAAAGGTTGGGGACTGCTGCTATAGGGCACTTACTTTTTAATCAAAGGGGGATTTAGTCTATGTTAATATTTCTCAACTTTAAGTCCTAGAGATATTTCTTTAGAAGAGGTATATATTAGGCGAGTTCACTGTTTCGTTTTGTTTTTTAACCCATCAACAGTATTTATCAAGAATCTACTGTGTATCTAGCATTGAGCTGGGACTCAGTGAAAACTTGACTATGATCCCCAAAGACCTGTTCCCTCATCTAGCAATTTCTTGTTCAAAGCACATATCTGGCAAATGTCTTACGACTTATTAAATGGAATAAAAATTGAAAGTTACTCATATTACTTTCCCAAACCCTCGCATCCTCTGGTATGAGTCATCCAATGGGACTCACCTTTTCTTTTTTTTTTTTTTTTTTGAAGATACTTTCCACTACACATAGAAACAGTCCGAAAAAAACTTTTCAGTAATACTGCCAGTTAGCTCAGGGATAGTGACTCTATTGGATATCATCATTTAAATGCACAAAGATAAAGTTCCTTTGAGTAGCCTGCAGAGGCCATTTACTTATTAGAGCAATTAATTTATTAGATTCAGATATTCATTTCACCATTGTTGCCTTAATGGCAAAACATCTTCTCCTGTGTGGCTCTATCTACCATTTAATTCCATTCAACTCATCTCTCCAGAGTGCCTACTGGGAGAAAGTTACTTAAATTTAGTCACACTCCCTCCATGGCCACATCTGGATCTGTCACACCCTCTATCATCTCTATATGACTCTAATGGTCAGTGGAATCTGCAAAACAGCAGTTTTCATGTTCCTACAACAGTTTCTAGAATTCTTCCCAACTTCTGCAATAAATGGAGGAAACTCAGCCCTGTTTGCCAAGATTCAGGAAAAATGCCAGGTAAATCAGAAATGAGTCTGTCTAGAGTTGAGTCCCTAAGCATAGGGATCGGCCATGGTGGTGGTAATGGAGTAGATTCATCTTCTATACAAGCCTCTTTACTATGACAAAACATAATATATGAGAAAAAGAAAAAAGAAAACATCATCCGTAGCTGCACAAGGAGAAAAGAAGCCAAATTATCCACAGGCTTGTGACCTTGATGGGAAGTCAAGGCTATTGATGACAATCAAGACAAAAATCAAATTATAATTCATAGTTGTAAACAGTCCCTTAATACAATGTTAGTGGTTCTTCGATAGAAAGCATCTAGAGACATGCCTTCCTGAAAAATGGATATCAATAATATACTTGGGGAAAAATGTAAGACAAGGCACAATCTTAGAAGTGACCTGGATTGAAGTCTTGCCTGAGTCATTACACCTCCAGGGCTTCCACTTCTTTATTTGCAAAGTGAAGGGACTGGAATACATACATGGTGGCTAAGGGCTCTGTAAATTCTGACAGTCTTTAAATTCTGAAAATCTTTAAATTCTAAAAGTAAACTTTCACAAAATTAAAAAGATTCAAACACACAAAAAAATCTTGCTGCTGCTAAGAGAAATTCCATAGACTTCACTTGTCAATAACAAAATATTCAATGAGTAAAGTAAAACCCAGAGGAACATCATCTTTTTGTTCTGTTCACCATGGCAACCTAGTAAACTGGCCCAACTCCGTCAATCTGAGGGTCTAAAGACTGGAACAAACAAACACCATATGGTAAAAGAGATGCTGAAGTACATTAATTAGTGCCAGTTCAAGCTCACTCCATCATGGCTGCTTGCACCACAGAAAACTCTGCAGTAATTAAAAATAGCTTTAAAAACATTGTTCACACTGGTAAACAATGTTATCAGTTGAGTACCTGACAATTCATATCTAATGAGTTTCCTTTTCACAATGGTTTTAGAAGGCCTGATCCCAAACCTTTTTTCTTTTTATTTTTTAACAAATGAAGAAACAGAGGTTCAGAGAAAGGAAATGACTCATCCAAGGTACACTATTAATTATAGGTAGAGCCAGAACCATGACTCAGTTCTTTATTCCCAGCTTGGAAGGGTTCTCATCTCATAAGAGTAGCTTTCATGGTCTCCATAGAGGAGAGCGAGCAGGGCCTAATGTTACATGGATCCACAGAGCACAGTGGTTAAACCACAGGGACATGCAGATGATGAGTTGACAAGGGGAGCCCAGGGAGGGCCTGAATTCCTACTCCACCTCCCAGGCCCTGGATAATGAGGGCATCAGAGGCCAAGGTAGGCTTCCCAATTGCACCAGTGGGGAGACAAGGTGGCCACACAAAGAAAGCTATGAAATTAAGCATCCAAGGACATGTTCTGAAACAAAGCCAAGGAAGCTTTTCCACCTTGATCATCACCAACAGTCTACTACCAAGACACTTGAGCATCTTCTACAAACTTCTGATTAAAAAAAAAAACACAATGAGGCAAATATTTAGTGGGTGCCCAGTATGTACAGGTAATGTGTTTAAGTATTCTCACTTTTATTGTTTTATTTGACCACCTCCCAAATTTTGCCAGGTTAAGTCTTTTCATCCCTATTTTCCAGACGAGGAAACAGGTAAGGAAAGGTGTCACACAGATGGTAAGTAAAGAATCTGGACTCAAACTAAGATCTGCTGATCCAAAGCCACTCACTCCACTATGCTGCTGGAGTCTTCTTCTGGCCTTTGGCCCATCCGGCTGCCTGAGCTGGGCCAAGCCACTAACTGCCCTCCAAAGGGGGACAAACATCACTTCCATCTTCTGGAACCAGCCTCTAAAAGAGCACACTCGTATTTATCTAGATTCTACCCAAATGTACTGAGTTCGTAATTCATTTTATGAGAGAAAAGACATAGGCAATAAACAGCTTAGCCTGGAAGTTTAAGTTGGGCCACACAGTTTTCTCCAGTGAAATAAAATGTTTTTCACTTAAAAAAAATTTTCCCCCAGGTCACAACTTCCATAGTCAGATCCTGTGCCCACTTCAAGCACACAGCATATTATTAACAAATAATCTTCAGAGAAGAGAGATGCTCTCGGCGCCAGCGGGGGTAGAAAGGACTATACTTACACTTATGTCGAGACTGCAAAGGCTAACAGCATCTTCATCTTGGGTGCTCTGTTTCCGTTTTCGCTGCAAAACAAATGAAAAAACAAAGTTCAAAGGTAAGTAGGGGTTATGGCTTTGATTAAGGCAAGAAAAAAGCAATCAAACAGTACATGCAATCCTTATCATTTCCACCATGTTACCCAAAACCTGTAACCAAACTATGTAAATGAACACTTCTTTTTTCTTTTTTGGAGATAGAGTCTCTGTTGCATAGGCTGGAGTGCAGTGGTGTGATCTTGGCTCACTGCAACCTCTGCCTCCTAGGTTCAAGTGATTCTCCTGCCTCAGGCTCCTGAGTAGCTGGGATTACAGGCACATGCCACCACACCTGGCTAATTTTTGTATTTTTAGTAGAGACAGGGTTTCACCATGTTGCTCAGGCTGGTCTTGAACTCCTGACCTCGTGATCCACCCGCCTCGGCCTCCCAAAGTGCTAGGATTACAGGCGTGAGCCACTGCGCCCAGCCTGTAAATGAACACTTCTAAGACAGCCTAAGAAGTTATGAGAAACTATTAAGCTCTAGGATAATTGGTTTTTGTTACTATTTTTATGTGTGCTGTTATAGTTTGTTTCTCTTTGAGTTTCATTTTTTTCTAAATGTCTCCATATATCAAGGTGCAGAAATTTAGATACAAAGTTCAGATTATGACTAACTGGGAAGAGGAGATTAGATTGGAAAGAAAATCTAATTCACTTGAAGACATTCCATTTTTAGAGCTGCTTTGTACTTAAGTAATTTAAACTTTGCTCTAAACCATATCCAGGGTCCTAATGTAATCACAGAACCCTAATGTTGGAAAGAAACTCAGACATCTTCTCCAACTTTCCTGCTTTACAGCCATATGATTTTTAAAAAGTCATTACTGGGACTGAAGATAACTGCATTTGAAATGAATTTGTAAATTTATGACCACGGCAGTCTGCCAAGTTAGGTGTAAAAAAGTATGTTTTTCTTTCTTTTCTCTTTTTTCTTTTTTCTTTTTTTTTTTTGAGACAGAGTCTTGCTCTGTCACCCAGGCTGGAGTGCAGTGGTGTGATCTGGGCTCACTGCAACCTCCGCCTCCCAGGTTCAAGCGATTCTCCTGCCTCAGCCTCCCGAGTAGCTGGGATTGCAGGCATGCACCCCTACACCCAGCTAATTTTTTGTATTTTTAGTAGAGACAGGCTTTCACCATGTTGGCCAGGCTGGTCTCAAACTCCTGACCTCGTGATCCACCCGTCTCGGCCTCCCAAAGTGCTGGGATTACAGGCTTGAGCCACCGCGCCCGGCCTCTCTTTTTTCTTTTGAGACAGGGTCTCCCTCTGTTGCTGAGGCTGGAGTGCAGTGGTGTGAACACAGGGCACTGCAGAGGCTGGAGTACAGTGGTGTGAATACAGTGCACTGCAGTCTTGACCTCTTGGGCTCAATCAATTATCTTGCCTCACTCTCCCAAGTAGCTGGGACCTCAGGAGCACACTCCAACACCGGGCTAATTTTAGTTTTTGTAGAGAGGGGGTCTTGCCATGTTGCCCAGGCTGGTCTCAAACTCCTGGGCTCAAGTGATCCTCCTGCCTTGGCCTCCCAAAATGCTGAGATTATAGGAGTGAACCACTGAGCCTGGCCTTTTTCTTTTCATAAGAAGAAAATAAATTTAATCTACAAGCCACAAAAAAGCTCATCAAAGATACATTCACCTCTCTTCTGCACAGCCAGCTCAACCAACCAGTCAAGTGTTTCTTCAGTCCCTAACCTGTGATTTGCTAGGTCTTCTGATGTTACTTAGAAGAAAGTTACCAGAAGATCAGAATCACCAGCATAGGGTTACAGGAGAGTTTGAAGACATCTGTAGTATTCAATCCCAAAAGAAGTCAGCCTCCTCCTCCTCTAGTGGAACCCTGAGCTTGAACAAAGGCAGAGGCTGGAAAGCAAACAGAAATACTCTTTTCTATATTACTATAATTGTTCTATTATTTTTTTTCACTTCAATTTAACAAAGGTTTGTTGAGCATCTACTATGTGCCAGGCCCCCTGTTTGCTCCCAGGAATGCAAATGTCAGCAATTCCCAAGGTTAAGGACCTCACACTCACGTAGGAGAGACAGGCCTATTATGATGAACTATAATGCAATAAGAGCCAAACATCCTAGAGAAAGTCACTTTGATTCTCTGAGTCACCTTTTCTCAACTCTAAGGTGTGAGCAGGGGTGGTGGTGATGGCATTAGCTTCTATTCTCAAAGGAAGAGGAGTAAATATAGTAATGCATTTTAGAGCTTGGTAGAGTGCCTAGTACACAGTAGGTGTTCAAAACATGGGTGGGAGGGCTCTGGGAGGACAGTGAGGGAGGTCTTCCCAGAGGATGAGGCATTTGAATAGGCCTAAAAGATGAATAAGAGTTTGTCAGACAAAGATGGGAGAGAGACTGGGGCCTCTTTTTGCTAAGCAGCTACCTAGATATTTAAAATCCCAAAGTTCAACATGGTCCTATCCAGAGCAGTGGCGTTCTAAATCTATACATTTTTCCACTGAAACAGTGGTGCAGCGTGCAGCAGAATCACCTGAGGAATGATTCAGATATGCTGATGCCAGGAGCCATCCCCAGGAAAGCTTAATCAGTCCTTTGGGAGGGTGCCCAGCAATCTGCATTAACAAGCTCATCCAGTGACTTTTAGGAAGTCAGATAGTCCACTCAGGGTCCTTGAGGGAAGCCTCGAGAAGATGCTGATCACAACTCCAGGCACAGCTGCCATTTCTGAGGATGCTTCATGTTTGTACAGGGGCCTGATCCTTATTGATTCACCATCCAGGTACAATTAAAAACAGGACTTCAGTGCCAGTGAAACCAATTCACCAGCTTATATTTTATATGGTGACTTTTTGAGCCAGATATGGAATGGGATAATTTCCATCCTACAGGTTAATAAACTGAGGTCAGGAGAGAGAAGCAATTTGTTCAAAGTTACATGGTTACAGCATAACACTCTGAATCCAGGATTCTAATTTCTAGGGCAAAGCCTTTTACACACACTATTCAAAGGGTTGGTAGCAAATAGGTTACATCTCACTTGCCAGAATGCCTGATAGTGTCTGCTTCGAGCACTGTATTGAGGACTGCACAGCATAGCAAGCCAGAGAATGCTGTGATCACAATTAGCAACATGTGTTGGGCAATGAATTGGGGCATGGCAGCACGGGTATCCTGCTGCCTAGAGTAACCCCATGCCCTTCCTGAGCTCTACTTCTCCTGCCTTGGGAAGCTACAGGATCATACCCAGGATCTTGGGAGGTATCAGGAGGAGGTTAAGACTCTGGGATGTTATCTGTAGAGTAGAAATAATGCCTTCCAGGTTAGGCTGTTGTGAGGATCACAGATATTGGGCAACAACAAGACCTGGCACATAGTAGGTGCACAGTAAGTGGCAGCTCCTGTTATGAATTGCCCAGACCATAGGCTACACCGATACACACTGCAACCTGGTATTACCAGATTATTGAGGTTTATGGTGCTACAGCTCCATTCCTTGAGCTCAATGATTTTGTCAACCTGACATGTTGACAGTAGCCTAGAGGCAAACTGATGCAGCAGAGGAAATAATAAGAGAAGCTCCTCTCCTCACAGGCATCACAGGCATGCAGCCCTCTCCAGACCAATTCAACACACTACCCAGCTTTGGAGTCAAGCCTCATGAGCTCCCCCGACCCAGTTCCTGCCAGATAGTGCCACCTGCTCCAAGTATCAAATCCAGAAGACAAATGGCCTCCAATGGTCTTTTTAATTCAGCCATAGACAGTTAATCTGGGATAGAATGATCTCCTTAAGGAACCCACACATTTTATAAAATAAAAACTGCATGAATTATGAAAATGAATTTTCTTTTCAATTGTCTTACATAGGGAGGTGACTGACCAGTGCTAGTAACAAAAAAGTAGCCTGAAGTTTAAACTCTGGGCTCAGAACCAAAATTTCACAAACCATCACTTAGTCAATTGTTCATTTGCTCTGTGTTCACTGAGCACTTTGGACAGGCAAAGCCCCATTCTGGGTCCTTGGATATAGCAGTGGATGAGCCAGGCATGTTCCCTGCCCACTAATTTGGAGTAAAAATAAAACAAAGACATTATAGATTGTGATCTCTATTATGAATGAGTCAGATAAGGTGCTAAGACAGAAGCTAGCGGGGCAGACCCATTTTAGAAAGATAATTTTATTTAACTGTTTTCTGGGTTTTGGTTGACCTCTTCATGAGACATAAGCCCATGAAGGCAGGACTTGGTCAGTCATGCTCACAGTCCCAGAGCCTGGGACAATCCCTGCTACATAGGCAGCTTCCCTTAAAAGAGCATTTCTGGATTTTGTTGATGCTCTTGGTCCTCCTCCCTTTGCTTGTCCTCTTCACCAATTGCCCAACTCCAGAGGGTCACAGGAAGAGAGAACAGAAAGGACCTGGTGAAGAAGGGCATACAGAAGGAAAAGCCACATACAGACATTTCATGTTCTACCCAGGAACTGGGATTTCCAGAATATTGGGATGTTGACCTCATGCCAGTGATCTACAGAGTAGCTCATGGAAGAAATTACCAGTTGGAAATAAGTCATGGAGACATAAACAAATGAGCATCTCAGAAAGCAGAGAGTGCAACAGGATATGGCACTCATTTGAACTTCACTGGAGCTATTAATAATAATAATTCAGACTAATAATAATGGAAACTTTAGCCTATTGAACACTCACTACATGTCAGGCACAGAGCTAAATCCTTACATGCATGATCTCATTCGATCCCCATAACTACCCCATGAGGTAGGTGGATAATGGTATTATCTCCATTCTACAGAGTAGGAGATGAAGCTCAAAAAGGGGCAGGAATTTGTCCAGGGTTTCATGATTAGCAAGTAGCAGAGCCTGGATTCAAATCTGGGTCTATCCTACTTCAAACTATGTGCTTCCCCACCATGCTGTCCTGTCCCAGAGTCTGGGATGGCACATCAGACCTGCACAGAAGGTCTAGGAAGGTGTTGAGCATGAGGAATATGGCAAGAAAATAACCTTTATTCTACTAGAGAGACTAGTCTTCAAGACCACAGCACACATTGTCTAGACCAAATCAATTTTGTGATCCTTTCTAGTTTTAAGAGCTATCAGTGTCTGCTATCAGGTAGCAGGCACTGGCGGCAAGCACTGGTGGCAAATAGTTTATATCTCACTTGCCATCCAGAATGTCTGGTAGTGTCTGTTTGGAGTACTGTATTGAGAAGGACTGCACAGCATAGCAAGCCAGAGAATGTTGTGATCACAATCAGCAACATGTGCTGGGGAACGAATTGGGGCACAGCAGCAAGGGCGTCCTGCTGCCTAGAATAACCCCATGCCCTTCCTGAGTTCTGCTTCTCCTGCCTTGGGAGGCTACCGTATTATACCTGGGATCTTGGGAGGTATCAGGAGGAGGTTGAGACTCTGGGATGTTATCTGTAGAGGAGAAATAATGCCTTCCAGGTTAGGCTGTTGTGAGGATCATAGATGTTGGGTGACAAGACCCAGCACATAGTAGATGTACAGTAAGTGGTAGCTCCTGTTATGAATTGCCCACAGGAAGTAAAAAATGCCATTTTACTTCCTCTGCATCAAAAACCACTGATCAGTTACCTGGGGGCATTCCCAGGCAAGAAGGGCACTGTGTGTGAACTGTGCATTTGCACACTTGGTCTGACAGGTTCCCAGTCAATTTGAGGAGCCAAGGACCCACCCTGTTATTATTGTCAAATTTACTGAAGCAAATGCACAGTCCACTTCCCTTTCAACTATGAAAACAAAGCACCTTGGGTGAGCCCAATAATTGTGCTGTAGTCTCTGCTCTCTGATTTCAGCACATAACTTTAACCCCTCAGTGCCCTGTGCTGAGCAGCAGGTCAGTGAATAATTTCTGAATGGGTGACTAAAAGAAAGAATAAAGGAAGCCAGTGTTTTTGAGGTGACACCTTTTCCTTTCATTAACCACCTGGTGGCAATAGGGCAGCCAAAATTAAATCAAAAACCTCAAAAGTGAAGGTCATTGAAGGCTGAAATTCTTCAACCTCAAATCTCCTTGGAGACAAAACCTGCCCATTCAAGCTAAGATGCTTGTTTTTCAAATAAGAGCTTTTTTTTTTTTCTTACCAGTGGGGGCATTTATTTTCCTTAAAATGCATAGACATGTTAAAAGAAATTACAGTTGTTTAGGCATTGGTCCAAGTGGGACAATGGCCATTTCTACTCCTATGAAAAGGAATGTCAGAAATGTTCAAGGGTGAGGCACATCCCTGACCAATGAATCTATCTATGTACTGCCCTAGGCAACAGCCTGGGGACTCAGTCTCGGGGCTTTAAGAGCAAGTAATCCAAGATTGATAACACCTCAGATGGAAAGGAAACAGCCAGATGAACCAAACCCTAAATGAACTTAATGGGCACCTGACCCCTTGGTCTCAATGCCACGTGCCTATATGGGGGCGGGGAGAAAGGCAGTTACAGAGAATTTGTGGGAACAATAGACCTGCATGTAGTCTCTAAGTCCTTAGCCTTGTAGGTTATATATTTGCTATAGACACTTTCTAGAAGTGCTCAGGTGCTGAAAAAACCCTCTCATGCTTCTTTAAAAAGCGACCAGGGGGCCAGGCATGGTAGCTCACGCCTGTAATCCCAGCACATTGGGAGGCCGAGGCAGGTGGATCGCCTGCGGTCAGGAGTTCGAGACAACAGATTCTCAGAAGAACTGGCCATGGTCCAAGCCTGAATAGTGTATCCTTACCTGGCTTAGCTTCCACCCTCTCCAGACCTCCTTTGAGGTTTTGAGAGAATCACCAGGTACCTTCTAATACAAAACTGGAGGGAAACAGACGCTGGAATTGGGCAACTACTATGAGCCAAGGACTACGCTCTCAGTTTAGTGGACGGTGCCATTTAAGCTTCTCCTCAGCCTGGTTTAAGTAAGCCTTATGGTGTTCATTTTAACAGAGAAGGACACTGAAACTCAGGAAGGCTTCAGTAACTTGCTCAAGGTCACAACGTAAGTAAGTGCTGGAGAGAGGATTTTCTCGAGGCCACCCTGACTGCCAAACCACTGACGTCTCTGCATATGATGCTATTTCTGTTTGTACATTGTTTAAAACAATCTGCGTTTCCTTTAAATTAATACATAAAAATAATGTAAAATACATTTAAATATTTGTTTAATGGCCATGGTGGCTCACGCTTGTAATTCCAGCACTTTGGGAGGCCGAGGTGGGCAGATCACCTGAGTTCAGGAGTTTGAGACCAGCCTGGCCAACATGGTGAAACCCCATCGCTACTAAAAATACACAGATTAACCAAGTGTGGTGGCACGTGCTTGTAATCCCAGCTACCCAGGAGGCTGAGGCAGGAGAATCGCTGGAACCCGGGAAGCAGAGGCTGCAGTGAGCGGAGATTGAACCACTGCACTCCAGCCTGGGTGACAGAGCAAGACTCCTTCTCTAAATAAATAAACAAATAATTGTTTAAAACCATATGTGTTTTAAAACAATATAAAAAGACCCACAAGGCATTTACCCACATACCTCAAAGAAACTAAGAGTATAAATGAGACAGTTCAAAATCCAGCTCCACCTTTGCTACTTGGTGTGACCTTGGGCAAATTACTTCTCTATTCCTTCATTCACTCAACAAATATTTACTGAGCATTTACTATGTGCCAGGCAGGTTCTAGGTGTATGGGATACGTCAGTGTCTATATAAAGCAGTTCTATAAGCTTTGGTTTTCTCCATCATGGGGTTATTTCAAGTATTAAAGGAAATAAAATATTTCAAACAGAGCCAGACATATGGCAAGAGATTTAAAAAATGTATTATTGCTACTGTGGTTATTATCGTAATTATTATTACTACTACTGTCACTGCTGGCATAATGATTTTGTTGTTATTTGATGTTGAGAGTTAGGCAGGGAGGGTATTAGAGATGGGGGGATACTGCAGAATGATGGGCAGGAGACCTGGTATGCTGCCTGACTCTCTCCAACTACCCATGTCCCAGAGGACTATCCACAAACACTCTCTGGATACCTTCAGTCACATTTGCACTGTGTCATTCCCACTTCTTTCACAGAGACAAGGGCTACTGCAAGCCTGACTTAATTTTAAATGGCCGAGATTGAATTGATTAGTGTCAGAACAACCCTGTTATTTAATCACTGGGCTTTTCTATTTAATAACCAGGTGACCAGAGCAGCAAAAACGTACTGATTGAGAGAGTGC
The DNA here is from genome assembly GCF_000951035.1 of Colobus angolensis palliatus. NCBI lineage: Eukaryota > Metazoa > Chordata > Mammalia > Primates > Cercopithecidae > Colobus > Colobus angolensis. Next base: position 15,479,211 of record NW_012115821.1, on the reverse strand, counting down.
AGCTCCTGACTTGGCAGCAAATAGTCCCTGATTAGTCATTTGTAATTATTAAATTCAAACCAGATCTTGAACCTTTTTGATTTATTTCTTTGCTGGCAAACAGCTTTGGTGGTTTCAGAGGCTTTGATGCCTTGCCTTTCATCTGCTCTTTCTTTGGGGAAAGATTAGCAAAAGGATTTTGTGTTCTTGTACTTGCCCTTAGCTAGAACTTGACTTGCTAAATTCACGTTTTAGCTGGGAGAGGATCCACATTTTGTTTTTCTCCAGTCTGAAGCTCCAGAAGTGAATGAGAGAATTGAGAGAGGGAGCCCCAACTCCATTTTCAAAAATTAAAAAAAAAGAGAAAAAATAGAGACGAGATCTCCCTATGTTTCGCAGGCTGGTCTCAAACTTCTGAGCTCAAGCAATCCTCTCACCTCCGCCTACCAAAGTGCTGGGATTATAGGTGTGAGCCACCATGCCTGGCTCCTACTCCATTTTTAATACACTGCTTTTATTTTTTCTTTTCCTTGTTTTTAAAACATCTTCTTTTTTCCAGCATTCAGTAACCCCGGACCTTTTTTCTAGGGTCTCTTCAGTGTGCTCACAGGGTGGAGAAATGGGAAATCATGATGTTTTCTGAGCTATTGGGAACTAAATGTTAACAAATATAATATGCAATTATGTGCTCAGATGCCACTAACTATAGGTTGAAGATGTTAGGTAGGCTCTAAAGTTAGTGTTTGTGAGTTTACATCTTAGTTGAGCCATTTATTTGTTGTGGAACCTTAAGCGCATCACTTTACCTCTCTGCATCTTAGTTTCCTCATCTATAAAATGGGAACACTAAAATACCTCTCTTCTAAGGTTGCTGTGAGAGTTAAATAGATCAATGTGGTAAAGAGCTTAGCACAATGCCTGGCCCTCAGCAACTACTCAAGTATTAACCTTTTTTTTTTTCTTTAAGACGGAGTCTCGCTCTATTGCCCAGGCTGGAGTGCAGTGGCATGATCTCGGCTCACTGCAAGCTCTGACCCCCGGGTTCATGCCATTCTCCTGCCTTAGCCTCCCCAGTAGCTGGGACTACAGGTGCCCGCCACCACGCCCGGGTAATTTTTTTGTATTTTTAGTAGAGACGGGGTTTCACAGTGTTCACCAGGATGGTCTTGATCTCCTGACCTCATGATCCGCCCACCTTGGCCTCCCAAAGTGCTGGGATTACAAGTGTGAGCCACTGTGCCCGGCCTCAAGTATTAACTATTAATGGTAATAGTAGCAACAGCAGCAGTAACAGCAAATAAGTACAGGCACTGGGGGCGAAAATCATGGGAAAAATACTTAAAATACCTAAAAGTCTACTCATTAACTTGATGTTGGTAAACTAGGAAAAGTCCCTATTATGAGTTTAGCCATGGAACACCTGGCCCTTAACTTGTTTGGAGGTACAGATGAGACAGTCTTAGCCAAGGAAAGGTCCTCTTCTCCCACGAGAAGGAAGACATGTCCAACCAAACAAGTGGGAGGAGGGAGGAGACCTAGCCAGCCTGCCAGTGCCACCGCCAACCCGATAGCTAACAAGCAGCAGGATTCACTCTGTCATTCAACAAACATTTACAAACTGCTTTTCTCTCCAAAACACTGAAGGCCAGGGGAGTAGGAGAGAAGACATAAAACTCATCTATCCAGGACAGAGGGCTGCCAAATATATTTTCCAGAAAAATTGTCCCAGAAAAAAAAATACGGGCATCAATCTAAGGTGGGAGAAGGGGTCCATATTCACAAGGATTTTCAACAGTGGGATGTGACACAAAGCACAAAATTGCATTAACCAGAGCACTTTTTACTAGGTCTTCTAAATTACTGTAATTACTATTTTCTACTGGTTCTCAGGTATGCTGAATTGGACTCACTGCAATTCTTGGTTCGTAATATGCTATTGTGCTTCCTGGGCCCTCCTTTATGTGTTTATTCACTTATTTTTTAAACACTATAACAAAACCCTACTTATTAAAATTCTTCACTGATGGAATGATTTCAAGCCATTATCAACAAAAAATATTATCCATATATATGCAGTTTAGGGAGTGTCCAAATCATTGTTTAATTTCTAGAAAATTAATCCATGTAAACAATCAGCTTAGTTTGTCCAACTGCATAATTCAAATTCAAAGTGCGCATCATCCACAATAATACTGGGAACCTGAATTTACAAAGAGAACTGCCAGTTTTTCGCTCACTTGGCTTGTGTTCCTGCTTTCTTCTACCTAGAAATGCTCCTGGTGCTGGTAATGTCTTATCAGCCACAACACCCCATGGGTTCATGAGCAGTTCCCCAAATGCCAACAGGCAGGCCTTTAACCCTACGGAGAGCAGGGCGCAAGGCTCCCTTTCAATCACTGGTGTCTGGAACATCTACCCCTTGGGGCAATTTGCCGCACAAAGCAGAGACGAAGAATGCTAGAGAAATGGGCTGCTTTTGTCAAGCTGTCCTCTAAAGGACATTCCTTTAAATAAACAGAAGGTTCCCTTGTACAACCACTTGGTGTTATCTACCATATGAGAACTCACAACTTCAATTGCCAAAATTCCATTTCTTTATTGTATATTCTGGATGCTTAAGGTAGTCCTTTCCCTTTGCTAGGATTTTTTATTTTACTTTATTTTATTATTTTATTTTATTTTGAGACAGGGTCTCACTCTGCCACCCAGGCTGGAGTGCAGTGACATGATCACAGCTCACTGCAGCCTTCAACTCCTGAGCTCACGGGATCCTCCCACCTTAGCCTCCCAAGTAGCTAGGATTACAGGCATGTGCACTATGCCCAGCTAATTATTTTATTGTTTTGTAGAGATGGGGTCTGTCTTTGTTGCCCAGGCTGGTCTTGAACTCCTGGGCTCAAGTGATCCTCCTCCCTTGGCCTGCCAAAGTGCTGCGATTACAGGCATGAGCCACCATGTCCAGCCCCTTTGCTGGGATTTGTAACAACTGTCTATTAAGAATCCACTGCCAGCAGGCATAGTGGCTCATGCCTGTAATCTCAGCACTTTGGGAGTTTGAGATGGGAGGATCACCTGAGGTCAGGAGTTCAAGACCAGCCTGGCCAACATGGTGAAACCCCATCTCTACTAAAAATACAAAAATTAGCCAGG
>NW_012115821.1:15474059-15476032 GCF_000951035.1 Colobus angolensis palliatus | reverse complement strand
TCTCTACTAAAAATACAAAAATTAGCCAGGCATGGCGGCGTGCCCCTGTAGTCCCAGCTACTCAGGAGGCTGAGGCAGGAGAATCACTTGAACCTGAGAGGCAGGGGTTGCAGTGAGCCGAGATTGTGCCACTGCACTCCAGCCTGGGTGACAGAGCAAGAATCTGTCTCAAAAACAAACAAACAAAAAGAATCCACTGCCTCGCTGGGTGCTTTACATGTATTATAACCAATCCTTACAGTACAAAGAAATTATTACATATAAAGAAACTGAGATTTAAAGAGTTTAAATGACTTGACTAAGGCTGCTCTAGAAGTATCAGAACTGGTCACTCGTATAGCAGATACAGCAGGCTGACAACCCCTGGGCAATCACTATTTCCCTGCATACCATGTGGAAAGCACACAAATCAGCTTTCCACAGGTCAGAAATGCCGGAGAGTTAATGCCACTGGGATCAGCTTTCAATCTGTGAGGGACTGGGGCTGGCAGATAAATAACCCAGCTTCTGACAGTTTGGTGGGACAACTCTGAGGTATGATCTCAGTCTTGCACATTGGAATCACCTGGGTCCACTCAACTGTGTTCTTCCTGAGAACAGACATTGCGTCTCTTTTGTTAACCAATATATCTACAGCATTTGCACAGTGTCTGACACATGGCAGGTGCTTAATAAAGTATTGTTGAATGAATGAAACTAAATAGTGAAATTAATTTATCTGAGTATCCTACTGTTCCTGTGTTTCTATTGTCAAAATTCAGAAATATTGTGGGCCCCAGAATAAAAAATGATATTTTATGTACAGTATTTCTTGGCATTTTAGTTCTCCTGAAAATAAATTTTAGGCCAGGCGTTGTGGCTCAAGCCTGTAATCTCAGCACTTTGGGAGGCCAGGCTGGGAGAACTGCTTGAACCCAGGAGTTTGAGACCAGTTTGGGTGACACGGCAAGACTCTCTCTACCTCTTTTTTAATTATAAAAAAGAAAAAAAAAAAAAAAGAAATTCTATGGATTTGCCATTTTACGGGCAAATGGGTTCATTTGTTCACATATAGCAGTTGTTGAACATTCTCTATGTGCTCGGTTAAGCCTTAGAAATGTCCAGGAAAGTCCTAAAAAAGAATTCTACTCTTAGTAAAACACTGATTTCCTGGGAAATGGATTAAATGCTGGATCAACATGCTTTGATTCTGCAAAAGCCAGGTCTCCGTTTCAGACTTCAGGATAAAAGTGATTGGGATGAACTTTGAAGCAAAGATTCTGGATTAGAAAATTTAGCCCAAAGTACTTTCCCCCATTCCTGCAGCCCATTAGTGGCTCACCACAACTTTTGCTTTTTACTCAGAACTTGACAGAACATGACAGTGTCACTAAAGAAGGCGAGCCCTGAATACCTGCATGTCCCTAGTGTTTAGGGGCCCCCTCCCTCCCTCCCTGTAATTTGGGGTTGTGGTGAACCCCTCCTCCACTTTCAAAGACAGCTGTGGGAGGAAAATGTCCCTCTAATCACAGCTGACTTCTTTCCAGACGCTGCATCAGAAATGGGAACTGGCTTTCACGTTATTGTTCTGACGGATTCTCTACAGACCATCGCCAAGAGCATTATTCCCCAGTTAGTCATGATTACTCTGAAAGACTGGTGACCTCCCCTGTGCTGAATGAGCTCTAGCTGGGCATAGAGAGGGGCCTTTGTCATAGGAATGGTCCATGGCTGTTCGCGAGGCTCCAGTTGCCTCCAGTGAGGAGATACAGAAAGAGGCTATGTGGGCATATTCATATTCAGGTCCATTGTTGTTTGTTTGTTTGAGACATACTCTCATTCTGTCGCCCAGGCTGGAGTGCAGTGGCGGGATCTTGGCTCACTGGAAGCTCCACCTTCCGGGTTCACGCCATTCTCCTGCCTCAGCCTCCTGTAGCTGGGACTACAAGTGCCCGCCACCACACCCGGCTAATTTTTTGTACTTTTAGTAGAGA
>NW_012115821.1:15407494-15473522 GCF_000951035.1 Colobus angolensis palliatus | reverse complement strand
GAAGAGACCTACTTTTGATTAAATAATTCTGCAATTATCTTCTTGGGCCTCAGGAATTGTGCCTCAGCATGAGGGCCTGTAGGTACGGGGGGTTGGCAGTTCCTGCAGAGCTGGCGGCAGCACGAATGGCCTGATGCCCCCTGGAGTTGTGTGGTGAGAGGATATTCGATTCCCTGAAGAGGAACAAAGGAACACAGGCCTTTTTCTTGGGGAGGGCAGAGTGTGCAGTTTATTTATTTATTTTATTTTTGGCAAGTTTATTTTAATATAGTTTCAAACTTATAGAAAAGTTTGCAAGTCCAGAATAAGATACTCCTAAAAATCCTTTACTCAGAGTCATGGCTGCCTACAGCTGAACTCATTTGCTCCCCCCCCCCTTCCTATACATATGAATATACAATATTTTTCTTCCTAATTATTTGAGAATGAGTTGCAGACATTATGTCCCTTTAGACCCTAAATACTTCAGTGTGTATGTCCTATGAACAAGGGCATCCTCTTACATAGGATAATTATTATCAAAAGCAGGAAACAACATTGACAAAATATATCAACTCATTCACCACTTTTTTTAAAAGATGCCAACTATCCCAATAAAATATTTCATAGCTATTGGTTTTCCTGGTCCAGAATCCAATTCAAGGCCCTGCATTGCATTTACTGTCGCATGTTCTTGAGTCTCCTTGAATCTGGAACAGTTCCCCAGGCTTTCTTTGTGTTTCTTGATTTTAATGATTTTGAAGAGGACAGGCCAGTTATGTTGTATAGCTTCCCTACCTGAAGGTTTACTAGATGTTTTTTCATGATTAGATTCAGGTTATACATTTAAAACATGTCTAGAGTAGTAAGAGAATTTTTTTCATGTGGCGTATTTGTCACAGGAATATGACAGAAGGGATGATGTAGTGTCTTCCTGAGCACATCACCTCAGAAGACATGTGGCATTGATTTGACCCAATACTGGTGACATTGGCTTATGCTATTTAGTTGAGGTGGCATCTTCTAAATTTCTCCACTGGAAAGTTACTATTTTTCTGTTTTTAAGTAACCAGCAAATTGAAAATATGGAAGTGTCTTCTTCTTCATGAAATGTTAACACACTAGTTTTAGTGTCCACTGATGATTTTTCAACTCTATCATCTCTTCAATGTTTATAAGTTATTCTTCTACTGGAGGGAACAGCTTTCCATTCTCCACCATTTATTTATTATTTACATCCATGTGGGCTCATGGATTCCTATTTTATTTAGTGGGTTATGATCCGTTACTATCATTTTTCATTTTAATGCTCAGATTGTCCCAGACTTGGCTAGGGAGAGCCCTACAACCTGGTGCCTGTGTCCAGCTTGTTCACATGCCCATCATTCTTAGGGCACTTCATTACTTTTTGATACAAAAAGATGTTCCAAGATCTTCCTATATTCTCCCTGCCCCAGCCCTGGAACCAGCCTTTTCTCCAAGGAACTCTGGTTCCCTTTAGTGGAGGAGTATTTAGAAGCATAGATCTGGGCACTAGGTATGTTTTTGCTACGGGAGTGCCACTGCTTCTAGGCCCTCTCAGTAGATACAGGGAAAAAACATGCATGTGTGTGTATATATATATGTATATATAAAACCATGAACTCATTCTGATGCTTTCATTTCCAATCTATTTATATGTATCTTTTTTTTTTTTAGACAGAGTCTTGCTCTGTCACCAGGCTAGAGTGCAGTAGTGCAATCTTGGCTCACTGCAACCTCCACCTCCTAGGTTCAAGCGATTCTCCTGCCTCAGCCACCTGAGCAGCTGGGACTACAGGCGTGTGCCACCATGCCCAGCTAATTTTTGTATTTTTAGTAGAGATGGGGTTTCACCGTGTTAGCCAGGATGCTCTCGATCTCTTGACCTCGTTAGCTGCCCACCTTGACCTCCCAAAGTGCTGGGATTACAGGCATGAGCCACCGTGGCGGGCCCTATTTTTATTTATTTATGTATTTTTTATTTTTGGGACAGTGTCTCAGTTCTGTCACTCATGCTGGAGTGCAGTGGTGCCATCATAGATCACTGAAGCTTGACCTCTGCGTCCAACTGATCCTCCCACCTTGGCCTCCCAAGTAGCTGGGACTACAGGTGCACACCACCATGCCCTGCTAAGTTTTGTATTTTTTGTAGAGACTGGGTCTCATTTTGTTGCCCAGGCTGGTCTTGAACTCCAGGGCTCAAGCAATCCTCCTGCCTCAGCCTCCCAAAGTGTTGGAATTATAGGCATGAACCACCATGCCTGGTCTGTATCTATTTTAAAAAACATTTTTAGGTATGTTTTATTTATTTATTTATGAGATAGAGTCCCACTCTGTCACCCAGATTGGAGTGCAGCAGCAAAATCTCAGCTCACTGAAACCTCCACTGCCCAGGTTCAAGCAATTAGCCTGCCTCAGCCTCCTGAGTAGCTGGGATTATAGGCATGTGCCACCACACTGGTTGATTTTTGTGTTTTTAGTGGAGAGGGGATTTCACCATGTTGGCCAGGCTGGTCTCAAACTCCTGACCTCAGGTGATCCACCCGCCTCGGCCTCCTAAAGTGCTGAGATTACAGGTGTGAGGCACCGCGCCCAGCCAGTCTTCTTTCTTTAATAAACCTTCTTCCTTTCTTTTATGTTTACCTGCCGTTAGTTTGGAGTTCCCCTAAAGCAGATCCTGGGGCAAAGATGTAGCTATCAGCTGTTTTCTTCTGGGGTGATCCCTGGAAGAACCGGTGGGGAGTGGGAAAATGAGACAGGGAAAAGGAGGGAAGCCAGTAAAGAGTATGGAGCCATCAGGTTACAGCAGTGGGCAGCCGGCGTTCAACCCACTAGGGACCCCCTGAGAGGGTGTACAAAACATACCTCATGGCCAGGTGCGGTAGCTCACGCCTGTAATCCCGGCATTTTGGGAGGGTGAGGTGGGCGGATCATGAGGTCAAGAGATCAAGACCATCCTGGCTAACATGGTGAAACCCTGTCTCTACTAAATATACAAAAATTAGCTGGGTGTGGTAGCGGGCCTGTAGTCCCAGCTACTCAGGAGGCTGAGGCAGGAGAATGGCTTGAACCCGGGAGGTGGAGGTTGCAGTGATCCAAGATTTTGCTACTGCACTCCAGCCTGGTGACAGAGCAAGACTCTGTCTCAAAAACAAACAACAACAACAACAACAACAACAAACACCCTTTATAATTCTCCAACGAGGGGTGAGGAGGTGGGAGTTTCAATCTACCAACTCCTCCCCTCATTGATGGAGAGGGCTCCTCAGGATGTTAGCTTCCCTGGCTAGAAACCCTGTCAGGTAGAAGGACATAGAAAGTCAAAGGTGTGGACAGGAGGCCCTGCAGATGGCATCTGAAGTGGCCTCGGCCATATGGGTGGGGTACCAGGAGAGTCAGTTACAGTGTTCCTTACCCAGCATCAGATCACATAACAAGAAAGTTATTACTTTGTCAATTCATTGTCCGTCCTAAATCCCTCAAAGAGAAATGCTCAAATTGAGGCTACTTCACCTTGAATACTCCCCTAACGTTTACCATGCCCAGTCTTTCTCTTCTATGTACAAACAGGCTCAGACAATAGCACCTAGCTACAATTTTTTTTACATTGGTGTGTGCATATTTATTTATTTGGATACTTATCATCTATTTATGGCAAGCATACTGGTTTTCTGTTCATCATAGTAATATAAACTTTCCATTAAATATAAATATGAAAGAAAAAAACGTTGTTTTACAGAAAATTATGAAGACTTTTTCAGCATTAAGGGTTACAGTCAAAGGTGATTCACAAATGAGTGAGACTTAGGAAACACTTTGTGGAAGCTCCCTCTCTTAATTGTCACATAGAGTAACTGTCCCATGCATTTTGCTGCTGTGACAAGTACAGAAAAAGCAACTCTCTGTTACCCTGTGCCCTGAGATGACTGAAAAGGGACTCCTCCTTTTCCCCATCCTTTTTGGAGAAGATGTGAACCACTCCTGGCACTGTAACCCTCTGTCTGCCCAGTCATGGATTAAAAATGAAATTCATATCTAATAGGTCTAACTTTAGCCACAGGAAATGGGAGTGCTTGGGCGACCCAAAAGCGTTCACCATCCTTTGTTTGAGGATGGGCACGTTATCTTTACCTAACCTTCTTCCTTCCCCTTTTTGGGAGGGGAGAGAGTGGAGGCTAGGTTTGGGGAGTGAACAGGAAGTGAAGGCTGATGGATCTGTTTCCTGGCTGGCTTTGTAGCAGAGGTCCCCACTCCCAACTCCCTTTGTTGTCACAGTCCTGGCTTGCAAATATATGTTACATATTGTTAGGACCAAGTGATACCCACTTTTGGATGTGTTATAACAAGAGGTATTTGGATCATGAATATCACCCAAGTGAGAAATCTAAACACCCTCTATATTGGAAACATCTAGATACCTTGATTGCAGATAAGAAATATTTTTGTAAAACAAAAAGCAAAACAAACAAACAAACAAAAAAACAGTTGGCGGGGTGTGGTGGGTCGCACCTGTAATCCCATCACTTTGGGAGGCCAAGGCAGAAGGATCCCTTGAAACCGGCCAGAGTTTAAAACCAGCCTGGGCAACACGGCAGAACCCCACCTCTACAAAAAAATATGTATATATAAATATATAAATTAGCCAGGCATGGTTGCCCGCACCATAGTCCCAGCTACTCCGGAGGCTGAGGCAGGAGGATTGACTGACCCCAGGAAGTCAAGGCTGCAGTGAGCCGTGATCACACCACTGCACCCCAGCCTGGGCAACAGAGCAAGATCCTGTCTTGAAACAACAATGGTTAAATCTAGATATTTTTCTACTTCCATTTATACACTTTCTCCAGCTTTATTACAATGTACATGATTTATAGAAATCTGTTTTATGCTTTTAATCAGAAGTGACCAGATCACAATCGATGTTATCTTTTTCTTACCCGATGCATAAGTAATAAAGTAGAGCAACTGGGAACTATTATTACCTGGGTTGTCACCTGCTTTTTTAAGGCCATTGGACTAGTTTTGTGACTTTAGGCATTTCACTTTCCCTCTCTGGATCTCAGTTTCATTATCTGTAAACTGAGGGAGTTGGACCAAGTGACCTCTAAAGTTTTCTTCTAACATTTTATACATTTATGACAGCATGTGGCCAAAGAGGTTTTTGGGTGGGGGAGGAAAGTGGGTAATGAGAATAGCAGAGATTGGGAAACACTTTCCAGAAATAAGCATGAGACTCTCAATTTGTCTCAAAATCATCACCAATTATAATAACCCTATGCATAAGCAATGTTTTTGAAACATAAGGTCTGTGTTCAGGTTCTAACATAGACCAGGGCATGGCAAAAGGTGATCCACAAATGTGTATTAAATACATGGATAAATGAATAAAGATTGGTGCCTTTGAGGGCCCAAGGCTAATGTCAGAAGGACCACTGACAAATGAGAGTGAACCAAAAATGCAAGAGATTAGAAGAAAGAGAGGGCAAAATGGAGAATGAACAAGAGAGTGGCAATGCAAGAGATTAGAAGAAAGAGAGGACAAAATGGAGAGTGAACAAGAGAGTGGCAAAGACATACATACATACTGTGTGTGACTCTCATTATTCAGCTGACTCTCATCATTCATAGTAGTATGTTCTATTAAGTCATCATGAACACTGAGTTAATAAATACTAAACCATTGCTCCTGGGGGAATACAGGCCTAAGTTTCTGTGAGCCTCTGGTTGTAATTTTTTTTCTTTTTATGAGACAGGGTCTCACTCTGTTGCCCAGGCTGGAGTGCAGTGGCACAGTCACTGCTCACTGTAGCCTCAATCTCCTGGGCTCAAGTGATCCTCCCTCCTCAGCCTCCCGAGTAGCTGGGACTATAGGCACGCACCACCATGTCCCACTAATTTTTAAATTTTTATTTCTAGTAGAGATGAGGTCTTGCTATGTTGCCCAGGCATGGTTGCAATATTTTTGTCAACATATAACCTTGTTTTATGTGTATTTCTGCTTAACGACACCTTATTTAATGTATATTGTTGATTCATTGGCATTGGCATTGAACTCATGGCTAACAACACCATAACTCAAGCCTGAATGAATCTTATCTAATACATGTATTTTCTCCAAAGGCACATCATAGCCCTCTTGTGCTTAGAAATACTAGACAGCATTTCAGCACTGTACTTGAGAACCTTTGTACACACTGAAATCACCAACAAAAGATACAATGTGAACAACATGGCACTAAACAGACCACAAAGAGAATACTTATTTACAGTATGGGAGCTAGAATGAAAAGCAGTGTATCACCTTGTTCATCTTCTGCTGGCAATGTGCTACGGGGACTCAAACATTTTGCTTCTCTGCATGTGTCTGTGAGTGACTGCACAAGTGCCATGAGTATTAATTCTGGGGTTAGAAATAGATTTTAGAGAGTAGGCAAACTTACAAATATGAAATCATGAGTAATGAGGATCTCGTGTGTGTGCGTGTGTGTGTGGATAGATGGATGGAGATTGATTGATTGATTTAAAAAAAAGAAGAAAAGAAATGCATGAAATGAGGAAACGAGTATTTCATTCAAAAGAGCTTTGCATTGGGAGGCCGAGGCAGGCGGATCACAAGGTCAGGAGATCGAGACCACCCTGGCTAACACAGTGAAACCCCGTCTCTACTAAAAATACAAAAAATTAGCTGGGCGTGGTGGTGGGCACCTGTAGTCCCAGCTACTCGGGAGGCTGAGGCAGGAGAATGGCGTGAACCCAGGAGGCGGAGCTTGTAGTGAGCTGAGATCACGCCACTGCACTCCAGCTCGGGCAGCAGAGCGAGACTCCGTCTCAAAAAAAAAAAAAAAAAGAGAGAGCTTTGCAGCTCACAGTGGGATGCAGGTCCTGCACAGAGCGGAGAGAACAGGGCCACCCACAGGACTGCACCCCTCTCCCTATATCCTTTTTAGTCTGAGAGACACAAAGATACTTAAGGCAGGACTAGCTATATAATTTGCAGGACCTGACACAAAGTAAAAATGTGGGGCCCTTTGTCCAAAAAGTACTGAGTTTCGAGATGACTATAGTAGAGCACTGAACCAGGCACATGGCCCTTCTGAATGAGGACCCCATGTGCCTGCCCAGGTTGCAGGCCGGTGAAGCTGGCCCTGGCTTCAGGTCTGCAAGAAGGCCTGACCCAGGTGAGGACATGTGAGCAGACCAGAGAAGGAGTCTTATACTCTCACACTACACTTGTGTGCCCAAAGCCTTAGGTCTCAGCTTAATGCCTCACAATGGGCCTTACCCCAAACACCAACCGAGGTCAGGCATCAGAGAGAGGCTTGATTTCTCCTCCTTCACTGAGGACCCAAGTAGCCCCAAATGACAGCAAACACCACAAGAACAATAACAGCTGACTGGGCAATTTCTGTCTAAAATAAAGAACGGTGTCCCAGTTTTTCCCTCCTTCCTCACCCAGGCAACCAGAATACAGAATTTGCTTTTGTGTGTCCCCTCTCTAAACATACACACACACACACACACACACACACACACACAGAGAGAGAGAAAGAGAGAGAGAGAGAGAGAATGAACCCAAGTTTCCTGGTGACAAAGATTTCTGATGAATTGCCTACAATTCAGTTATGCTCCAAGGTACAGAATGGAGGTAGGGGTGATGGTGGGAGAGGGATTAAAACAAGATGCCATTTCACACTCTGGGATTGGCAAAATTGAAAAGTCTGATAATATGAAGGTTTGGAGACATCAGGGCTCTCATACAAGGCTGGAGGGAGAGTCACAGATTGGAGAGCAACTTGACAACTTCCAGGCATGCTGAAAATGTGAACATCTTACTGCTCAGTGTTCTACTTTTAGAGAGATACTCTAGAGTATGTCTTGCCCAAGGGCACTTGCGGACATGTCCAGGATGTTTATAACAGCAAAGGACTGGAAATAACAGAAGCATCCACCAGTGGGAAAATGAAATATAGGACATGCACCAACATTCTCATCAGTCAAAACCAATCCATCAGCTAAGCTCCTTCTTTAACAGACACCACCCATACCCTACTGCTGCACTTGGAAATGTAAAGTGCACATCAGCTGCAGCCCTGCTAGCTCACCTCCTGCCTGACCCTTGTTTGGATAGCTGCATTTGTTTCCCTGTAGTTTATTTCAATCCAACCAGAATTATAAACACACAGGGCCTGCCTGCTTCTAGGTCAGTGGTTCCTGATTTTTTTTTTTTTTTAATTTCAAGATGCTTTTATACTTTCAAAAATTAGTGAGGGCCCCAGTGAGTTTTTGTTTAGGTTAGTTGTATCTATCAACACAAATTGTGTTGATAGATATGGTGTACCATATTAGAAAATAAAACTGAGATTTTTTTTTTGAGACAAGATCTCACTCTCTCACCCAGGCTGGAGTGCAGTGGCATGATCACAGATCACTGCAGCCTCGACTTCCTTGGCTCAGGCAATCCTCCTGCCTCAGCCTCCCAAGTAGCTGGAACCAGGTACATGCTACCATGCCTATATATATATATATGTATTTTTTGAGACAGAGTCTAGCTCTGTTACCCAGGCTGGGGTGCAGTGTTGCAATCTCAGCTCACTGTAACCTCTGCTTCCCCAGCTTATGCTATCCTCCCACCTCAGCCTCCCAAGTAGCTGGGAATACAGGCATGTGCCACCACACCCAGCTAACTTTTGTATTTTTTTCGGTAGAGATGAATGAGGTTTTGACAGGTGGCCCATGTTGGTCTCAAAACCCCTGGGCTCAGGCAGTCCTCCCACTTTGGCCCCCAAAGTGTTGGGATTACAGGCCACTGCACCCAGCCTTTTAAAAAATTATTTGTAGAGATGGAGTCTCGCTATTTTGACAGGACGGTCTCAAACTCCTGGGCTCAAGCGATCTTCCCACCTTGGCCTCCCAAAGTGCTGAGACTACAGGCATGAGCCACTGTGCCCAGCCAAAACTGAGAAATTTTAAAAATATTTATTCTTTTAAAAATAAACATATTACTTGCTAATCTAATTACCATATTTTAATAAAAATTAACTATATTTTCAAAAAAACTAAGAGTCATATTGTTTTATGTTTTGACTACTCTAATGTTTGGCTGCACAGAAGACAGCTGGATTCACACATCTGCTCCTGCAATAAAGCTGCTATGATTTGTTATTTTGGTTGACACATACAAAGAACATCTGTTTTGTATTTATGTCGTCAGTACCCTCTAGGCCTTGGGGACTCCTAGGGCTCCTCAGATCGCACTTTGAGAACCACTCTTTCAGGCCACTTCACCACTCCACCAAAGCTGTCATTCATACCAATACAAGCATGTTACTTCCCATTTCCTTCAAACTATCTCTGGCTCCTCTGGTTCAGAGTTAAATCCAAACTCTACTCATAAAACCTCTCCCATCTGGCTAGTCATGCATGTCCAAACTCCATTACTATGCTCTTTTATACACGGAATACTCCGCCACTGCTGGGTACATGTAGATGACTAAACCCATCCCACTCATTCACGCCGTTGAGCCTCAGCCTTCCTCCTGCCTGAAGGACTCCTATGCATCTTTTGCAATCCAGTCCAAAGGTCACTTTCTTTAGGAAGCCTTCTCTGATTCACCCTTCCCTTACAGTTTTCTCTTTTTGTTTTTTAGGCATTCATTTTTTGAATAGGTAATATACAAATGCACAGGATTAAATTCCAAAAGGGTATAGGCACCATATGATGATGTCAACCTCTCTCACATCCCAGACATTGCTTCCTTCTGCATTCTTCCACACCTGCTCTAGACATAAATAAGCAAATCATCTATTTTATCCAATGCTAACACACTATAAGTACTGCTCTACACTTGCTTAACACTATATTTGGGAAAGCTTTCCACGCTATCAAATAATCAATTTTTTTCAGTAGCTGCAAATTACAGTTTTAAGGCCGGGTGCAGTGGCTCAAGCCTGTAATCCCAGCGCTTTGGGAGTCTGAGACGGGTGGATCACAAGGTCAGGAGATCGAGACCATCCTGGCTAACATGGTGAAACCCCGTCTCTACTAAAAAATACAAAAAAAAAAAAAAAAAAAAAAAAAAAAAAAAATAGCTGGGCGAGGTGGCGCCTGTAGTCCCAGCTACTCCGGAGGCTGAGGCAGGAGAATGGCGTAAACCTGGGAGGCGGAGCTTGCAGTGAGCCGAGATCTAGTCACTGCACTCCAGCCTGGGCGACAGAGCGAGACTCCGTCTCGAAAAATAAAATAAAATAAAATAAAAATTACAGTTTTAAAATGTGCAATAACATATTTATTTAAGTCCCTATTGACTGAGTATATATGTAGTTTCCAATCTTCTGCTGCAGCAAATATCCTTCTACATAAACCAGCCTACATGCCTAAGAGACTCTGTAGCATTAATATTCAGAAACAGAATGGCTGGGGTCAAGGGAATGTGTATTTGCAAGTTTGCTAAACATCACCAACTGGCCTCCATAAAGCCTGCTCTAATTTATACTCCTACTGGCCATGTATAAAAGGTTCTGTTCCCCTCCTCGAACAACATTATCCAACTTTCTAATTTCTGCCAATGTGGCAGGTGAGAAATGATACCCCGGTCAAGTTTAAATTGATATTTTTATAAGATCAAATCTCTAGAGTTGTGCTGTCCAGTATGGGAGCCACTAGGTACATGTGACTGTTTAAATTCACTTTTGTTTTTTTGGAGACAGAGTTTCGCTCTGTCGCCAGGCTGGAGTGAAGTGGTACGATCTTGCTCACTGCAACCTCAACCTCGTGGGTTCAAGCATTTCTCCTGCCTCAGCCTCCTGAGTAGCTGGGATTACAGGCACATACCACTCCGGTTATTTTTTGTATTTTTAGTAGAGATGGGGTTTCACCATGTTGGTCAGGCTGGTCTCGAACTCCTGATCTCATGATCCGCCCACCTTGGCCTCCCAAAGTGCTGGGATTACAGGCGTGAGCCACCGTGCCCAGTCCAGTATGGGAGCCACTAGGCACATATAACTGTTTAAATTCACATTTTAATTAATCAAAACTAAATAAAATTTAAAACACAGCTCCTCAGCTGCACTAGCCACATTTCAAGTGCTCAATAGCCACCTGTGGCTAGTGGCCTCCATATGAGACAGAGCAGATAGAAAACATTTCTGTCATCACCAGAAGCACTTACTGGTGCTCTGTGGATCCGCAGTGTTTGATGGCTACCATGAACCACATGTGGTCACTGACATTGAAATGTGTCTAGTCTGAATTGAGATGTGCTCTAAGTATACAACATTCACTGGATACTGAAGACTTGGTATGAAAAAGAGAATGTAAAACATCTTCTTAATAATTTTTATAGCGATTGCAGGTTGAAATGCTAGTATTTGGGCTGGGTGCAGTGGCTCACGCCTGTAATCTTAGCACTTTGGGAGGCCGAGGTGAGTGGATCACCTGGGGTCAGGAGTTCGAGACCAGCCTGGCAAACATGGTGAAACCTCATTTCTACTAAAAATACAAAAATTAGCTGGGTGTGGTGGCGGGCACCTGTAATCCCAGCTACTCAGAAGGCTGAGGCAGGAGAATAGCTTGAACCTGGGAGGCCGAGGTCGCAGTGAGCCGAAATCGCACTATTGTACTCCAGCCTGGGCTACAGAGTGAGATTCCGCCTCAAAAAAAATGAAAGAAAAAAGAAAGAAAGAAAGAAAGAAAAGAAATGCTAGTATTTAGAGATACTGAGTTAAAATATATTGTTAAAATTAATGTTGTCTGCTTCTTTTTACTTATTTTAATGTGGCTACTAGGAAATTTAAAATGATAAATGTGGCTCACATTCTACTTCTTTTTTTTTTTTTGAGATGGAGTTTCGCTTTTGTTGCCCAGGCTGGAGTGCAATGGCATGATCCCAGCTCACTGCAACCTCAGCCTCCCGGGTCCAAGCGATTCTCCTGCATCAGCCTCCCGAGTAGCTGGGATTAAAGGCCTGCATCACCACACTCAGCTAATTTTGTATTTTTAGTAGAGTTAGGGTTGCACCATGTTAGCCATGCTGGTCTCGATCTCCTGACCTCAGGTGATCCACCTGCCTCAGCCTCCCAAAGTGCTCAGATTACGGGCGTGAGCCACGGCACCTGGCTAACATTCTACTTCTATTGGACAACACTGCTCCAGAAAGCACAGTGCTATGGAGGTCCGGATTTTAGCATCTTTCTTTTTACATAGAAATAAATGTAGTTATTTGCTTATACACTTTTGGTGGGAATGTAAACTAGTTCAACCGTTATGGAAATCAGTGTGGCGATTCCTGAAAGACCTAAAAACAGAAATACCATTTGACCCAGCAATCCCATTACTGGGTATACACCCAAAGGAATATAAATTATTCTATCATAATGACACATGCACATGTATGTTCGTTGTAGCACTATTCACAATAGCAAAGACATGGAATCAACCTAGATGCCCATCAACAGTAGACTAAATAAAGAAAATGTTGTACATATATACCACAGAATACTATGCAGCTATAAAAAAGAATGAGATCATGCGTTTTGCAGGAACATGGATGAAGCTGGAGGCCATTATCCTTAGCAAACTAATGCAGGAACAGAAAACCAAATACTGTATGTTCTCACCTATAAGTGGGAGCTAAATGATGAGAACACATGGACACATAGAGGGGAACAACACACACTGGGGCCTATCAGAGGGTGGAGGGTGGGAGGACAGGGAGGATCAGGAAGAATAACTAATGGGTATTGGGCTTAATCCTTAGTGATGAAATAATTGATAGAACAAACCCCCATGACACAAGTTTACCTATAAAACAAATCTGCACATGTACCCCTGAACTTAAAGGAACAAAAGAAGTGTACAGTTAATCATTGCTATAAAGAAAAAGAGACTCACTGGAATCTCTTTTTCCTTCTTACCCTTCCCTGCCGCATGCAGACAGGGTGGGCAACAAGAGGAGAAAGGGCTACAATGATCCTGATGACAAAGGATCAACCCTGCAAAAAACCAGTACACTTCCCACCTGAGTGGCCACAGGCAGACACCAGTGACCCCGAGCGGGGACTGATTTCCTGGTGGCTGTTAAAACAATGCACCAGAGAACAAAGTGCCTTCAAAACTAAGAATAGAAGAACAGCTCCAAATAAGATTTCCAGGACTCTGCAGGAACAAATTCCTCCCTTGCTCTGTCCGTAATCCACCTTCCACCCACAGCTTGACCAGCCACAGCACAAATGTCCCCATCTCCGCAGTCCATATACACAGATCTGGGCGAGAACTGAAGGACAGAGTGGAAAGGGGAGATCCAGAGAAAGAGGTGAGGTGACAAGCACTTTGCCTTAAGGGGCTCACATCATAATGGTTCTGCAGTTGAGATGTGGAATATATTTCTGTCATCCATGTCTTTGGCTTCAGATATGAGGGACAAGAAAACTCAGTTTTGCAATGTGACCCATAAAACTGACAAATCAGAATGGACCCTGTATTCTGAAAAGGTACTGAGGGAATGAGATCTAATTGTATCTGCTTGGGGGGGGAATGTTAATTATAATAATAATGATGATATTATTATTATTATTATTATTAGCTGTATGTCTTTGGGTAAGGTTTATAACTCGGTCTCAGTTTTATGATCCAGAAAATAAAGGGGTTGGATGCAATGTGTGGTGATTCCTGAAAGACCTTAAAACAGAAATATCATTCGACCCAGCAATCCCTAGGTATATACCCAAAGGAACAGAAATCATTCTATCATAATGACACATGCATATGCATGTTCTATCTCATTCAGTTCAAAAATTCCCTGACGCTATGCACATGCAAACGAGGTATCATCAACACTGTCATCTTTATTCTCTCACTCATCTAGAAAACACTCATTGGGCAGCTAATACGAGTCATACCCTGGACCTGACACTGGCATACAAATACAGAAAAACACCGCTTCGCTTCTGGAGTAGTTTCTTAAGAGGGAAAGAAGGACAAGGGAGAATGGATGGAGTGAAAAATTAGAGCAGAGTTCTTCACCAGGAGTCAGGGGGCCGTACAGACATTTTCACAACTATGTGCAGGTTTCTAAAGAGAACACTCAAAGACACATGTGAACTCAGGAAGGCAGAGGGCTAGTGATTTAGTGAAACTATGACAGGCCAAGCACCATGCTAAATTCTTAGTATGTGCGGGTGCTTGAAGGGTTGGTGCCCAAAACAGCCCACAAAGTATTCATGGAAATATACACATCAGGGATTTGAACCTGTGCTTGGCTGGTGCAGAGCCTGCCTCTCTCCCCAGCATCAGGGATGGTCTCATGGCATGTGGCCTCTCCCTGCTGCTGTGCCTCCATCAACTCTCCCTTTCTCATATCAGAAGATCACAAGCATTTAACAGCCTTGCACTTGTCTGATCCCAGCTTGCTGTATCTGCCCAAGAGGGCTGGGAAGGTAAGACGAAATAATCCCAGTGAAATACTCATCACTAGTCAGCACTCAAGAAGTACCAGTAGATCATCATTCATCACATATTCATTTAGGACCTAATACATGCCAGGCCTTGGGATAGGCGTTCTCATCACCTTCATCACTTACTGTTACTACGTTTAACATCCCCCACTCCCAGCAACACGCAGAATGCTTCACACAATATGCATTGAGTAAATGTGGGTTCAGTAAGTAAATGGTGATGAGCTTGGTGGTAGATCTATTTATTCTTCAGCAAATATTTATGCCTTTTCCTGACCTCCATGGCTTGATCCTGTGAGGTGGAAGAGATGGTATACCAACTCTGAGCCTACATCTTAAGAGACATCATGTGTTTCTGCTTGCTCCACAAGAGAAGAATATATATGTGGGTAGCACTGTCCAGAATGAACCCACGTAGGACAGACCACCCCAGCCAACCTGCACACTTATAAGCATAAGAATAAATGTTTGTTATTGTTTGCCACTGAGTTTTGGGGTAGCTGTGACTCAGCAAACGCTGACTGAGATGGTCTCCTTTACCCAGCTCCAGAAGTTTCAGGCAGGGAGAGTGGCCCTGGCTTTTCTTACTTTTAAGATGCAGTTTCAGAAATTGGGTCATTTTGTGTGTGTCCCTCTCTCCCCAATTTTCTCTGGGCTGGTAATGTCCCATTCAAAGAAGACAGTAGGGACTATGAAGACCCATATTTTGGCCACCTTGGCACCCGGTGCAGAATCCAGCACAAAGATGGTTCTCAGGCAGTGCCTGATTGATGGAAAGATGGGATGAGTACAGTCAAAATCACTAGAGGCAGCAGCCTGGACCTCAGATGCTCAGAGCCACTGGTTCTGCGGTCCCCAAAGCATGGAAAGTGGACCCCACTGGTGATATAATATCATCTCAGACCATATGCAATAGACCTGCATATATTTATTATAATATGTTTTAGGAAACACATTTCCAACCTGTGATTTCAGGACTATTACTGCTTAGTAAGGGATGCACCTAAGTCAAAAAAAAAAAACCAAAACCAAACCAAAACACCCAAACCTAAAAAACCAAAAACAAAAACGAAAAAGATAATTTAAATAAATATAGTAACTGAAAAGTAATAGTACCGATGGTATGTGAATATGAAAAATGTAAGTGAAATTTGGGAAACACTGATCTATTACAAGTCTCTTTTTCCTAAAAATCACAATCATAATCATAGTGAGCATTTTTGAGCACTAACAAGATACGCTATTTGAAGCGCTTCACAGATATTATTTTATAAATTCCTGATACCCTATGAGGCAGGTACTATCAGCACCTTCATCCTGCAGGTGAAGAAACTGAGGCCCAGAGAGGTAAGGAACTTGCACAAGGTCACAGAGTAAGTAACAGTGAGGATTTGACTTCAGGCTGCACATTCCAGGATCTCAGTCCTTGACAGCTATATCTCTACTGGTTCTGCTTGGAGAACCTGGTACTGGGGAAGTTTAGCATTGCCCAGAGTTAACTGCAAAATCCAGAACTTGATCCTCAGACTCCTAACTCCCAGCCCAGTGGTCTTGTCCCTGCTCCACAAGGAATATGCTGGAGAGGACACCTGGGGTTTATAGCAGGGGCTGTGTGAGGTCTGTGAGAGGAAAGGGAGAGAGGTGGTAAGCACTGCAAGGAAGACTTGGAAGGGAGAGATGGGGAAATAAGGATCTGTCATGGGTTATTTCAAGGCTGCCAAGCTGAGGCAGGTGCCCAAAGAATGCAGGGAAGCTAGAATACGGACAGAGATATTCAGCAAAAGAGGGCTAGCAGAGCAAGGGTTGGCACACAAGAGCTGCTTCCCAAGAGAACTGCCTACCCCGGTCAGTATCAGGAACGAGTTTCCTTAAGTGACATCCACTTTGTCTATATTTAGGTCCTAAAGCTACCCATTGTTTCTGTCCCAGTGAACAGCTGGGGTCACCACTCTAACCTTGCCCGCTCCGAGTCACACGTCTGAGTGTTCCATCAAGAGAGGCCTTTTTAGGATCTGGTTTGAATCAACTTCCCCTTCCACAGCTCCTACTTGGCGTCCTGGGCAAGCTGTAAAAACATGGCTAGAATAGCGGCTTTAAAATGCAGTCTCAACCTTCCATCGAATATGCTGCTTCCTTCCCTCCACAAAATCAAACTATGTCCATGTTTACCTCAGGACATAGGTGCTTCAGAGCCCTGTTGTTACTAAGCCCTTACACACTAAGGTCTGAGGTATTCCAGAGGCTGATGGGGGAGGATCACTTGAGCCCAGGAAGTCAAGGCTGCAGTGAGCTATGATCATGCCACTGCACTCCAGCATGGGTGACAGAGCAAAACTGTCTCTAAAAGGAAAATATATATATATATATATATGTTCATAAGCAGACTAAAGTAGCTAGTAAGTAAATTACATTTTGAGTTCTAGTTGATATCCTTGGGAAATGGGTGCTTAAACACATTCATTAAATCATTCATTAAATCATTTGACTTTGAAATAGGGCAGATGTGAAAACTATTTTTGACTTTTTGTGCAAGATATTTGCATACTTTAGACTCATATCTGAGCTAAAATGAGTTTAGAGACAACTCTGATTTGACAAGTGGGGAAACTGAGTCTAGAGAAAGTAGTGCTTGTCATAGGTGCCTCTTACTTAGGCACTAACTGGACCACAGCAAACATTCACCAAAATGGGACAACTTACCAAACCATTGGAAAGGTAAGTGTTACTGCAGATGTTGCACATAATAGGAGATCTGGGAAGGACCCCACATTAAAGTCATCACATAGCACCTAATGGCTAAAAACATCATTTCTGAATCCATTTTTCCTGAGTTTGAAACCTGATCCACTACTTAACCATTCAGGTGACCTAGACAAATTATTTATCTTCTGTAAATCTCAGTTTTGCCATCTGCAAAATAAGAATAATGATAATAGCCAATCCCTACAGTGTTGTAAGACTTTCATGACCGAATATGAGTAAAGTGTTTAGATAAGCATCTAATAAATGTAAGTTATTATCATATTATATCGTTATTAACATTGCATTAACTATCACTGACATGTAATCAATCATTTGAATGTTGTCAACGTTCATACTTGAAAAGCTCAAAAATTATTTATCAAGAGAGCAAATAGTGAGGTGAGTGAGATGGGGAAAGGCTGAAATTACCCCAGTCACATCAAAGTATTAAAAATATACGTCCAAGGGGCATGCAGTGTCTCATGTCCATAATCCTAGCACTTTGGAAGGCCAACATGGGAGGATCACTTATGGCCAGGAGTTCAAGATGAGTCTGGGCAACACTGCAATACCTGGTCTTGACAAAAAAGTTAAAAAATTAGCCGGGTATGGTGGTGTACACTTGTAGTCCCAGCTACTCCGGAGGCTGAGGTGGGAGGATCCCTTGAGCCCAGGAGTTCAAGGCTGCAATGAGCTATGATTGTGCCACTGCACTCGAGCCTGGGCAACAGAAGAAAGACCCTGTCTCCTTAAAAACAAAAAACAACAAACAAACAAACAAACAAAAGTATGTCTAAACAGTGTCAACAAAACGACAACACAAAGAATGGGATAATGTATTTGCATATAATACACTGAAAAGCGATTAATATTCAGAATATGTAAAGAACTCCTAAACTCAATAACAAAAAAATAAGCAACCCAATTCAAAAGTGAGCAAAGGACTTGAAAAGACATTTCTGCAAAAAAGACATACAAATGGTCAATAATGCACATGAAAAGATGCTCAACATCACTAATCATCAGAGAAATTCAAATCAAAACTATAAGGTGATACCACTTCACACCTATTAGAATGGCTACTACTGAAAAAAAAAAATCAAAATTAGAAGTGTTGGTGAGGATGTTGAGAAACTGGAACCCTTGTGCACTGTAGGTGGGAATATAAAATGGAATAGCCACTGTGGAAAACAGTATGGTGGTTCCTCAAAACTTTAAAAATAGAATTACTGTATGTTCTAGCAATACTACTTCTGGGTATATACTCAAAAAAACAAAAAGCAGGTAGTGGGAATGTAAACTAGTACAACTACTATGGAAAACAGTGTCGAGATTCCTTAAAGAACTAAAAGTAGAACTACCATTTGATTCAGCAATCCCACTACTGGCTATCTACTCAGAGGAAAAGAAGTCATTATACGAAAAAGATACTTGCACATGCATGTTTATAGCAGCACAATTCACAACTGCAAAATCATGGAACAAACCCAAACACTAATCAGTCAAGGAGTGGATAAATAAACTATGGTATATTTACACAATGGAATACTACTCAGCCATAAGAAGGAATGAATTAATGGCATTCACAGTGACCTGGATGAGATTGGAGACTATTATTCTAAGTGAAGTAACTCAGGAATGGAAAACCAAACATCGTTATGATCTCACTGATATGTGAGAGTTAAGCTATGAGGACACAAAGGCGTAAGAATGATACAATGGACTTTGGGGACTTGAGGGGAAGGGTGAGAGGGCAATGAGGGATAAAAGACTACAAATAGGTTGCAGTGTATACTGCTTGGATGACGGGTGCAACAAAATTTCACAAATCATTACTAAAGAACTTACTCATGTAACCAAATACTAGCTGTACCCCAATAACTTACAGTAAAAAAATTGAAAGCAGGGTCTTAAGAGATTATTTGTACACTCATGTTCATAGCAGCATTATTCACAACAGTTAAAACATGAAAGCAACCCGAGGTCCATCCAAGGATGAATGGATAAGCAAAATGTGGTATGTCACCATTTAACAATATTAATTGAGAAAAAAAACCTGTTTAATGTGGGGCATACAGTAAACAGCTCTCAAATCTTTCAGCCTTGTAATACAGAGGGTAGTTTTCAATCACTATTAGAGGTAATAATGAAATGCAAAATATGTACTATATATAATTATGCAACAGTGTCATATATTCACAGGGAAATTGAGTATTTGTTTCTCTGTTACCTTCAGAGCTCCATACAATATTACTACCATATGCAATAATGGAATATTCTTGAAGGAAGGGAATTCTGACACATGTTACAACATGAATGCACCCAGAGGACATTATGCTAAGGGAAATAAGCCAGTCAAAAAAAGACAAATACTGTGTGACTCTACTTATATGAGATACTTAGAGTGATCAAAATCATAGAGACAGAAAGTAGAATGGTGGTTGCCATGGGATGGAGGAGGGAAGAATGGAGAGTTATTGTTTAACGGGTATAGTTTCAGTTTTGCAAGGTGAAAAGAGTTCTGGAGATGGATGGTGGTGATGGTTGTACAACATTATGAATTTACTTAATACCACTAAGCTATTTACTTAAAATAGTCAAGATGGTAAATTATGTGTTATATGTATTTTTACCACAATAAAAAATTTGAAAAAAATATATGTCTAGAATGGTCATACACAATGGTCATACACAAGAGCTGGAATTAGGGTTACAGAAATCAGTCCCAGGAACATAGTTCTGATGAGAAGAATAGAAAAAGCAATGGACATTGCCTTTAAAAAACAGTTTTGGCAAGCCAGGTGCAGTGGCTCATGCCTCTGACCCCAGCACTTTGGGAGGCTGAAGCTTGAGCTCAAGGAGGATTGCTTGAGCTCAGAGTTTAAGGTGAGCCTGAGTAACATAGTGAGACCCACGTTTCCACAAAAAAATGAAATAATTAGCAGGGCATGGTAGTGTATGCCTGTAGTCCCAGCTACTCAGGAGGCTGAGGCAAGAGGACTGCTGGAGCCCAGGCGGTCAAGATTGCAGTGAGCTGTGATTGCGCCACTGTATTCCAGCCTGGATGACAGAGCAAGATTCTGTCTCAAAAAAACAAAAACAAACAAACAAACAAAGAACAGTTTTGGGTTATCCAAAACTTTAACAACTACCTCCACAAAAAAACAAATAAAGGGATAGGGAAAGTAACTTTCAGAGCTCCTAACCATTCTTCAACCCATGGAAACATAACATTTCCAGACACTCTTTCCAAAATAACCCAAACCAAACAACGATGTTCTTAATGAGCATGGTATCAAGTCTGAGTCTCCACTGATAATATCTGACTTCATTCTCCCAATAATAAACAGACTCAAAAACACCAGGATCACTTTAGGGAAACTTACAAAACAGTTGCTCCAAGCAGCATGAACTTCTAAAACCGAGTTTAGCCATCTTCCAATTCAAAGAAAAAGAGAAGATCTTGGAAATCCACTTTGTGATTAAATAGCAACAATAAAACAGAAGGCGGATGCATCCTTCTTTTCTCTTTTCCTTCCCATTAATTAAAATCATCCTCTTACAAAAATTAAAACAGTAGCATTGCAGAGCACAGCGTGAAAAGCCCTTCCCTTTGTTCCCCTCCAATCACATATGCTAAAGGAGGCCCTGACAGCTATGCACGCCACTCAGCTCACCCTCGCAACCAAGCAAAGCCATCTGCAGTCTTAAACACAGCCACAGTGCTCTTCTGATTCATACTAAAGTGAGGCGGGAATCTGGCTCCATCATCCCAGGTACTTTTAACAGCAGTTCTCTGATCAGTGTCTTGGAAGGTAAAAAGAACACTGTGTCCTCCCACACCTCAGATCCTGGCTCGGGTAGGAGTTGAGAGCTGGCCCATCCCAGGCTCAGCAGCAGGGGGCTTACCTGCACAGGGACAAAGAGGCAGCACCACACCATGGGGCGCTCTGACCTCATCCACCCGAACTCGCCGGCTCCTAACTGCAGTGGAGCCCTGTGCACAGGATTCTCTGAACAGGGCTGAGCATAGTTTCCCTGAAGGAACTCCTCCCCGCCACTTGGGTTGCATGACAGGAAGTGACAGGGGCCATCAGTTACAAGTGTCAGAGTCTGAGAGCCGCACCAGTCAAGAGCTCCGCACCTCTCCTACTACTGCTGCTTTTGCAGAGCACTCTTTGGGCATTCAAAGGTAAACCAGAAGTTCAGTTTCTGACTGACAATTCCCAGCCTGTGAGAGACAAACAGTGCTCACTGGGTCCCCACCAAAAGCAATGTGAAGCATCCCGTCGGCTGCAGCAGGTGTGCTGCCTGGAGCTTTGCAGACCCAAACATCAGGGTGAAGTAGAAAAGAAAGCATCACTAGGAGAAGGGACATTGGGAGGAGAGCTTTGCGTCTTCAAAGAGGAATCAATGATCTACTTGAACTTTACCTAAGAATAAGTAGCCCTGCCCGGGATACAGAGCCCACACTGAGTCGCCGTTCAAAAGCAACTACACACCCATCCGTTTCTTTTTGTCTTATGCAAACCTGGCATCTTCCCTTCAGAGCCCTTTCAAAGTAGCTGCTTCTGGAAACCTCCCTTTCAACTTCTGTCAGGGGTAAGAGGTCTTCCTGCTCAGAGCTATTATGGAAATAATTCATGGCTGACATTCCTTGTTTTATGAAGTGGGGATCTCACCAGAATGAACATCTTGCACCAGTTCCTTGCCTTATAAAAAACCCAGACCTCTTGGGTAAGGGAGACTGTCTCATAGGAAACTATAAGGTTTCAGATTGAAAACTATGCCTGCCTCACTCCTTTCCCACAAACAAACCAGCACTGTCACCCTCCTTGCTCATTGGCAGAGGGTCTCAAACTCAAGGAGACATAACTCTAGTGTAGTTCTCAATTACTGATTTATTTATTTTAGTTATCTAAAAGATAACTAAAGGAATTTGTATTTGACTTAAAAAATCTTCCTAATTACAAATTTTAGCGGCTAAGATTTCGCCCAGGGTTTCCTGAGGCCTTCTTACAAATGCATGGATTTTTAAGAGCCTTCCTCTGTCTCAGGCCTGAGTAAAGTCAGGGGACCCAGCAAAGACAGCAGGTTCATTTGAACAATAAGCTTCTGGTCTAACAGAAGGAGATTAAATCCAAGACTTTCATTAGAAAGCAGGCTCTCTCCATCCACGTTGCCAGGAATTTGCAAAAAGTGTTGAGGGGTCCAGGAAATAAGTGAGCTTGGCAAATGCATTTTTCATGGGGACAAAGTCTGAGAAGGATTCTCAGAGCAAGAGACACATGGGCAGTCTTCTGACGAGTGTTCTAGGCAGAAGAACTGGCAGACTCAACAGCAAGGCAGTGCAGAACTACGGGGTATTTTGGAAGAAACCAAGAACGTTAATAGGTCTGGAGGCTGCTCTGACAGGCTTGGGTCTTGCTTCAAAAAGTGTGAGGGAATCATACCTGCTTAGAGAAAGGAGGAAGTGAAATCACTGCCTTTCAGGCAAGCATCTGGGTCACCAAGGAGCTAGCACCTGGAAGCACTCAGTAATGAGTGTCAGATCAAATGGCAGTGTCCACCGAGAAGTGGGTTTCAGATTGTCCTTGGGATTCCCTATTTCCTAAAGCCTGACTCCCCACAAAGCAAGCTAGTTAAGTGGTGGCTGGGGGAGGGGTAAGGGCAGGTATTCCTAAGGCCTCTTGTTCCAGCCTCCTACACAGGAAGGGTCCTGAATTTGAACAAGCCTGTAAACAACTTGAGATTAGCCAGCTTTGGGGACAACTCAGCCGATGAAGAAAGACAGTGCCCTGGGAAACGAGGGAGGCTGCATCACCCAGCCACTCCTCTCTTGAAGGATTTTCTGACAAGTCACTTCGAGGAGTCCTAGCAGCCAAGGCCAGCCTCACCCCAGTGAGGATTCACTGTAAATGTGAGATGACCAGGGCATACTATGTTTTATTTCTTTTAGGGGGAGGAAGGGAAAATTCACATGAACAAATCCTAGAATGATTCAACCTAACTTCCGGCTGCTGACTGAATGGGAAAGAAGAACTGAAACCTGTGGCCTGCAGCACTTCGTGGAAGAGGTGAAACTTGAGGGGCTCCAGGGCAGGTAGCAGTGGAGTAGGGAGGGACAGAGAGAGGGCCAACAGATGACCTGGGAGGGGAAAGGGATGCAGACTGCAAAAAGCAAGGCAAGAACAGGGCACGTCCATCTCCTCTGATGCCCTTGCTCTGACCAGAAGCAATAACTCCCAAATTGAAATGGGTCCATGAAGAAGGCACTTCAAAAGGAGAATTTCAATAGTAAGAGGCTCTGATCCGCAAGGTCCACATTCATTTTGAGCTTTATAATGGGATATCAAAAGGAACAGTTTTCTCTATGGTATCTAGGCTACTACCAAGTATTCAAACATGTTTATGTATTGGTTTTTACATTTTAAAAGTAACATAGCATCACTGTCACACATTCAAACCACACAGAAGTATATAAAGTAAAAAGTGAGTCTTCCCAAAGGTCCTACTTTTTTTTCTATCCTGATGCCATTTGCTGGACGCACTGGGGTTAAAAAGCCAGATGTAGACAGAGGCTCATTAACCCAAATGGATTTAGGACCAGGGGTCAGGTACTTGAAAGAAAAGGCCAGGTGGGCACTGGGGCACCACTGAGAGTTTTTGTCTTAGGTCAGTTCCAGCTTTTCGGGTTCCTAAGGGGTTAATGGCCCAGGGTGACCAGACATTCTAATTTTACATAAAACCCTGAAATTCAGGGTTTTATGTAAAATCTCTCAATTGTAAATGCTGGCAACTATTCATCACCATAAGAAGTACTGTACGGGCCACATAATACAGTTGCTGGCTACATTTGGCCCCGGGGGGCCACCAGTTTGCACCCTCTGGTGGTAATCCTTCCAGACATTTCCTTCTGTCTAAAAACACGAGTTGCTGGGTGTAATATCTTATTTTTTCAAAAACAGAATGATAACATTGTTCTACCACTTGCTTTTTTCATTTAACATCCAGGGCATCTTTCCCCGTCACGTACGTTTTCGACCTCTTACTGCAGAGCATGCTATGGTATGGAAGGAAATTAACTCACTTAGCCACCTGCCCTGTGGACATTTAGCAAATACGAAAGATACGCTTGAAATGTCACTTCTCATTGTCTATTCCTCTTACCTCTGCCAATGTTGATAACTCATGATGAAAGTGCACCTGTGTGCAGATATTAATATATCATACAGCCACAATTACTGAAACCAGAGTGACTAAGGATTTTTTATGTTTTAATATGAGCACTTACCATGTATTTTCCCATGTGATCCTCACAACGGTCCCAAAGTAGGCCTTATTATCATCTCTCTTTTTGCAGATTTAAAAAAAACTGAGACTCAAAAAGGTGGTGTACACCTCCCCATGGCACGTGGCCTAGAGGTGGTGAAGTTGGTTAGAAGTGGGGTCCAGCAAGCTTACTTCAGAGCTCCTGCTACAAGCATACAGCCCTCAGAAGAGAGAGGCAGAAACCTGCTCTGGGATATTCAAGAATCTGACATATTAGAGCACAAACCACTAGAGAAGGATCGTTAACAATGGGACAATTCACTTGCCTCTTGGAAAGAAAAGCCTCATTTTAAAGCCCTTCTTCATACTTATCCAACATAAATTCTACATAGATTGGAGACAAATGTTAAAAGGGGGAAAAAATTACAAAATTCTGGGGGCGTAGGTTCTCAGGGTATGGTATTTTTCTTTCGGTGTATAGAGCTGAATCATATATTTATACACAGGAAACTACCTACAAGGTGCCTACGATGCAAAGATGAACCCTGTTTTCCCACAGCTGGCTACATAACCAAACTGGTAACAACCCCTCTTGTTGGGCTCTAAAGAGATTAGCACCAAAACTGGGATCTAACTAAGATGCCACTAAAAGTGTTATGGCATCACTAGAACAAGAACCATGCTTCCTGTGTTCTTGTTCGATACATCTGAGGGTATTTTCTGTTGAGAAGTTCCAAGCAATTTCCTTAACAAAGATATTATAAGGAACATACTCATCAGAGTTGTGAGAATTTCATTTACATAAAATAAAATATTTAGATTTTAGCAGAATTACTTCTTCATTAAAAGTTGGCAAGCAACGATGATTCTTTCCATTTGAGCTTTATCCTGGTTCCTTAATGTCTTTCTTATTTGTACTCAGCAAGTCAGAAATTTCACAAAACCTTACAGTTGGAAAGGGAATTTCAAGGTCTTTAAACATATCCCATTTGATACTTCAAATTTCAAAATTCCACAAACTGAATTTAAAAACAGGTAGTAAAAAAATCTCATGGCCCAGTGCAGTGCCTCACACCTATAATCCCGGTGGTTATGGAGGCAGAGACACAAGGATGGCTTGAGCCCAGGAGTTCAAGACCTGCCTGGACAATGTGAGACCCTGTTCTCTACAAAAATCTCAAATGGGATGGTAGCAGTGACCAAATTTAAATAGTATATTGCACACTGGCTTAACCAAGGTTCCAACATCATAAGATTATTATTTCTCAGATCTTAGGTTTCTAAGGTAAAATTAAGGAAAAACAAAAATTCAAAAACAAATTTAGGTAAGACTAAGGAGAAACAAAATTTGGGTGTTACTACGTTGTCAGGGAGGCAAAAAGCACAACAAGTCAGTGAGAAATAAAAAGAACATCAAATTAGAGCCTGGGAGTTGCTCACAGTCATGCACTTTTATTGGAAGTCTTTATCTACTCCTCAGAGCTGGAAGGGTGGTTAATCCAAGCAAAACTTGAGCAACTCCTGTGCCTGCTTCACCATGAACCCTAGACAAATGGAGCAGGGGTGTCCAGACACTTTCCCAGGCCAAGGCCTATTGGACTCAAGGTGGTTCAACTCAAGAGACTCTGAGCATTTGAAAATGTTGATGCTCTTGGACAGCCCTGCTTAGTATCCCAGCTCAACAAGATTATAAAATGATGAGAAGAATGTGGGAGCAGACCTGGCTGCCCAAGGTCAAGAATGAATAAATAGAAAAGTCTTCATCTATGTTTTCAACACAGGAACTAAAAATAAATGATGCTGGAACATGGAAGTCTTAACGATTGCCAGTCATGGCTAATCTTGAGTGCTTATCTTACTGGTTTTGTTACGGGCAATCGCCTGAGCTTGGTCTTTATTCTCTCTAAACAAATCTGAACTTGTATAACCAGATTCCTCACATTATTTTGGCAACTGATACATGGGCAGCTATTTTTAAAAGTGAATGCAAAAAAAAAAGGGAAAGCCGTCTTCTGATGAATGGTGTGAAGCAGCTACCGGCCTGGTTGCTGCGGTTCTGCCTCCTTGACTAACACAAGAAGCAAGAGCCACCTGAAGAATTTCTGCATGAAGCAGACAGGGGCCGCTTGTAAATAAGCTCATACAGTTATTTCTTAGAAATATGAACACCCTGGGTGCAGCTTTTTCAAGAAACTGTCAAGTCCCCTTCCTTACACTGTCAGTTAAAAGTGAAACTCCCATCTATGGGTTACTGACTTCTGCCCAATTTTTAGGAAGAAAAAAAAGTTTCAAAACTGATTAGCTGATATCTATCAGCTAAAGGGCTTCCTTACTTGGAAATGAGACTTACTATTTGGTATTGTACTGTCAAAGTTGGTTAGAAGTGGAAAATTTGAATATTGGGGTGGGGGTGGTATTTCTGACACTTATGTGAATACTCAGGAGGATTTTTAAAAGTAACCTGCCTATATCAAAAAACAGCACTTGACACACTGAATTTCCTAGTTAAAAATATATAACAAAAGCAAGAATCATTCTTATTAAAAAGTTTTTCACCATTATTTTGACTTCAGATAACTCTTTAGGGATAATTTCTGGGAACAACCACCTGGCTGGAATAGTTAACAGTAAATTAATATTTGGGCTCTGTGATTTTTGGCTCTGCCATTTATTTACAAGTTGAATGACCTGGTAAGTCACTTCTTAATTTCCTTGATCTTTAGTTTCCTTATCTGTAAAACAGGAATGACTCCTTTATCCCTAGCAGGGTTGCAGGGAGGATGGTAGGATACTAACTGACACAAAGTATTTAAAAGCAGAACAGGCTGGGCGCGCTTGTAATCCCAACACTTTGGCGGAAGGATCAGCTGAGGTCAGGAGTTCAAGACGAGCTTGGCCAACACGGCAAAACCCCATCTCTACTAAATATATATATATATATATATATACACATACACACACACACACACACACACACACGTGTGTGTGTATAAATGCACACACATATATATATATAAGTTGGGCACGGTGGTGTGTGCCTATAATCCCAGATACTCGGGAGGCTGAGATAGGAGAATCACTTGAACCCAGGAGGCAGAGGTTGCAGTGAGCCAAGATTGTGCCACTTCAGCCTGGGCAACAGAGCAAGACTCCGTCTCAAAAAAAAGGCAGAACAAAGGATGATGGGGACTTTGGGTCATCATACCATTGTTTCTATTTTTGTATAGGTTTTAATTTTTCCATAATAAATATTTTTTAAAAGACAAAGGCACAGTAATATTTTTTTCTTTTTTCAAACAGAAGAGGCAATTTTTTGGTGTGATGTTGGAAACTGGTTCAAATTTTCTTCCTAGCAAATTGAAAAGCGGTACCAAATTTGAAATCCATAGTTTGATTTTTCTATCCTGATTTGACTGTCAACTGGGCATCTAAGAAGAAAATAGAAACTTGCAGTTTCCCATTTCCCTTCTTCCTTCCAATAGAGGAAAAAAATGAGAGCATAGTTAAAACTTAAGTCATATTTATTTTTTAAATC
Source organism: Colobus angolensis palliatus (assembly GCF_000951035.1). Lineage (NCBI taxonomy): Eukaryota > Metazoa > Chordata > Mammalia > Primates > Cercopithecidae > Colobus > Colobus angolensis. Next base: position 15,445,525 of record NW_012115821.1, on the reverse strand, counting down.
TTACAATGCTGACTTCCCTGAAATCCCTGTATCCATCTAAAAAGTTTGAGACTTCTATGAAAATACCCCCAAGAAACCAAGAGATTTAAAGCATGTGTGTCCCATGACTCAGAGCGTTCATTCTGCCTAAACACCAGTGAAAGTGGTTTTTTCTTTTGTTATGTTTTGGGTGTGTCATGTATACTTGAAGAATTGGTATTGCCACTTTTTCTCCCTTAATTCAGAATCAGAAAGGAATCACCAAAATGCTGGAAAATACCAAACCAAATGAGATAGGCAGAAAGGGCTTCCAACTCCCACCCAAGGCAACTGGTCCTGGTTGGAAGCTCAGCACCTCCTCCCAGTTAGGGCTCTGCCCTGGAGGCTGTCCCTTTAAGTCAGACTTCCTGGTAAGGCTGAGAGATTTCCGCATGCAGCTTCCTGGAGACCGTATAAGATAAACAATAAACTTTGCAACAAGATCATGGACAATAAGCCCCACGTGGCTGTAACAAGAAGCAATTATAAGCATTGACAATGGCTAGGGCATTTCCAACAGGAATGCAAGTCTGTGATAAACAGGGGAGAAACATGCTACCCCACACCTGCACAAACTAAATGATGTGTAAAAAATAGTTCCTAGCCTCTCATCACATTGAGAACTAGTTGCTTCCAAATTCAGCACTTTTTTAAAAAAAATCATTGTCTAAGAGGAAAGCAGTCAGGCCTTTCTTAAAGCACCACTACCTATTAGATGTAAGCTGCTGAGGCCCAGTGACACTACGTGTTCCTTACTCCATGGGTCTCTGTGTTACAGGAAAGGGGTCCTGATCCAGACCCCAAGAGAGGGTTCTGGGATCTCGTGCAAGAAAGAATTCAGGGCAAGTCCAGAGAGTAAAGTGAAAGCAAGTTTATTAGGAAAGTAAAGGAATAAGAGAATGGCTACTCTACAGATGGTTGCCCATTTTTACAGTTATTTCTTGATTATATGTGAAACAAGGAGTGGATGATTCATGCCTCTTCTTTTTAGACCATATAGGGTAACTTCCTGATGTTGCCATGGCATTTGTAAACTGTCATGGCACTGGTGGGAGTGTAGCAGTGAGAATGACCAGAGGTCACTCTCATTGCCATCTTGGTTTTGGTGGGATTTAGCCAGAATCTTTACTGCAACCTGTTTTTCAGCAAGGTCTTTATGACTTGTATCTTGTGCCAACCTCCTATCTCATCCTGTGACTTACAGTGCCTTAACTGTCTGGGAATGCAGCCCAGTAGGTCTCAGCCTCATGCTACCCAGCTCCTATTCAAGATGGAGTTGCTCTCGTGCATATGCCTCTGACATAAGAGTCACCCTTTGAGTCTCCTGCAGCTGAACCCCCTACCTGGCAAGCTTTGGGGAATCCTCCAACTCAGGAACCAGAGCCCACATTCTACCAAAGGAGATGAGAGTGCCACACACTTGTTTCCCAGCCTCCCTTACAGTCACAGCATGAGAACATGAGCAGGCTCAGCCAATCATGTGCTGGGATGCAAAGCAGCAGGGCCACTGCAGACCCCATTCTGCAAGGGTGGCGGCAGCTTGCAGAGGTAGAGTAAGGGTAGACTGGGTAGCCACGGCCTATAACCAGTGTTGGTGGTGCAAGCCATGGCATCTACACCTACCCAGCAGTGGCAGCAATAGTGTCTTTACAATAACTGTTTGGTGGTATAATTTGGGGTTGTCTCTGTTTCCCTGGTCCTTCCAAAATTCTCCGAGCTATCCTAGACACTGCAATAAATTCATTTTCTGCTTAACTCAGCTGTGTCATCACTCAAGTTCAGCTCACAGGAGGCTTCCCTGACCAAGCTGTCTATAGGACCATGGCCTATACCCCAGCATCTTATTCTCTATCACAATACCCTATTGATTTCCTTCCCAGTACTTATCACATCCTATAACCAATCCATTTCATTATTAACAATATGAACCACCATTGATTGGGGGCTTGCTATGTGTCAGATGGTAGGCTAAGTCAATTTAATTCTATGAACACCCTATGAGATAAGTACTTTTATTAGCCCTAGTTTATAGATGAGGAAAGAGGCTCAGAATGGTTAAAAAAAGTTGTCCAATGTGCCATGCTTGGCAGTAATGCAATAGGGACCGGAGCCTAGGTCTGCAGCACAGGCTCTTACCACAGTACTCATTCAGGCAGTGACTGAATACACACTAGCCACAGTGCAGGCACCAAGGCCACAGGATAGCCTGGCTCTCGTGGAACCTGGAGGCTAGTGGTCCAATCTCCCACCTGGTATTCTACCCGTCACCCAAAAACCCTTCCTGGGGAAGAAATGCAGACTGACATGTGCAAAGATGAGACCAGCTTCCTTTGTTCAACAGAAATGTGCCCAGCTCTGTGTTCAAAGCATCAGGCATGCAAAAATACCTCAGAAGCTCACAGGCCAGAGAAGATGCAGACCTGTACACAATGCTCACTGCTCAACCTGCTGGTTCCCACAGCCTCGAAGCACTGGGCTGCAAAGGAAGAAGCCAGGGACCATTCTCAGGGTCTCCCCAGTGAGAGTGCCATTCCAGCTGGTTGTTAATGATGTAGAGGAGTTGCCAGGCTGAGGAGAGGGGGGCCAGCGCAAAGGTGAGAAGTGGGAACCGCAAAGTTCATTCGGGAGGCGAGGAGACGGTCAAGGGGTCTGTGGAAGGGATGGGATACGAAGGTCAGAGATGAGATGCTTGGAGCCAAGGAAGGAGTTCCAACTGTACCCTGCAGGAAATGGGGAACCAGGGCAAGTCTCTCAGCCAGAACAGCTGCACAACTAGATAGAAATTCTTTTTGTCAAGAACAGTGGCCACGGCCATAGAATACAGTACTAGTCAGATGTTTTTCCTATGTATTTTTAAAGTACACATACATAAATATATTTGCTAAAAGCCAGGAATTGTAATAACAAGAAGTTCCATTTCTATGCTTTCCAACTCCCTCTCCTGGCTGAGTAAGAAGTGAAATAAGTCTGCCCTTCCAACAGAAGGAGTTAAACACAGCCACTCCCTCCTGTAATGTGAAATTACACAGGGCTCTCACATGGATAATTTACGGAGAAAACAAGGAATTCCCCAGCTACTTGATTTTACAACTCCAATCACCCAGATTCCCCCAGTGTGATAACAAGAACCTCACCTCTGGGCTGTGTCATCATTAAAATGAAAAGCTGATTTTTATTTTTTAAAAGAATGCGTGTGGTTGAGCCACAAAGAGCCTCCTGGGTTGAATGAATACCCCGGGAGTGGTGGGAGGAGTCCCCAGAATGACCCTCTGAGGCTGAGAGAGACTCATGCTTAGTAACAGGCCTCAGGGAATGCTGTGTTAAGTGTGCAGCCCCAGAGGTCTGGAAATGCCAAGCCAGCCGAGGTGGTGAGGGCATAGCAACCAGAACACAGACCAGAAATAAAGGAAGGCAGTTTAGCACAGAGGTAAGGAATAGGAGTTCTGAGCCAGATAACCCGGGTTCAAATCCCAGTGCTGTCACTTAATGTGTGACCCCTGATCATTTACTTAACTTCCCTGTGCCTCTGTTTCCTCCTCTGGTAAATGCAAATAATAAGAGGACCCACCGCAAAAAGTTCTTGTGAGAATCAAATAAGTCAAATATGTATTATTGAGCAGAGTGCCTGGCACATAGTAAGTAACAATTGCAGTTTCCTAGAGACTATAAGATAAACAATTTTGCAGCAACGTAACGGATAATAAGCCCCCATGTGGCACAACAAAAAGCAATTATAAGTGCTGACAATGGCTAGGACATTTCCAATAGGAATGCAAATCTGTGTAAATAGTTGTTGCTGATATTACATACAATAATCTTATATAAAAGTATAATATATAACATAAACATATTTTAAGTATACTATATGTAACATTATATAATATGGTAAAAGTGATTTTATCATGATCTGCTTTAACCCAATTTAACAAAGAGTTTTTCAACAAAAATGAGGGATCTGAGGAGGGGAGCCCCAGGATCAGGCACCTAAAGTGTGTTTGTGCGGTATTTCCAACCACCTGGAGGTTCAATGTCAGGGTTACCTACCATGGACCACAGAGCCAATCTGCTAGGCCAGAGTCCAGGTGGTACCACATACGAGCTGCAGAGTTGGGAAGTCATTCAACCCATAAAAAACAAACAAACAAAAACCTTGATTTCCTCATCTCTGCAAAGGGGATAACAATAGTACTGCCTTCACAGTTTGTGTCAAGCACTGGTGCTCAATTTTACATGCGTTTTTACATAAATCTTTCTAACAAGCCTGTGAATCAAAAATGATCATGATGCCTATTTTATAAATGAGAAAACCTGAGGTTCAGAGACGTTAAGTAATTGCCAAAGAGCACACAGCTAGAATGACATGCAGGAAATCTACCCCAAGCCAGCACTTTAAGCCAGCCCTCAATTCTGCAGACACATGCAGCATGAGAAGGATGCACCAAAGCTCTTCAGAGCAGGAGAGTACTAACCAACATGTGTGCTGGAATCACCCTTTAAGAAGGGCACGTGCTTCCCCACTGCAGACCCCAAAGCTTATGGCACCTATAGGCACTAAAAAGAAACTCCCCCTTGTTGAGCACCTACTATATACCAGGCACCATGTTGAGTGTCCTGCCACATCTTGCCACCTTATCACCATAGAAACCCCCTGAAGCAAGGACTAGAAGACATTGAGGCTCAGTGAGGTTGAGTTCCTGGCCCATGGTCACAGAGCTTTTCAGTGGCAGCATCCCTACACACATCTGGGTCCGTTCTGCTCCCACTCAGGCTTGGAGACAGGTTCTGAAAACACTCCTAAATGTCCCTTAGGTGCTCCTCTCCCCCTCATTACCTCCCACTTTGAAAGCATAAAGCTGCTTATTTTGCAGCAGGAAAATGACCATGGGGGCTGAGTGGGGCCATGGTGCAAACTATAATTACTGCAGACAACAATTTGCATTCCAGATCTGAAATGTGCTCAGGGCTCCACTTGAGCCCTGTAATCAGCTTAGCCTTTGCCCAAATCTCTCTTGAAATGAAGACATATTAGATGAACTGAGACACAGCAGGATTTGGAAACTTGCCTCTGCCCTGCAGTGACCTGCCACCTGAGGAAAAATCATGCCAAGAAATGGCCAGGGTTGAGTGGGATTTAAGCCCCAGAGAGGTAGAATTCCTCCGCTGCAGAACAAAGAAAACAGCAGCCAGGACAGTGGACAGGCAGGGCCACGTGGGTAAAGAATCAAAGGCAGGAAATGCATTACATTACACACAGGTCTCAGTAAGGAGGTGGAATGGCCACCCTTCCCTCCTTTATCAGAAACTGCTGTCTTGCCTATGAGTCACATGTCAGGATATGGTGACCTTACTGCACAGGACAATAAAGGACACGCACAAGGTCAGCAAAAGCCTACTATGTGCACACAGTGAGAAAAGGGGCATCCTCTGCATTAGAGAAAGAGCTCCAGGCAGGCCTATCCAGGACAAAAAGGCTGCGATTTGGGTCCTCTGGGTTGGGCAAGGAGGGTCTAGAAAGGGGAGAGAGAGTGGGGGATACCAGACTGTGGCCTCTTCTACTCAGTCTGAACCACAGAAGGATTTGCACTAATTATTTCAGTCCCAAGTGGCTAGAGACATGGGTCCCGGTTAACTGAAATTTATCACAGCCCAACTTTCTTTTGCTACAGAAAGAAGGGACGGTTTACATGCCAATTTCCATCACCCCAAATCCAGACTAAAGAGCTTCATATGAAATCTCTACTGAGTCGACAGTATCTGCAACCTAAATCTAGACCACCCTAAAAATCGGAATGTTTCTCAAACTTTAATGTGCCCACACATCACCTGGGGATCTCAATGAAATGCAGCAATGAAATGCAGCTACTGCTTCAGGTCTGGGGTGGGGCCTGAGATTCTGCATATCTAACATGCTCCTGGGTTCTAATATGGTACATGTCACTTTTGAGAACCTTACTAGAGGACATGTAGTGACTTAAGCAGAACCCCCCAAAATGTATTTCCTATGTTTCCATAGTCACGGTGACAAGTGGTGACTTCATTCTAAAAGCAAATAAGTAAACTCAAGCACTATGTATCTTTAAAATTATTGTTTCCAGGCTCAAAACTTCAGCACTTCTATGTTATTTTATTAGTAGCTAACAGGATGACTGTTCTTGAAGGAAAGCCTTGTGTAGATGCTATTAACTGAGGAAAATCCAGTAGAACTTCCCTTGGCTGATGTTTCCAGAATAGCCCTAGATCCTCCGAGGTACAAAAAACCTGAAGCCCCAAAGGACAATGCAACTGAGCAATGCTTTTGCCAGTGCTCTCCCTCACCGATGACCCTCTCCCACTCTTGGGTGGCCAGCCCATTGCAGTGCAGCCATATTCCTGAGGCTGGGTCATCTGCCAGCCCCCCTCCCACCAGCTGTGACTGGGATCCTCTTCAGGAGGTCCTCGTCAGTCACAGTTGCACCTTCCCAATCTGACAGATACCTTAATAAAATCATTCATCTAATCCAAAGCATTTTTTTAAATGCTGGAGTTGGCTGCCCTGTCCCGTTATGCAAACAGTACACAATGAGATGCTGATAGCATCTCTCTACCATTGCCAACACAAACCCTGCCAGGCCAGCAGAAATGAACCCAGTGGCTGTAAGCAACAATAGTTGCATGAGTTTGTTTAAACACACACAACTAACAACAGGTGAAAATGTTTTGAACTCCTCCTATTGCTAAGCCAGAGACTTTTAAGGTTGGTTTCTTCTAGAAATGAAACCAGCGTCAAGTGTAAGGAACGAAAGGCAGCTGAAGGGAAACCACCCAGAAAGTGAACTTTGTGTTTCTTCCAGCAACACACACAGAGGCACGGATTTTTGGTAGATTTTTTATGAGAACTACTGAATCTGAATTAATTGAGATACTTGCATTGTCTTTGCCTCAAAGTAAGGATTCTTTCCTAATCTTGTTCACTGCATTTTTTTGACTTTTGCTCTTTGACTTTGGTAGCAGAAATATTTCTTAATATATTAAACAAGTTCAGTGCCACTAAATAACATAAAATTACTGTAAGAGATAGCATAAAGTTTAAACCAAAACCCTAAAATATATATTTTTAAATGCATGTGGTAAGTGAAGGGAAATGGGCATTTATTGAAGTAGGGAGATGATGTTCAATACTGTGCTCAACGCAGGGCATCTGACAAAGCACATCAGAATGACTAATGAAACCAGATGAGGAAGTCATTTCCTGAGCAACAGGTATCAGGAGAAAAGAAAGAGCAAAACGAGGACAAGTATTTTAGTGGCACATATGCTGGGCCTCTTAGTCACTCTGGATAATGAGACGAGTATATTTTTAAAAGAAGAAAAAAATGACATGACATCAAGACTGGAAGAATAAGGCAGCGGGAGCCTTTATTATGTTTCAAGAACAGCAAATCCGATCCATTTGTACCAAGTCTGTAGACTTGAAAAGCCTATTCCAGTCTAAACCTCAAGGCTTTTCCCTCCTCGAGAAGTTTGAGAAATTGCTGATGAACTTCCTAATGCCTGGCAGAGGTTCTTCCTAAGAAAAAACACTTTAGATTATAATTATACAAGTTCTGTGATGGGAAACATACTGTTGGGTGGAAGGTATTTTTTAAAAGCCACATGTCTTTTTGGCCAGGTGCAGTGACTCAGGCCTGTAATCCCAGCACTTTGAGAGGCTGAGGCGGGCAGGTCACTTAAGCCCAAAAGTTCAAGACCATTCTGGGCAACGTGGCAAAACCCTCTTTCTACAGAAAATACAAAGATCAGCCAGGCATGGTGGCATGTGCCTGCAGTCCTAGCTACTCGGAAGGCTGAGGTGGGAGGATCACCTGAGCCCAGGGGGTCAAGGCTGCAGTGAGCCATGATCATGCCACTGCACTCCAGCCTGGGTGACAGTAAGATCCTGTCTCAGAAAAAAAAAAAAAAAGCCGCATATCTTTTTGATCCCCAAACTCCTAAAACAAATTTGCAATCTGTAGTTATCTGAGTTTCATAATTAAACCTAAAGGGAATACACAGGCTGCCATATTAGGTATTTTTCTCTGATTTTTCCAAAGTGATATTCCAAAGTACTGGTCCAAGCAAGCACTCCGAACTCATAAAAATAATGTGCCCAACACAGAGAGGCACCATTGAGCTACCTATTAATTCTTTGGAATATGAATCTTTTGGTCCAGGATGATTGCTTTAGAGCCATAATTTTTCTCTTGGCTGAGCACATGGTATCCATTCTTACCAAAGTGCTTTCCTCCCCTCCCAAATATCCAAGTAAGATTTATGGGGTTTTTTTGTTGTTGTTGTTGCTGCTGTTAGAAGAAGACAAAATTCCTCCAAGTTCACCTTTACCGAGTTCTCACATTTGAAATTCCTCCACAAACATATGTGATGCCGTATTTTAAAATTCCATCTTAAGTAAGCATGGGATTTAGTCCAATTCATTGCATTTCTGACTTAGATTCATTTCTGTTGCCTGTTGGGGAGGATTTTTATTCTTAAACCTTAAAACCTAAGACTCCACTCAAAATTGCCATTCAAATATTTGTCTTATTACTTCAGCTTTTTGTCCCTTCAAATATAAAAATTAATATATGCACCCCATAGAAACGTAGCAAAGTCAAAACAAAACAAAACAAAAATCATGTATAACCTCACTTCCCAAAAGGAAAGCATCATTAATATTTCAGCGTATTTTCTTTTAATCCTCAAGTGCTTTTTTTCATAGCCCAAATTGTACTGTATATACAATTTTGTTTCCTGCTTCTTAAAACATACCAATAAACATTTGCCCTGTATTAAAACTCTTCTTCAACCTCCCCTTGTCACTTACAGCTCATAAGAACAAAACCACACTTTACACCAACTGCCTCACATTAGTGGACATTCAGACTTTTTCCACTTTTTCCTGTCATTATAACTGCTGCAGCACTAAACATTTTCGTGCATAAGTCATATCTCTGGTGACTTCCATGGGATAGATTCCAGTCGTGGAATTATTGGGCCAATAATTACATATATTTATGGTTTGTGACATAAATAACCAAACTGCTTTCCAGAAAGATGACCAAGTAACACTACCACTGAACACCTACGATAGAGTCCATCCTACAGTACCCTCACCAGCATTTTGAGTTATCACTTTTTAAAATGCTAATTCTGAAGCTTTAAAAAATTTCCAATCCTCAGAATGACCTGCTGAGGTCAATGATTTCAACTGTTACCTCATTATCAAAATAATCTTCTTTTATCCTTCCAAACAAGATGTTAATTTGTACCACATCAAAATTGCAAACATGAGAAGAATGTAGTCATTTGTTGCATATTTTCATTGGGCAACTAAGGTGCTGTGATTAAGAAGCCAAGAACAGTTAGTTCAGTACCAGTCTGCGGCAGTACACAGAGAGATGCATGCAAAATAAAGTAAAACCCGAATCTACTGCCAAGTGTCACAAGATACACAAGATCTGAATTACCATCAGTCAACACCTATCAGAAGGAATACATAGAATGTTCAAGAATATATCCAGACTACATTTAAAATTCATTCAATAGCTTTTTGCACAATAAATGTTCTTTCTTCCCTCTAAATTGGTACATATCTCCATATGCAGCAAGTATGTCTTTTTTATTTAAGGGCACATCTACACAAAGAGTAAGTGGTCCAGACTCAGTCTTCCATAATCTAGAGTCTGAATTGATCACTCTACAAAATGGAAAAATGTTTATATTTTTAAACTTTTGTTATTTTTAATTTTTTTGAGACAGTGTCTCACTCTATCACTCAGGCTAGAGTGCAGTGACACGATCACAGACCACTGCAGCCTTGACCTCCTGGGCTCACGTGATCTTCCCATTTCAGTCTACTGTGTAGCTGGGACCACAGGCATGCACCACCACGCCTGGCTAATTTTTGTATTTTTTGTAGAGATAGGATTTTGCCATGTTACCCAGTCTGGTCTTGAACTCCTGGGCTCAAAGGGTTCACCCGCCTTGGCCTCCTAAATTGCTGGATTACAGGCATGAGCCACCGTGCCCCCCTGGAAAAATTATTTTTAAAAAGGAAAGTTTTTCTAGTATGCTAGAAATGTTTGGGGATTGATATGGTCTGACTCTGTGTCCCCACCCAAATCTCAGCTCAAATTGTAATCTCCATAATCCCCACATGTACAGAGAGGGTCTGGTAGGAGGTGATTGGATCATGGGGGCAGTTTCCTCAATGCTGTTCTCATGATAGTGAGTGAGTTCTCTCAAGATCTGATGGTTTTATTAGTGTTTGACAGTTCTTCCTTCACACACTTGCTCTCTTGCCTGCCACCATGTAAGATATGCCTGCTTTCCCTTCCACATATGATTGTAAGTTTCCTGAGGCCTCCCCAGCCATGCAAAACTGTGAGTCCATTAAACCTCTTTTCTTTATAAATTACCCAGTTTCGGGTATTTCTTTACAGCAGTGTGAAAATGGACTAATACAGGGATACAGACCTCACGTTCCCTTCCCAGGATATTCGCCCCACTTCACCAATGTTGCCCACAGCTCCTGCTGAGTGAGTATGGCATAATAGTAGTAGCAGGGATGGAGGGAATATTTACTGAGCAGTTACTATGTCACACACCCAGTGCTAAATACTTGATATGATTATTTAAGTCAATCCTCATAGTAACCCTATGAGCTACATATGATTTCAGATGGGGAATCTGAATCTCAGTGAGGCTGATTACTTGCCTAAGCTGGTGAGTGACAGATCCATTTGACCTTGACTCTGGCCACAGATGACTGAACCAAGAGGTAGAGAAGCCCTTTTAAGAGCTAGCCAGCTGACTGCCCACCTAGTGCCCACCTTGTGGAGCCTAGTGCAAGAAAGATAAACTGATGCAATTGAAGTTTTCTTAGGGATTTGGGGATGGGGAACCTGAGACTATGCCATAAGCTGCAGGAGAGCAAGCTGCTGAAAGATCATGCTGAGTTGGTCCAGAGCTGGCATCATGACAAGCCCAACAGTGCCACACACAAGGAGGAGACACCAGGAGCAGAACCTATAGGTCAGTAACAAGTGAAGGCAGAGACAGAAGAGGAATAAAACTGACCCACGAAGAGAAGTCCTAAGTTCCTGCAACTATATATTCTCTTATTAAAAAGCCATTTTCTTGAGGTAATGGAGCAAGTGCCTATTCTTTGCCAAAAACACTGTCTAAAATATCCACCAAGAAATGACAGTAGAGTCGCTCCCCACTCAGGGTCTGAGCTCTCATGAGCATCTACCCTGGTAGCAAGTTAGCATCACTAGTAACAACCCAACTGTGTGCCTCTTAATAAGATGCAAGTAACCAGCATCCCTTAGGATGTTTTCCTGCCCAAAAGTGTTTAGCCTAATGCAAACTAAGTCTTTAGATCCAAATTACCAGATTACAAGAAATATAGAGAGCTGAGGAACAAGTTAAATGACATCATAGGGAAGCAGTCAGATAAACCCAAATGTGAGGCACGTTCCAAAGTTCCGTGGTTTTTTTTTTGAGACAGGGTCTCACTCCATTGCCCAAGCTAGACTGCAGTGGCACAATCACAGCTCTCACTTCAGCCTCCAACTCCAGAGCTCAAGTGATCCTGCCCAAGTAGCTGACTCTATAGGCACGTACCACCACACCTGCCTAATTTTTGTATTTTTTTGTAGAGATAGGTTTCCCCATGTTGTCCAGGCTGGTCTTGAACTCCTAAGCTCAAGCAATCCACCCGCCTTAACCTCCTAAAGTGCTGGGATTACAGGCATGAGCCACTGTGCCCGGCCTCCAAAGTTTCAAAAGACAAATTGGTCTTTTCAAAAATTGGAGGGATGAGGGGAGTGTCTGAGAATCAAAAAGGCTTAAGAAACATAACAAAACGAAACCATGGTCCTTGATTGGATAAAAACAAACAAACAGGCCGGGCGCGGTGGCTCAAGCCTGTAATCCCAGCCCTTTGGGAGGCCGAGACGGGCGGATCACGAGGTCAGGAGATCGAGACCATCCTGGCGAACACGATGAAACCCCGTCTCTACTAAAAAATACAAAAAAAACTAGCCAGGCGAGGTGGCGGGCGCCTGTAATCCCAGCCACTTGGGAGGCTGAGGCAGGAGAATGGCGTGAACCCGGGAGGCGGAGCTTGCAGTGAGCTGAGATCCGGCCACTGCACTCCAGCCCGGGCGACAGAGCGAGACTCCGTCTCAAAAAAAAAAACAAACAAACAAGAAATCCAGCTAGATGCAGTGCCTGATCCTTGAATGATCTGGGGGAAAACCAGTTATAAAAGACAACTGAGAAAATATGAATATAAAAAAAAAAAGAAAATATGAATATAGATGGAATATTAGGAAATGTTGGAGAATTACTGATAATTTAGGTTTGATGATGATGCTATGATAATGTAGGAAAACGTACTTATAATTAGGACATATATACTGAAATATTTAGACATGAAGAATCATAGTATCTGTAATTGTGTTACTTTGAAATGGTTTAGCAAAATAAAGCCAAACTCTATCAACAACTAGAGACAAATAAGCCAAGCAAATGTTAGGAACTGTTAATTCTAGATGGTGAGTGTTTGTGTTGTACTTATCTTTTAACTTTTCCATATGTTTGAAATTTTTCATAATAAAAGTTGAAAAATAGCACACAATAAATAAGGATCATGGAAACTACGTAGGAAGACACCACGTGAAGGCAGACATCCCTTCTCCCAGTAGACCACACTCATTAATGCCTCCTCCCTGCTAGAACAAGTATCATATATACATCTTCAGTTTAGCCTCAGAGGAAGCTGTTGCTTGTTTTTAGGGGGTAGGCTGCACAAAAAGCCCATGTTAACATCTATAATCACCATCACTCCAATAGGATAGACAGAGGAAATGACAGTCACCCATCTAACTTGTGCTGAGTCATAAATTTTCTCCCCATCCTCTTTTTAACGAAGCGGTTTAGTTAAACCTTCATAAATTAAATGCACTTCCCTAAAGTCAGAGCTTTACACTTAACACAAATTTTCATCTGTCCATAAAAATTAATAGTCTCATTCTCCCTTTTCTCTAAATGAAATGTTAGGTCAATTCAGCCCTGAGATACAAAAACACATCATGTGTTAGCAGTATTCTGCTGTGCGGAATGTCTCCTCTTCCCTGAATGTGTGTTAACCAAAGGGTCAGGCACTTGGTGGTTCTTGCTGCTGCTACAGCATCTAATCCCACTGGTTTTATTTCCATCACCACATGGGGGTTGTCAGTAACAGCCATGCACAAAAAAGTTGGTCCTAAAGTTGTGTTCATTGATATTTCCAGGGTTGGATGGCAGAGAAGGCCTGAGTGGAGAATGACAAATGCAGGAGGCCCAAAAATCAAGGAAGAGAAGACTTTTCATCATCACACTTAGATAGGGCAGCCCCTTTTCAAATGGGCCCCATGCAATCAAGATTAATGACTATTTGTTTTTAGAGACTACTAATTTCAATTACAGAGGAAGAATAAGTTTGTAAGACTTATTCATCTTCAATAATAGAATATATTTTAAGTGATGTTACTTATAATTAAGTGGTTAATAAGTCAAATGTGTTCACCTAACATAGACAAGAAGGGATGGAAGGAACAAAAGATACCTAACATTCATGAGGCATCTGGTTACACTAAACATGCATGAGACTTACAAGGCACTAAATATACAGAGGCACTAATAATACATGAGCACCTAACATACATGAGGCCTTAACTTGGCTCCCCATTGAAGATACCTATTCTAGCCTCATGTGTCTTCTGCCCAAGAGATAAAACAGAAATTAGCCAGCTGTTCATCCAGCTAATTGGCAAACTGCAGTACAGACCAGGTGTATTTGTCCCTGAGTCTCTTTGATAAAGCTAGTGTGTGCCACTGGCCCGGGGCGCCTTTGTCTGTGAGTCTCTTGTTTGAAGTTCAACTCCAGTCCCTGTAGCTGCATCATCAGTGGTGAAAGCTGACGCTGTACAGAGAGACAGGACATATGGATGTTGCAAAGCCCAGGACTCAGGTAGTGTGGTCCTTCCACCCTGCCTGCACTCTCTGTGAAGTGTGTTAATGGATCCCATCTTTTTCCCCTTGCTTCTAGCTGTGTCTTTCAATTGATTTAATGGGCAGTATGATTTGAGCATTTAAAGGGGGGTGGTATTAGAGCCACAATCCTATCCAGTCCAATCTATTCAGTGGGCCACGTTCACTGTGAAGAGGAAGAAGTTGATGACAGAGAAGAAAATCCAGTGACAGGACTTTTACCAACCCCTACACAAATTCCCATTCCCAGATTCAGACAGAGACAGAAAGAGAAAATAAACCTAACATGGAGGAAAGAAAGGGAATTTTCGGCTTCAGAAAAGGGGGATTTTCTAAACAGGTATGTTCCCTCAGTTCTCAACATCACCACCTCCTCTCATGCTTTCAAATACATGATGGTCTTTTGGAGGTAGCAAGATCACTACCATGACATTTTTTTGTGTGTAATAGAGGCTACATTTGATTAAAATTAAAAAATAAAAACTTCCATGAACAGTCATCAATGTCACTAACCACAAAACAATACCGAGACCGATTCTTGGACCACCTTCTGTTTAAAACCCCTGACTGAACTCCAATACTTTCCAACAGTCTAGAAATGGCCTTAAGCCATTTCAGAACACAATTTTCTAGGACCGGCTATTATTTTGATTCATCCCGAGGACTATTATGTTTTATGTCTTGCTGAATAGCTTGCCAAACAGGCTATTCTTGCTCCCAGAACAGATTGTCTGGGTTGAAAAAAAATCAATAACCAAATGGACTGCTTCTAGCCAAAGATGAAAGGAGTTAGGAGTTTTGCCCACATGGAGTCAAACAGGAAAAAACAGAATCAGGATGATTACCTTTTATGATAGGAGGAGAGATGGAGAAGAATTTTGTAGGCAAGAATTATTTGCATCTGCCCCAGTGCCTCCTTCTCCTTCTAGAAACTGCCCCTTCTCCCCCACTGTTACTATGGTTACCATAGGAGTCACCATGGTGGCACAGCACGATCCCACTCCCTGGCCACTACTGATTGGTACAAGAGTATCCACCTGACCCAAGTTGGACCAATCAGAATCCCTCCCTAGTAATGCTGGCTCTGAGAGAGAGAAGGCTGTCTCTCTGTAGATGGCTGCATTTCCACTGTATGGAGAAATGGAAAAAGTCAGTTGGCCAAGCAAATGTGCTAACAGCAGAGAGGAGTTAGGAATTCTAGTGGGCTTCCAGTGCCTGGTTCCAGGTACTTTTGAGGCTCCACTGCATTCCATGAAATACTTCCCATACCCCTATATCTTTAAAAACTCTCCTTGATTAAGCTAATTTGAGTTGAGTTCCTGTCACTTACAACTAAGATGTCCTAATTAACCCAGAAGGCCAAAGTAAAAGCATATTTTACCCTACATAACTCTGGAACTAAAAAGGGACTAAGCACGGACTAATCAAAATGATAACTATATAAAATAAACAGGCATCTATAAACTCAAAAATGCAAATCTGTTCAACTGGCACACAAGCCTACTGTTAACTCCCACAGACCTCACATATGGCCAGAAAAAGAAATGGCTTTGAATCTAAGAATGAGTTCCAATGTTCCTGGCATATTTTTGGCGTTAGCAGGTTGAAGATGACACGAGCTTTCCCTCACAGGTGTCAGAATCTACACAGCCTGGCTTCTCTACTGCCTGAAGGGAAATGAGACACGCAGAACTAAGTGGAAACCCAGGTATGGTCGGTTTTGCCTTTATAAGAGGGCAGCTCATATTTAAAAAAAAAAAAAAAAAAAGCATCTATTAAATACTTATCTTTAGAAAACAGTCATCTCAGGAAGAAAGGAACCCTAGTTACATGGAGCTAATATTTTCTGTACACTTACCTACATGAGAGGCATTCTTCAGGTCACTTTACATACATAATTAGTAAGTCTCTGGTTTTCAGGAAATGGTACTATTTATCCATACCCATTTTGCAGCTAAGAGACCTGATGCTCTGAAATGTGTCTGAAGATCCCAATCTGGCATCCTGACCCCAAAGCATATACCTTTTCACCATCTAAGCTGTTGTTATGGCTGCCAAGCACTGTTCACCAAACTCAGACTCTGGGCTGACCAATAAAACTGCTAACCCCAAGGGTGCATGGAATTAGCCTCTAGACTGACTGTCAGGGAGGTGGGGAGGACCGGGAGAGGAGGTGGGAGCAAACATCTTGAAGCACAGCAGAGTATAGCACAGCACGTGCCAGCCCCGTCTGTGCACCCAGATTTCATCAGTCCCTAGAGGCTTAGCCACGGCACATGTTGTTTTTGAGGCAGAGTCTCGCTCTATCACACAGGGTGGAGTGCAGTGGCACGATCTCAGCTCACTGTAACCTCTGCTTCCCGGGTTCAAGCAATTCTCCTGCCTCAGCCTCCCAAGTAGCTGGGGTCCCAGGAGTGTGCCAACACATCTGGGTAATTTTTGTACTTTTAGTAGAGACAGGGTTTTGTCATGTTGGCCAGGCTGGTCTCAAACTCCTGACCTCAAGTGATCCACCCGCCTCAGCCTCCCAAAGTGTTGGGATTACAGGCGTGAGCCACGACGCCCGGCCCACAGCACATATTCAGTGAAACACCCCGATGTGCTCTAAGACCTGAAACTTTTAATATAAGCCTCCTCTTGCTTGTGGAAGATTGTGATTGTGGAAGGAGTTCTTTTTCAATTATTCTAAATTTATTGTTTTGCTCATTATAAAGGCAATACACACTCTAAAAAAAATTCAGACTTTATAAAAAGTATGTAACACAACAGTTCCCTGGGACTTCATCTACTCCATATTGTTGTTCAACAGTGACAATACTTTTTTCTATGTATATATTAATATATTTTTTCCCTATAAGAAGGGATCATTTTAGTTTTTATGGTTTTAATTTGCTTTTCTTTAGTTATGGTTTAAATCCTATAAACATATGCTTTACATTATATGCCTCTGCATCAATTGCACTTGTTACAATCATTACGTTATTGAGAACACAGGCTCTGAAACCAGACTGACTGGGTTCAAAAGCTACATCCACGACTTAATTGCTGTGGGTCTTTGGGGATGATTCTGGTAGAAGTTTTCCCATTTGAAAACTGAGGATAATAATAATGTTGACTAAATAGTGGTGTAGGGGAATGTGATTACTCGCAAAGTACTAGGAGCAGTAGCTAGCACATTCCAAAGGCTAATAAATGAAATACATTATTATTGCTATTGTTTTCATGATAACGATATCTCATTTTATTGCACTTTGCTTTATTGCACTTTGCAGGTATTGTGTTTTTTACAAACTGAAGGTTTGTGGTAAACCTGCACTGAGCAAGTCTATCAGTGCCATTTTTTCTAATAGTATGTGCTCAGTTCACATCTCTGCATCACACTTTGTTCATTCAAAATTCAATAGTTCAAACTTTTTCATTATTACGTATCTGTTACGGTGATCTCTGATCAGTCATCTTTGATGTTACTATTGTCACTGTTTTGGGGTGCCACGAACCATCCTCATATAAGATGGTGAGCTTAATCAACAAATATGTGTGTTCTGACTGCTCTATCAACCAACCATCCCATCTCTCTCCCTCTTCTCAGGCCTCCCTATTCCCTGAGACACACTAATATTGAAATTAGGCCATTTAATAACCCTAGAATGGTCTCTAAGTGTTACAGTGAAAGGAAGAGTTGCCTGTCTCTCACTTTAAGTCAAAAGCTAGAAATGATTAAGCTTAGTGAGGAAGGCAGATCCAAAGTTGACGCAGGCTGAAAGTTAGGCCTATTGTACCCAACAGCCAAGTTGTAAATGCAAAGGAAAAGTTCTTGAAGGAAATTGAAAGTGCTACTCCAGTGAACACATAAAAAGATAAGAAAGCAAAACAGCCTTATCGCTAGTAGGGAGAAAGTTTGAGTGGTGTGGATAAAAGATCAAACCAGCCACAACATTCCTTTAAGCCAAAGCCTAATCCAGAGCAAGACCCTAACTCTCTTCAATTCTATGAAGGTGTAAGGAAGCTGCAGAAGAAAAGTTTGAAGCTAACAGAGGTTGGTTAGTTCACGAGGTTTAAGAAGCTGTCTTCATAATATAAAAGTGCAAGATGAAGCAGCAAGTCCTGATGTAGAAGCTGCAGCAAGCTATCCAGAAGATCTGGCTGTGATAATCGATAAAGGTGGTGACACTAAACAACAGATTTTCAATGTAGATGAAAAAGCCTTATCTTGGAAGAAGATGCCAGCTAGAGCTTTCCCAGCTAGAGAGAAGTCAATGCTTTGGCTACAAAGCTTCAAAGGACAGGATGACCTTCTTATTAGGAGCTAAGGCAGTTGGTGACTTTAAGTTGAAGCCAATGCTCATTGACCATTCTCAAAATCCCAGGGCCCTTAAGAATGATGCTAAATCTACTTTGCCTGTGCTCTATAAAGGGAACAACAAAGCTTGGATGACAGCACATCTGTTTGCAGGATGACTTACTGAATATTTTAAGCCCACTCTTGAGACTTACTGCTCAGAAAGAAAGATTCCTTTTAAAATATTACTGCTCACTGACAATGCACCTGGTCACCCAAGAGCTTTGATAGAGCTGCACAAGGAGATTAATGCTGTTTTCATGCCTGCTAACTCAACATCAATTCTGCAGCCCATGGATAGAGGAGTCATTTTAACTTTCAAGTTTGTTATTTAAAAAATACATCTCTTTAGGTCAGGCATGGTGGTTCATAACTGTAATCCCAGTTCTTTGGGAGGCCGAGGCAGGCAAATCACTTGAGGTCAGGAGTTCAAGACAAGCCTGACCAACACAGTAAAACCCCATCTCTACTAAAAATACAAAAATTAGCCAGGTGTGGTAGCACTTATCTACAATCCCAGCTACTCAGGAGGCTGAGGCAGGAGAATTGCTTGAACCGGGAAGGCAGAGGTGCAGTGAGCCAAGATCACGCCACCGCACTCCAGCCTGGGCAACAGAAAAAGATTCCGACTAAAAAAAAAAAAAAAAAATCTCTTTGGGAGGCTGAGGCGGGTGGATCACTTGAGGTCAGGAGTTCGAGACCAGCCTGGCCACATGGTGAAACCCCATCTCTACTAAAAATACTAAAATTAGCCAGGCGTGATGGCAGGTGCCTATAATCCCAGCTACTCGGGCAGCTGAGGCAGGAGAATTGCTTGAACCCAAAAGGTGGAGGTTGCAGGGAGCCGAGATCACTCCACTGCACTCCAGCTTGGATGACAGAGCGAGATTCCATCTCAAAACAAAACACAAAAACAAAAACAAAACAAACCAAAAACATCTCTTAAGGCTATAGCTGCCATAGACAGTGTTTCCTCTGGTGGCTGTGGGCAAAGTAAGTTGAAAATCTTCTGTAAAGGGTTCACCATTCTAAATGCCATTAAGAACACTCATGATTCATGGGCAGAGGTCAAAATACCAACATTAACAGGACTTGGGAAAAAGCTGATTCCAACCCTCATGGATGACACTGAGGGGTTTAAGACTTCCATGGAGGAAGTCACTGCAGATGTGGTGAAAATAGCAAGAGAACTAGAATTAGAAGTAGAGCCTGAAAATGTGACTGAACTGCTGCAATCTCATGATAAAGCTTGAACAGATGAGTTGCTTTTTAAGGACGAGCAAAGAAAGTGGTTTCTTTTTTTTTTTTGAGACAAAGTCTCATTTTATTGCTCAGGCTGGAATGCAGTGGTGCTATCTCAGTGCACTACAACCTCTGCCTCCGGGTACAAGCAATTCTCCTGCCTCAGCCTCCTGAGGCTAGTCTCCTGGTCATCCAAGAGCTTCGATAGAGCTGCACAAGGAGATTAATGCTGTTTTCATGCCTGCTAACTCAACATCAACTCAGGTTCAAATCCTAGAGCTTACCTGTTGTGTGACTCTGGGCAAGTTATTCCCTTCTCTAAACCTCTGTGTGGTAGGCAAAATTTTAAGATGGTCCCCAAGATTCCCATCCTCTAATATATACACCTTGTATAATCCTCTCCCCTTGGGTGCAAACAGAACCTAGAAATGTCATGGGATACCACCCCCATGATTGGGTAACTAATCATTGGCTTTTAGATCATCAAGAGAGAGATTATCTGAGTGGGCCTAATCTAGTCTGATGAGCCCTTAAAAGGAATTTGGCTCTTCCTCAAGTCAGAGAGATCTGAAGCATGAATGGATGTGATGTGAGGGAGATTCTCCATTGCTGACTTTGAAGATGACATGGCAAGCTCGCTGAGAGCGACCCCAGCCTGACGGCCAGCAAGGAAATAAGAACCTCCTGACAACCACAAGGAACTGAATTCTTCCAACAGCCCAGATGAACTTGGAAGAAGACCCCAGGCCACAGATGAAACTCTAGCCCTGACTGACAGCTTGATTTCAGTCTCACGAGCTCTTGGGCAGAGAACTCACTTACACCATGCCCTAACTTCTAATCCACAGAACTCCAAGCTAATGAACAGCTGCTGTTTAAGCTGCTAAATTTATAATAATTTGTTACTCAGCAATAGAATATTAAGGTACCGTATTTTCTCATTTATAAAATGAGGATAAGGCTGAAACTACACTCAACCTCTTAAGACTTTTCTGAGAAGTAATATATGCATAAAGTGCTCAACACAGTGCTTGGTAAAATGTAAGTGAACTCTAGGGCTTAGACACCTGGGATAAACGAAGTTATTGCTATTGTTTTAGTAATTACCATTACAAAATTGGGGTAACAAATCATTTTTTCATACATCTAGTAGGGAA
The DNA here is from genome assembly GCF_000951035.1 of Colobus angolensis palliatus. Taxonomy (NCBI): domain Eukaryota; kingdom Metazoa; phylum Chordata; class Mammalia; order Primates; family Cercopithecidae; genus Colobus; species Colobus angolensis. Next base: position 15,424,714 of record NW_012115821.1, on the reverse strand, counting down.
GATTAAAAGGTTTAAAATAAAGTCCAAGAGGGTAGAAGGAAATCAAAAGGGATTCTGGGTGATGAAAAGTTTAAAAAGATCTTTTAAAAAGTTCTTCACGTCTAACCTCCTTTGGAGACAAGGTATGTGTCATCGGCCTTGTTTTAAAGAGGTAATATACTCTAATGGCCTGCATTCAAATGCTGACTCTGCCAATTACTACACTTGTACTTTAGGCAAATAGCATGGGTGGGGCTCAGTTTCCCCATCTTTGGAGTGGGAATAGATACTATCTACCATGCAGGACTGCCACAGCCTGGCCTGGGGCTGACGTTCACTCAACAAAAGTAAATGCACAAACTGAGACTGCAAGAGAAATGAAAGGCTTGCTGGCTTCTTTTGCAGTGTAGAGATGGTAAAGCCACAATACATGCTGACCTGGCCTGGTGTGTTGTGAGCATTAGAGACTCTGTCACTTTACTGAGCTGTGAATTTCAGAGCAACTCTCCATCTGACCTTAAAATGAGGTTTTGGCAACTGACTTCTTTACATGGAGAATGGAATGGGTCAAGGAAGTGTGGCGAAGGTTCAGGACCTCTTGTCAAAAGACAAGGTTCTAGTCCTGATCTCACCACTGTGAGTGACCCTTAGGAGTGGGCTCCACTATTTTCTGGCTGTCCGGGAACTAGACTCCCTTTTGGTAGCAATACCCAACTCTTTCTTTGAGCAGCTGCCTCTTCTCCACCTTAAGTGGCTCCAGTGGGGCTACCAGTTACACAGCCCTGTCCACCTGGCCCCCTGACTATGGATGGAAGCACATGACCAAGGCCTGTCCAATCATAGTACCCCATCTTCTTGACCATAGTGATTGGCCAAGGCATAGCTATGTGACCCAAGCCCAGACAATCAGAGTCCTAACTGGGATTTCATATGTGGATCCTGGAAGCAAATCTCTCTTTCCTCTGGAAATGTGTGGCTATTTATGGTCACCCTGTTCCTTCAAAAACATCCATCTGTGGTAGGAGAAGACAAACCAAGAGAGTGGCAAAGCTGAGAAAAGGAGTACACCTGGAAACAGCTGTGCCTGAAGCTTACCCACCTCAGTTTCCCTAAGTCACATGAGCAACCAATTCCCTTTATACTTGAGCTAGTTTTAACTGAGTTTCTATCACTTATAACCCAGAGTCCTGACTAATACACAAGGTCTTGTTTTCTTCATCTAAATATTAAAAGGTTGGGGCTACAATGTCCAAAGTTGCTTCCAAGCCCCAGAGTCTAGAAAATCTTCTCAAATGGACTAGACAAAAGTAAAGATCAGGCACTGGAGAAGGAGACAAGACAAAAAGGGCTCTGAAATTTGATCCATATTTAATGAAAACCTCAGTTCTGGCACCTAAAACAATGCCTTGTTCACAGCAGGTCCTGGTTAAGCATTTCCTAGTTAACTTACAGGCAACAGCAGGAGCTGTGCTCCAGAGACTTTCACAGCTCTAGGGTGTGTGTCTTCCCTGAGCCTCAGTGTCTCCACCCCACCCCAACAGGAGGAGTTGCAGCAAATATTTTCACAAGGAAGGGTGGAAATTCTGAATTCTGAGCTCAGCACTTCCCCAACCAGATGGGAGCAGATGTGCCGTGAGTACCTGATGGAGAAGCTGCCTCACAGCAAGACACCCCCCAGTCCCTCCTCCCTCAGCCTTCTCATCCTCCCATTCTGTGATGGTCTTCTCTTACTGTTCCTTCCATGTCCACTCCAGCCCAAACCATCCTCTCTGCTTCTCTTGGTGAATGCATCTGCAGCATCTATGGGTCTGGTTGAGTGGTGGGCACAGTGCCACACCTTGCTCAGGAGGGTGGGGAAATCCTGGAGGGTTGGTAACACCCAGGGCCTCTGTCTCCTTAGACAAGCATGGGAACTGAAGGGCAGAATGCACCCTGCAATTAATGAAGATGACAATCCGGAAAAGGGCTAAACCACTTGGTAAGGAGAGGGGATGTGTAATATAGTGTCAGTAGCCTTTTCTGAGCCTCTCTACAGCCAAACACTCCAGCAAAAAAAGAAAAAACACAAATGTAACTCCTGATGTCTGAGGACTAATGGAGGTCTGCAGGGAACATTTCCAGGGAAGACAAAGACAGGGGTGCAATACTACTCACTTAGCAAGACTTTCTTTAAAGTTATTTTGAAATCTCTCTCTCTTCTCTCAAAAAGTCTGCTCCTCAGCCACCCAGATCTTGCCTACCAGCTTCTCCCACTGTACCTCTCCTCGAGAGCAACGTGGTTCCTTCTTCTCTTGCCTTTTCCAAACCATTTCTCACTAACACCTCTTCTGCCACCCCATTCCCTTAAATTCACAACTGCCTAGGATCTCGGGGAACAAACACTGGATCCTTTCTTTTTTTTTTTCTTTTCTTTTTTTTTTCTTGAGACAAGGTCTCTCTTTGTAGCCCAAGCTAGAGTGCGGAGGTGCAACCATCGCTCCCTGCAAGCTTAAGCTCCTGGGCTCAAGTGGTCCTCCCACCTCAGCTTCCCTGGTAGCTTGGACTACAGGCACAGGTCGCCACGCCCAGCTAATTTTGGGGTTTGTTTTTGTATTTGTTTTGCAGAGACAGGGTCGTGCTTTGTTGCCCAGGCTGGTCTTGAACTCCTGGGCTCAAGTGATTCTCCTGCCTTAGCCTCCCAAAGTGCTGGGATTACAGGCATGAGCCACTGCGCCCGGCCTGGATCCCTTTTCTTTGCAAGCTAAAGAGGAATAAAATTGCAAATGCTTATAATACAATGGTTTTCTCCAACATATATATAAATATGGAAAATTTGCTAGCATGGAAAATTTGCTAGCATGGAGATTCTGAAACCTTCCTTTCTAAATAAAGAATAAAGCAGAGTGTTCACAAAAAGCGTACCCTGCCCTAGAACAGCATGTACATCCTGGCCTAACAGACCTGGGAGTCAGATTTCATTACAGAAGATGTGTCAGCTAGATGGTGCCTCACATGTCTTCATCCTGACATTCTGCATCCTTCTCGTTCTTCAATTTTATTTACCATAATGACAATTACAAAGTGCGTCCTGGCTGGGAGTGAGGGTGTTTCCACTTGGTTGGGTTCCCTTCCCCAATCCCCGACCATGTCACTGTGGATTACACTCTGAGGCAAAGAGAGATCAGTTTTGGCCAAGGAGGAATCTGGCCTTTGGCCAGGCCCTGAACTGTCTCCCTCTGGTATATCTTGATGTCAGTTTGTCTAATTTTATCAATAGGCCTCAGGGCCCAGAAGAAATCAAGGCAAGGACAGGAGATCAAGATAAATGTCACAAATGGCCTAATCACCTAACTGACAACTTTTGCTGTTTGGGAAAATCTTGTGAGCTAGCTAAGAATTTGAGGGCTGAACCTGAAGTCAACATTGCATTGAATTCTGAAACCTACTTGGTTGCAATTAGCCAGGGACAGGGTTGGTGTTTTTTGTTTGTTTGTTTCGTTGGTTGTTTTTTTCTGCAGTGAATTAGTTTTTTTATTTTATTTTATTCATTTTATTTTATTTTATTTTATTTTATTTTTTTATTTATTGAGACAGAGTCTTGCTATGTTGCCCAGATTAGACTCAGACTCCTGGGCTCAAGCAATCCTCCTGCCTAATCTTCCTGAGTCCCTAAGATTACAGGTGTGTGCCACGGTGCCCAGCACATTAATGTGACTGTTGTGTTAGAGAGATTTGGCAAGGGTGGGGCAAACAGAGGGTCACTTAAACCAAGTAGGTCTCTAACAGGTTCCTTTGAGTAACAAGGTCTATAAACCAGAGTTGTGCTAAAAAATTCACAGAACATTTTTCAAGGGAAAACAGTTGAAGAGGTCTCGTGGCCACAGGTGGGGTAATCAATTGTCCCAGTTAGCCTGGTTCCAGGGAGTTTCCTGATGTGCAGGACTTTCAGTGCTCAACCCAGGACAGTCCTGGGCAAACCTGGATGGTTGGTCACTCCACATGTACCCACAAGCCTTGGCTAATGACCACTGTCGGAGCAGAAGGGGAGCAATACTGAAGGGAGGATGGATAGGGCAAGCACTGAAAACAAAGACCTTCAAAAAGGCTAACTCGCTCACAAGAGATCTAATTTCTCTATAGCTCAAAATTGACTGTTAATGTCAACTATTCCAAAGTGCGTACAATCTACTTGGTCAACAAGGGGTTTCATGATCAATGACTTTGGGAAATGCTACAAACTCCACCAATTCTCCTTATGGAGTCTCCACGTACATCAACACATCAAAGGCTCTGAGAAGCCCTGCAGTAGTGAGCATATTTAGTTTAATACACTCAGTATGTCCCAAATAGATCTGACCACACAAGCCTTCTTTTTACTTAATGGTTATGATCACACAACTGGATACACTTTGAGAAATGGAGATCCTATCCCCAAAACCATAAATGACTTAGGAAGTGCACAACTTGCATTCAGTAAGACACGCACATCTATTTCAGAAGTCAACACATGTCTCTTTGTATTCAATAAAAAGCTTACTGTAACCTGAGCTAAAATAGTTTCATGATCTATATTTATTTTTAATAAGACACTTGAAGAAAATGACTGAGATCTATACAGGATTTTAAAGTGTGAATAGAACCAGTCAGAACAGTATTAAAAAGACTAAAGACCCGAACTTGAAATCCAATCTAAAGATAACATGTGGATGGATGCAAGAAAGGTATTTGGTGTCAGATGGATGTGAGAAAGGTATCCATTCATTCATTCCATTCATTCATCTAACAAATTAATTAAGCATACATGTTCTAGGCACTGTGCTAGGCCCAGAGATACGGTAGTGAACAAGAGAGAGAAAGGTTGCTACACTCTTCATGCCTGAGTCTTCCAATCTTAAATTTCAGTAAGGACTAACTAAGTACAATAGTAAGAAACTGCAGGGGTACATAGGAGACTTGGGAACTCAGATTCAGGGGGTGGTCATGAGGGCTTCTTCCCAGAGGAGGTGATGTCAAGGCTGAGATCCAGTAGGTGAAGTGGGTGGGCCAGGAGCAGTGTGTGTAGGAGCATGGTGCTGGGCAAAGAGAGGGCTCTAGGCAGAAGGAACATGTACAAAGGCCTGGAGGTGAAAAAGAGCTCAGAGCATTCTCTACAGATGCAAGTTTTGCTCCTGAGGTTAGCGCTAGAACTCACTTTAGCACACAGCAGGACCTCTATACACTGTGGCTATTATTATTATTACTATCAGTATTATGCTGAGGAAGACAACCTTGCATCAGGAAGTTCAATCTGACCCTTCCTATACCTCTGTATCTCCTAAGCAAGGTTGATTGCTTTGTGCTTCATCGAATTTTATGATTCCTAAAATCTGTTTCAAGATTATAGACTTCTCCTTCTGGAAAACAAAGCTCCCTGTGAAGGCATAAATCTACAGATTAATAAACCGTACATTTCTGATTTCTTTTTTCCTTCATTGTACACTGGTTCCCTCCAGGTTCCAAAGAAAACAGCCCCAATGCCTGCCTCAGCAACCTTGACACTTCTTGACTTCTTCGCAAGATGCTTCCTGCAGTCCAAGACCTTCAGGGCAGGTGAATGTCAGCAGAAGCTTACTGAGCCACTTAAATTTTTTTTTTTCTTTAATGTTAGACAGAATCTTGCTCTGTTGCACAGGCTGGAGTGCAGTGGCATGATTTCAGCTCACCACAACCTCCGCCTCCTGGGCTCAAGTGATCCTCCTGCCTCAGCCTCCTGAGTAGCTAGGATTACAGGCACACGCCACCATGCCCAGCTAATTTTCATATTTTTTGTAGAGTAGGGGCTTCGCCATGTTGCCTAGGCTGGTCTCAAACTCCTAGGCTCAAGCGATCATCCCACCTTGGCCTCCCAAAGTGCTGGGATTACAGGCGTGAGTTACCACACTTGGTCGCCACTTGGAGTTTTTACTTAACCCACAACCACTGATTGAAATGTGACTTCCCCAAGTGGTAAAGCACAGATGCTCTCTTGTTGGAAACTTTGATTAGTAAAACCAACCCTGACAGTGTCTGTTCTGGAGGCCAGAGCATGTATCCATAATAGGACATTTAACAGCATGGGGCTACCCAAGGCAACACTTACCCCTCTGAAATTCCAGGCTTTAGGAGAGGGAAACATGGGAAAATTGTTTTGCCGCTGCCGTTTAGGCCTAGAAGAGAAAAGACAATGTATTCATTATTCAGTGGTTGGATATTCAGAGGAAGTCACTGGTTTCAAATGCAGGTTTATCAAAAAGAGAGATGTCTCAAGAAATGGCCCAAACAAGGTAGCTGGAGTTTTCAACAGCTCTGCAATCTTCAGCAGCCAAATTCACCCCAAACTCCTTCTCAGTTCCCCAATAGGAAAGCCCGAGAGTGCCTTAAAATAGCCCTTCATCTGTACAAAATAAAATAAACTCTAACACGCCACCTGGATGCAATCAAAAAGTCAGACCAGACTCCCAATCTTTGTCTTGAATTTTCACACGGACACAATTCCCACATGGACACTATCAGGAGATGTATAGCTTCAGCTCAGCCTGGAACTCTCCCTTGTCACACAGACATGCTGGGGAGTTCCAACAAGGGGTACATTCGAGCTCCAGGTTTTTAAAGGAACCATTAACGGGACATTTAGCCCCTGCCTAACAGGTGCTGAAACTGGTTTCCTCACCTGTTAACCTCTCAACATGAATCAATTTCCTTAGAGGCAATGGAGGCAGCTTCAAGACAGACCAGCACGGAGACTCCAGGCACACCAGAAGCACCTTATTTCTGTCTCCCAAATTGAATCAAATTTTGTAGCTGCCAATATAGCTAGAGGTATACCTTTTTCAATATATTTACAGATAAATTACTCCTCTAAAACATGTGATGTCTGTCAATATGGATATTCAGATTTCATGTTTGCTAAAAAGCATCTCTGAAAAGCATCCACCTTGGACTTCTCCTGGGACTTTAGTCACTGACGTACCAAAGGTTGGCCAGGTGCAGTGGCTCGCATCTGTAATCTGTAATCAGCACTTTGGGAGGCTGAGGCAGGCAAATCACTTGAGGTCAGGAGTTCAAGACCAGCCTGGCCAACATGGTGAAACCCCATCTCTACTAAAAATACAGAAATTAGCCAGGCGTGGTGGCGGGCACCTGTAATCCCAGCTACTTGGGAGGCAGAGGTTGTGGTGAGCCAAGATTGCACCACTGCATTCCAGCCTGGGTGACAGAGCGAGATTCCATCTCAGAAAAAACAAACAAACAAAACCCCAAAATGCTGGTTACACAATAGTCACTTTTACCTTGACCTGTCTGCTATAATCAGCAATAATGCAAGGCAGAAAGCATGTAGTGACCAGTGTACAGGCTTTGTAGTATGTCAGATCTGAGTAAAAATCTTGATTGGCTCTACTATACAAAAGAGACAAAATACAAGGTAATTACAATAATAGCAGCAACTAACCAATATTGAGCACTTTAAAAAGCATATACTAATATTTTACGTAGTTAATCTCATAACTCTCACCCTGTGAGTTAGGATACATTATTGTACCCATTTTATAAGATAAGAACACTGAGGCAGGCCTAGGGATATTAAGTGCTTTGATTCTGATCACACAGATGAAATCAGGATTCTGTTCTTAGTTGTCTGACCTCAAATCCCACGGTGTTTATTAGCATTGTGACTCTAAACACAAGGCTTAATTTCTTGAGCTTTGGTTTCCTTATGTGCAAAACAGGGGAAATAGGACCCTCTGTGTTGAGTCAGGATGAGATGAGGACTCTAACTCTGGTTCTGTCATTAATAAGTTTTCACCAGCTGTCAGCATGGTGCCCCCATCCCCCTTTCTCTCTCAACACCTGCCTCCAAGAACAGCATTCAACCCAGGGTGCAGGGCTGACACAGAAGGGCCAGGGCAACTCACCAAAACTATGGGAACTCCCACCTGATGTGCCTTTAAATCAGGCCCCCTCCTGCCTCACCCTTCTCTTCACCCACACATAAGCAATAAAAACCCAGGCTAATAACATCGCAAGACAGAGAACATGTGGGTGGTTATTTATGTTTCATACCCTTCTCCATTAAATTACATGTTGGCCTAAGTCCTTCTGAAAATAAATGTCTGTTTTAAAACAAAATTTTTGGATTTCAACAATACTTCTCCCTGGATACCATTCCCTTCCCTCTCAGTCATAACTGGGCTTTGCTTTCCTAATTATTTGATGGAATTCATTGCTTCCAAAGTAACAATATATACTAGAACATTCTGAGTAAATGTGTCCTTGTCTTATAACGTTGCAATCCACAGATCACACATACTGTTAATTATCACAATAATTAACACAGATTCAGTTACTGATGTGCCCAGGACTAAGCACTTTAGGTACTCTAAGTCTCAAAATAACCTTATAAGGTAGCTTATTATGTTATAATGTAAATATATGACATACAGACAGCATTATAATGGTGTTATATAACATTTTATATACAACATATTATAATGGCATTACATACATTTAAATAAATAACCTTATAATTTTATATAACATTATGTAATATGATATAATGGGAACATTATCACTACTGCATTTTATAGATGAGATAAACTGAGGTTAAACCACATGCCAGAAGTCACACAGCTATTAGTTAGGTAGCCAAGTTGGGATTCAAACCCAGACATGTCTGACTCCAGATCCAGAGGATGCAATCCCTCTCACGTGAAGAGAAGCCCCACCAAACAGGGCAAAGCATACCTCTGAAAGAAAGCTGCCTGGGGGTTCCTTGTGGGAGGGCAGCAGGTTAGCAGGGCTTCCCACCATCAGGCCTCACAGCCTAAGAAAAAGCATCAGAGCAAATCTGTCCATTCGGGACACTGTTGGGCAACTTAGTTGTCCCTGTGTCAGCTGGAGAAGCGGCCAGGAGACCTACCGAGAGAAGGGCTGTCCCTAATTGTTAGCTCCCACCTTCCTCTCATCCCACCACCATTCAGACTTCCAGTCATTCACATTAGCTACAGTCCCTTTTAACAATTCTAGATCAGGCACAAGACTCATGCCTGTAATCCCAGCACTTTGGGAGGCCAAAGTGGGAGGATCGCTTGAAGCCAAGAGTTCAAGACCAGCCTGGGCAACATAGGGAGACACTATCTCTACTGAAAAAAAAAAAAAAAATTCGCTGGGCATCGTGGTGCCCGCCCGTAGTCCCAACTACTTGGGAGGCTGAGGTAGGAAGATTGCTTAAGCCCAGAAGTTTGAGGTTTCAATGAGCTATGATCATATTACTGCCCTCCAGCCTGGGTGACAGAGTGAGACCCTATCTCTAAAAATAAATTTTTAAAAATTATATCCTGATATCAAAACAGTCTCCTGATAGTTTCCTCTCCTCCACAAACACTAGCACCCAGGTGGCTCTAATGGACAGATTCAGGGAAGGAGAACCATACTGAGAAGGCTTCTTGATGAAGCTGGTGAGGGACCCTAGCAGCATAAAGTGCACCATCAGGGAAGCACCAATGCCGGGTCCTCACCAAAGGAGGGGCCTCTCAGTCCTGGGTATATTTCTTCTGTTGTAGAAGTGTATTTTGCGCAAAAGTCCAAGTGAGAAAATAGCACTTGGTGCTGCAGGTTTCCCAGACACAAAGACATTCAGCTGAGCTTCTGAACAAGGCTTGGAGGGCTTGTCTATCGTCTCTGTCCAACCCTCAGGCTCCTCATGTGAGCAGGCTGTGCATGGTGTAAACACATGGTTACAAAGCACAGCCTTCTGGCTGGGCAGCACTTCCCAGTGTCTCACAGATGTCACAAGGATAAGTATGACCACCTCCATAGAGGGATTCATGGGAAAGCCAGGGATGGGTGAGCAGCAAGAAACTTCCAAGATTGTTGGAGTTGGAGTTGGAGGGCTGCTATCGTGGAGAGAAGTTGCAACTCTACGAAAGGTGGGGAAAAAAGCCACAAGCCCCCCACCCTTGGGAAAGCTCATAATAGAAATGGAGAAATGCCCACCGTAGTAGAGAAAAAAATCAGTTAGGGAATGATCTCAAATTCAAGTGTACGTGTCTAGAATCAAACAGAATAAAGTCAGTAGCAATAGGCCTTAGGGTTAGTGCAGAATTTATTTTCCCACCATGCAGAAACAAATGTGACTGTTTCTCGTTACCTTGAGAAGAGGTTTAGCGACCACTTATAGAACAGCTCCTTAGTATGGGTTCAGAATTGAACATGTATTTAGACTGATCCTGCTGTCTGGGCACTGAGTGGGGCTCAGAACATGGTGTTTAGGGAAGAACCAGCTTGGGTTTCTAATAGTGGCTCCCTCCCTTTCTTGGTGGGGGACTTCAAGCAACTTACCTACTCTCTACTCCCTCTGAGCCTCCATTTTCTTATCTGTAAAGTGGAGCTAATAATCCTTTTTCACAAAATTGAAGGATTAAATTCATGTACTAAAAAAAACAAACAAAAAAAATGGTTAGCAGGGAGTCTGGAGCTCAGTAGGTACTCAAATTAGCTATTATTATGAGAAGACTCCTTCTTTAACCCAGTAAGGGTAAATGTTAGTTACCATTATCATTGGTGAGGCTCATATTAGAGGGCCAATGAAATTTACATCTCACTCTTAAGGACTGGATAAAATATACACAAAATAAAACAAAGGCATCAATGTGTTACGAATATTTGTTTTAGATAACAACATGGCCACAAATCTGGACATGAGGTAACCATGAAAAGAGACTTCTCTTTTCTACTCTAATTTTCTTTTTTCTTTTTTTTTTTTTTTTGAGACGGAGTCTTGCTCTGTTGCCCAGGCTGGAGTGCAGTGGCTGGATCTCCGCTCACTGCAAGCTCCGCCTCCCAGGTTTATGCCATTCTCCTGCCTCAGCCTCCCGAGTAGCTGGGACTACAGGCGCCCACCACCTCGCCCGGCTAGTTTTTTGTATTTTTTAGTAGAGACGGGGTTTCACCGGGTTAGCCAGGATGGTCTCGATCTCCTGACCTCGTGATCCGCCCGTCTCGGCCTCCCAAAGTGCTGGGCTTACAGGCTTGAGCCACCGCGCCCGGCCTCTACTCTAATTTTCTAACTCCACTTTCCCTTCTCAAAGACTACCACCTTTGTCAGCAAGTTGTATGTTTTAAATATTTTACTGTTTGAATTCTTAATTCAGAACATCTTGCTAAGGAAACTTTTTCTTCTTCTCTCTTGTTTTACCTGTCTCTCTTTTTTTTTTTTTTTGAGATGGAATCTCGCTCTGTCACCCAGGCTGGAGTGCAGTGGCCGGATCTCAGCTCACTGCAAGCTCCGCCTCCCGGGTTTATGCCATTCTCCTGCCTCAGCCTCCTGAGTAGCTGGGACTACAGGCGCCCGCCACCGCGCCTGGCTAATTTTTTGTATTTTTAGTAGAGATGGGGTTTCACCGTGGTCTCGATCTCCTGACCTTGTGATCCGCCCGCCTTGGCCTCCCAAAGTGCTGGGATTACAGGCGTGAGCCACCGTGCCCGGCCTGTTTTACCTCTCTCTATCCATCAGAACAATTGTAGCGTTACTAGAAAAATCAAACAGCTATACTTTTTAAGAGAAATCTGTGTTGAATGTGGTACCACCTGTGCCAGGTATTTTTGTTCTGATTGAACCACTTAAGAAGATAATGGCTTCTTTCACTTAAACATCTTTTTAGTTTCTGTTTTTAGGACATAGTTGATGAGAGACTGGCAGGTGAAGACCCAATTCTTTGTGGAGAAACTCACGGTGAAGAGGTAGTTTGCAGAATAGAAAGCTCATCACTTTGGCCTGTCTCTTGAACAAATGGACTTCCAAATACTGTTTCTGTGGCTCACTGAGTCACACTCAGCTTCATTCTACTCGTGCCATGGCTGCAACTCCAACTCTTTATTTCCTCATAAATTATGGGAAAAAAGAATCACAGAGGCTGCACGTGGTGGCTCACAACTGTAATCCCAGCACTTTAGGAGGCTGAGGCAGGCAGATCACCTGAGGTCAGGAGTTGGAGACAAGCCTGGAAAACACGGTAAAACCCATCTCCACTTAAAAAACAAAAAAAAATGCAGAAATTAGCTGCGCATGGTGGTGCGCACCTGTAGTCCCAGCTACTCAGGAGGCTGAGGCATGAGAATCACTTGAACCTGGGAGGCAGGGAGCTGAGATCGTGCCACTGCACTCCAGCCTGGGTGTCACAGCGAGACTGTCTCAAGAAAAATAAAAAAAAAAAGAATCACAGAACCTCAGAAATGGTCAGCTGGTACAATTTCTCAGTCACTAGTTGAATCCTCTTTGCAGCAGTCCTGCTGAGAATGGCCCCTTAAAGACAGCCCTCACCTTTGGAGAATGGGTCTGTACTCCACTCATGGGAGCTCACCCACTAATTTATTCACCAATATTACTGAGCAGCTACTATATGTCAGGCATGGTGCCAGACATTAGAGATCAGCAGTGGACAAGAAATTCAGTTCCTGCTTTCATGTCCTCACAGGATATTCAGATCCACCCTCTTCCCCTCCAAAAAATTACAACGTGGCAAATTGCTTTTTTTTAAGTGGTAGTGAGGAGTGCCACAGGGGCTCGACCAAAGTTTAAGGAGCCAGAAAGACCTCCCAGAGAAAATGAGGCCTCTCTGACACCTAACAGGGAAGAAGGACTCAACAGGTGATGAGAAAAGGGAAAAGTAGGCCAAGCCAAAGGAAAACTATGCTAAAAAGGCAGAAGGTGAAAAGACAAACAAAATAGACATTAAATAGACAGAACTGGCCAAGTTCAGAAAGGGGTGTAAAGGACTCTAATAAATACTGTTATGAATAGGGTCATATAACCACAGATTCAATAGCAATTAAAATTTAAAGTTTACCAGTGCTTTGGGTGGCCAAGGAAGGAGGATCACTTGAGGCCAGGAATTCTAGACCAACTTGGGCAACATAGCAAAACCAACTCTACAAAAAAAAATTTTTTTTTAATTAGCCAGGCATGGTAGCATGAGCCTGCAATCCTAGCTACTCAGCAGGCTGAGGTGGGAGGACTGCTTGAGCCTAGGAGTTCAAGGCTGCAGTCAGGCATGATAATGTAACTGCACTCTAATCTGGGCAACCATCATAAAGCCCCATTTTAACAAATAACTAAAAACTACAATAAGAATGTTATCAATACTTTTATGGCATTAAATTTGAAAACTTAAAGAAAATGCAGAAATCCCTAGGAAAATATGACTTATAAAAACTGTCCCGAGAAGAAATAGAAAGTCTGAACAGCCTTATAATTAATAAAGAAATGAGAGAAAATGTCAGGCCCAGACAGTTTAAATAATGGATTCTATCGAACTTTCCAAAGAAAAAACAAAGACCAGATCATTCCAATCTTATACAAACTGTTCTATAGAAGATAAAAAGCATCAAGAGTTAAGTGGTAAATAAAGGAGAATATGGCACATGTGAAGAACTGGAAGAAGTATGACAACTTTAATGTTTGTTGACAAGGAAGTAGATTAAATGAAACTACATTTTTTTTTTTTTGAGACAGAGTCTCGCTCTTGTTGCCCAGGCTGGAGTCCAATGGCGCGATCTCAGCTCACTGCAACCTCCGTCTCCTGGGTTCAAGCGATTCTCCTGCCTCAGCCTCCCGACTGGCTAGGATTACAGGCATGCGCCACCATGCCCAGCTAATTTTGTATTTTTAGTAGAGATGGGATTTCTCCATGTTGGTTAGGCTGGTCTCGAACTCCTGACCTCAGGTGATCTGCCTGCCTCGGCCTCCCAAAGTGCTGGGATTATGGGTGTGAGCCACCACACAGGGCCCTTTTTTTTTTTTAAATACAGCATTATTCAATTGAAATATTATGTGAGACACATACGTAATTTAAGTTTTCTACTAGTCATGTATATATATATATATTTATTTATTTATTTATTTATATTTTGAGACATGGTCTTGGTCTTGCTCTGTTGCCCAGGCTGGAATGTAGTGGTGTGATCATGGCTCACTGCAGCCTTGAACTCCCCAGCTCAAGTGATACTCCTGCCTCAGTCTCCTGAGACTACAGGCACACACCAGCACCCCTAGCTTTTTTTCTTTTTTTCTCTGTAGAGATGGGGTCTCCCTATGTTACCCAGGATGGTCTTGAACTCTTGGGCTCAAGCAATCGTCCAGCCTCAGCCTCCCAAAGTGCTGGAATTACAGGTGTGAGCCACCACACCCAGCCTATTAGTCACATTTTAAAAATAAAAAGGAATGAATAAGTTCAGTTTTAATAGTATAGTTTATTTAACCCAGTGTATACGGATATTATTAAACACATAATCAATAGGAAAAAGGCATTAGAGATACTTTTTTTTTCATACCAAGTCTTCAAAATCCAATGTGTGTTTTACACTTACAACACATCTTCATTGGCACCAGCCATGTTTTAAGTGCTCAGTTGCCACCTGTGGCATGTGGCCATCATATTGAACAGCATAGTTATAGAAAAATAAGGCACTCTGTTTCCAAGAACCTCTGACTGTGAAAATCCACTGCTCCACGTCTTAGCAGTTGGTGACAACCAAAATGCATAAATTGAGAATCCCTGCTAAAAACGAGGTATTCTCTAAAAGGATCTTAGTGTCCATCTGAATTCAGAAACATCAAAAGGACAAAATATTTTACAAAGGCTTTAGCAAGGTAGTACTATATCTGTAAATACCAAATCATCTTTAGGTCACAAATGTATAAAGATCTATTTGAACAAAGCAACAAATGAAATTCTTCCCCCAAATAGGGAATATCTCAAACACATACATGTGCATAGTTTCCAAATAATATAGAAGTACTCTATTCAAACCAATTCCAGAATTAACTAGAGAAAAGATTGAAATGATTTTTTAAATCCATGAAATTATATTGTATTTATAGTTCCTCTTCTGTAAAATGCTTGTTCAGGTCATTTGCTCATTTATATAAAGAGGTGTTCTTTTTTTTCTTATCGATTGATCAATACGAATTTTTCATATATTTAGGATACAGCAAGTAGCAATGGGTCTGGCACATGGCTGGTACTATAATAACCTATTGAAAAGGTACATATGAGGGCCGGGCGCGGTGGCTCATGCCTGTAATCCCAGCACTTTGGGAGGTGGAGGCGGGCGGATCACAAGGTCAGGAGATCGAGACCATCCTGGCCAACATGATGAAATCTCATCTCTACTAAAAATACAAAAATTAGCTGGGCATGGTGGCACGTGCCTGTAATTCCAGTTACTCGGGAGGCTGAGGCAGGAGAATTGCTTGAGCCAGGGACTGAGATTGCGCCACTGCACTCCAATCTGGTGACAGAGCGAGACTCCATCTCAAAAAAAAAAAAAAAGAAAAAGAAAAAAGAAAAGGCACATATGAAACGTTCATCAACTAATGAATAAACAAAATGTGATATATCCACACAACAGAATATTATTCAACCATAAAAAACGAATGAAGTACTGATACATGCCACCCCATGGAAGAATCTTGAAAACATGCAAAGTGAAAGAAACCAGACACAAGGAATACATATTATATGATTCCATTTATGTGAAATGTCCAGAATAGACAAATCCATAGAGTCAGAAAGTAGATTAGGTCCAGAAGCTGGGGGAAGAGGAAGAATGAGGAGTGACTGCTTAATGAGTATGCAGACTCCTTTTGGGGTGATGAAAAAGTTCTGGAATTCGATAGTGGTGATGGGTGCACAACCTTGTGAATCTACTTAATGCCACTGAATTATATATTTTTAAATGGTTAAAATGGTAAATATGGTGATGGTTTAAATGGTTACACTGGTAATATTTTATGTGTATCCTACCACAATTTTTGAAAAGTGAGGGTGAAATAAAAATATTTTCAGGCAAAATAAAAGACACATATTTAATGGAAAAAAATCCTCATGGAATAATGATGTGAAATAAAATCCTATTAACTATTCCAGAAGAGAAAATTCAGTAAATAAGCTGACAAAGCAGGCATTTTAATGCAGCCTGGGATTTGATGGAAGCGGCTTAGTGGTGGAGTTTCATCAGTACTTGTGAGAAATCAGTCCTACAAGTCTGTTTCTGAGACATATATTTACTTGAGTCACTCAACGATGATAAGAATTCCCACACCTTCTGGCTTTCTCCACGTCCTCCCACTCCCACCCTCGCACTGTCTCTGCGCTCAAGATTCAGCAGCAACAGCTGGTCTGTCTTCTGCTCCCACTTAAGAGCCATTTTGCTGTGTTCCCCTTTCGTATTTTAGTTTCCTGCAAAGCTTGTATCTTTAGAACAACTTTCCATGCGTGCAATCTCCCAGAAGGAGAACTGCAATGGTGACTGTCAGTGCCTCCTGAGTCCTGCCATACAGGGGCGGCCTGGCCCAGTAGTTAAGAGCACAGAAGCTGGAGCCGGCTATGCAACTCACCAGCTGTGTAGCGCTGGACAAGTGACTTAACATCTCTGATCCCTAGTTCCTCCATCTGTAAAATGAAGGTACTAACAAGACCCCGTCTCACAGAGCTGTTGTGAGGAGTAGAGGAGTTAATATACGTAAAGCTCTTAGTGACTGGAGCACAGAAGGGACCCTGTAAGAGAGCCCTCTTCCAGGGGACGAGCTCTGGAAAGCCATGGACTATCTGGTTTAGACTCACTACTGTCACTGCACTCCTTGCAGCTAATAGGAGCTTCATAAATAATGAGAATGAATTCATGGTGCGGCCTGTCAGTAAGTCTGTGGTCACCAATACACAGGGAAGCCTTCTATACGTGATGAAAGAACATGAATACAACATACGCACTTCAGAGAGAGACAGAGAAGAACATCCATAGCGGAAGCCATCTCATGGGGTCTTCTAAGTAGCCGGCAGGGACCCAAAGCAAGCCTGACATGGGGCTGTGGATCTGTATTCACCCCAGTCATCTCCTTTTCCCCAGGCCTCTCTCAGGCCAAACTGGATCCTAAATAAGCACTTTTGGAACAAAAAGGCCCTCAAATGCCAACCAACTTCTCAGTCTGGTCTGGAGCTATCCAAATGAACAGCATTGAAGAGGATACCAGCCATGAGAGATTTAATGAGAGATGGACAGTCAGGCCCCAACATGACCCCTTCACCAGGGCTTTTAAGAGCACTTTGGGTTAAGGCCGGGCACAGTGGCTCAAGCCTGTAATCCCAGCACTTTAGGAGGCCGAGGCAGGTGGATCATGAGGTCAGGAGATTGAGACCAGCCTGGCTAACACAGTAAAACCCTGTCTCTACTAAAAATACAAAAAAA